>NC_081346.1:35375103-35393742 GCF_029784015.1 Lycium ferocissimum
TTTCTTGTAGTGCAAGGTGGTAATTGAGGATATTGCAGTTCTAGCAGGTGAAAAGTTTGAATCATTCCTTATTAATATTGAATTAAGCTTATTTATGGAGGAAAAGCCATTAAATGATTGTATGGGTTGAGAAATTGGATAAAGCATCGTGTGGGATGCTTGTGGAATATATTGGTATTAATGATATTGTTGTTGATGTTGGTATTATTGTTGGTTACTAAATTGTGATCTCGGGCTAGGCATATAAGCGGGGGAAGTGCTGCCCAAATTTCGGCAGATTTTAAATGGAATTAAATTGAAAACTTAAGACAGGTATATGATGGTGAGCCTAACAATAGTATGAATGATTTTATATGTAGATTACAAGACAGGAAGTAGATTGGAAAGTCGAAAAGTAAGCTTCCAGGTATATTAAGGCTGTCCTTTCTTTCATTTTGGCATGATCATTATCTTATGAACGAACAAAGTAAGTAAGCGAGTTCCAAGGACTCTACACCTATATAGTATAGGATTTAGCGTATCCTTGACCTTTTAAGTCCCGAAGGGGCATCCATAAGTTGTATGTTTCCATGATGATGTATAAATCCCGAAGGGGATATTCATAAGGCCTCTTTATTCATATGCATTTCATATTTGATTTTAAGTCTCGAAGGAGACAAGTGAAAAGGGGAAGAAGTTCCCATTTTGACATAAAAGTTGCTCCGAAGGGAGTTCTTTGATGGTTTACAAAGATTGCTATGCATTTGCACATATTTCTATACTTATGCATCATGATATTATGGAGCATGGTAAGGGCTATGGCGTTATATACGCAAACCACCTGATCTGCTGGTATATGATAATTGAGATGCCGAAGGGCCATTTATGATATAATGCTAGATGGGGCGAAGCTCGAATGAGCAAATAGGTAAAGGTGCATATATATATATATATATATATATATATATATATATATATATATATATATATATATATATATATATATATATACCCATTTTCTCCTTCGAGCTTCACCCGTCGGGCATCATATAATAATGGCCCCGGCGTACGATCATCATATACCGACTATATATATATATATATATATATATACCAGCTATATATATATATATATATATATATAGCTGGTATATATATATATATATATATATAGGCATTTGGTATATGATGATTGAGATGCCGAAGGGGCCATTATTATATGATGCCGATGGGGTGAAGCTCGAAGGAGAAAATGGGTATATATATATATATATATATATATATATATATATATATATATATGTTTTCAAAAGTGCATTATGCTATTATGCCCGAAGGGCTACGAGCGAGGAGAAGACATGCATTATATACATATATATGCATGATGTTTTAAAAGTTCATATGCGCATACACGATTCTCGGTGTTGGTTACGGTATAGATTGATTCATTTACTCTTTTATCATCCAAGTTGAGATATATTGTTTCGATTACGCCTTACAAACTCGGTATATTATTCGTATTGACGTCTTTTTACCTAAGAACCTTGCGTTTCATGCCACGCGGTGTATACGGAATAAGTAGAGGACATTTGCTATACGATGTTCCCGGAGCTATCATTTGGATTGGTGAGCTCCATTTCTATTCGGAGTGTTGCCGAATCAGAGTACCTATGTATGTCCTTGAGTCAGATGCATTACTAGTATGCTAGGGCCCTGTCCCAGCTCATGTTATGGTATCTCGTTTATGTTAGAGACTTTTGCAGACAGTGTCCTATAGATAGTGCGTCGAGATGTCGGCAGTTGTGTAAAGCGTCCATGTAGGTCGATATGTTCATATGCTTTATTTTTTTAAAAAGATTTTATTGTGACTAAAGATTTTCTTTGAATTAACGATAAGGGAGAAGTCCCTGACTTGATGAGAGAGTTTTATTGAAAAGTTTTTCATGTTGTACTTGACGGAAGCGTCATTTCATAAATTAAAGAATCACAAGAAGTTGTGACTCATGGATAGAATGGTAGTATGGCACTCAACCGAGTAGGGTCTTGGGCGTCAGTCACGGCCCTCCGGTTTGGGTCGTGACAGAAATGGTATCAGAGCAGTTCGTCCTAGGGGTTGTCTGCAAAGTCATGTCCAGTAGAGTCTTGTTTATGGTGTGTTGCGCGCCACATTTATAAATAGAAGGCTACAGGGCATTTAGGATGGTTTCCCTTCTTTCATATCTAAGATCGTGCGATAAGAGCCAAGTCATAAGAATTGAAATTCCTTGCACTAACCCTTGATTTCAGCAGAAGAATGGTATTGACAAAGGAAGTGAATGATGATATTTGGATTACTGGGACAATAGAAGTTGAAGGAATCAGTACAGCGGTAAGTATTGACAAGAACGATTATAAGTCAGATATGGTGAGAATGTTGCGAGTATGATTAAAATGTATAGCTAATGAATGGAAGAGGAAGTGACTGAGGAAGTACAAAAGGACAATCAATAATGGTTCAGGTATATTCCAAGTTGTGGCGCATAAGGTAAGTTTCGTCATCTTTGTATTTCTGTTCTATATTGAGAGCCTTGTATGGCTCAGGTGTTCTAAGTATGTACATATTTGGCCCTGTAAGGCATTGTATGTATTTTCTGGGCTGCGTGCAGGTTTTGGATAGTAAGAAATATAAGGGACACTTTGCTAAAATTTTCTAAAAAATTTAAGGACAAGGACGACAGATTTAGGAGATCACGAAGATTATACATCTATGATTGGTACAGATTGATTAATGGGAAGGTATGGGACAAGTTGATATGGAATGATAAGATAAAGATGACGTTAAAATTGGACACCGGACATTAGTTATTGGAATAAAAAGTACTATTCGGACTGGTTAGATAGTTGGGCACATCATTATTTCGAGTACTCCCATGGGTTATTATAGGCAAGATTTGAGACTTAAAGTAGTATTTTTGGATAATGACAAGCAGAGAACTTGAAGGATTCGTAAATGCGAACGAAGCGATGACGAAAGGATTATTATAGGATGGAATTTCTATCAAGAATGGCAATGGAATATAACACCATAAGGAAAAACTTTTAAGGGGAGAAGTAAGTAAGTTTAAGTACGAGCGCAAGGACTGAAATAATATGTCATAAATATTGTATTGGGAATAGATTATAGACATAGTTTGAAGTAAGGATTATTGTGGAAATAAGTTTGACAAGATCTGAAGGCAAGTCAACAAATAAATAGAGTAACAGAAGAGTATCTTTTGAGACTGGACTGAAAAATAATTCGTGAGGAAGAAAAGAAATTGAACGATATTCTAGTGAGGAACTTAATATCTACTAAATGGGAAGGATATGACAAGAAAATGAAAGGGAATGCAAGGGATGACGATGCCATGAGTTTGAGAGAATGGGTACTGAGGTAAAGAGAAAAGGTATTGGTGGTAGAATTGTGTCCTAATGGCATTGCGATTTATACGAGAAAAGAAGAGAAGAGTGACGGGTGATAAAGGTTATGATGTGAAAACCAAGAAGCGAGTAAGGAACAGAGTAAGAGTACGACAAAATAATTCAAGAGATATATCAAGAAGAACATGGTAAATATCTGAAGATATATAGAACAGAGTGATGATACCGCGAGAAAAGGGAAGTTTTGAATAAGAAAGGAAGAGTTGACACTCACTCATGTATAAGAAAAGAAAAGACATATATCCTACGAATATTTACATGCTAAGGATGGCACTAAACGGGTACTTAGGAAGGCTAAGATTGAAGGACAAGACATAAGCGAAGAGTGTGCATTTTGGGTATTACGGACCAATTGACGAAAACTATGAAGCTATTTAATTAAAGTATTGGAGTAAAGGTGTTTCTAAGGATAGGTAAGACATGACATGGTGGGGCCGAAGGTCATACGGATACAAGATTACTTCAACATTTGAGGACGAATTTTTTTAAAGGGGAGGAGAATGTTACAGCCCATAGTTCTGAACGCAGAGATTTGTAAGTGTTGGATGTTTTAAGTATGGACTCTGGAGGCGGACTTTAAGGGTATATATGAGATTATATGTGTTTATCTCAGGGTTATGAGGGTTTAAGTTTATATTATAAGTTACGAAAGGATTGGAGGGCAAGTGAATCAAGGAAATTAAGTTGTTGGACTTTGGAGAAAATATGAGGGGCAATTTTGGCCCTGTTTGAGGAAAGTAATATCTTTTGGTATAAGAGAAGTTTTGAGGCAAAGCAAAGACCTAAAGTGAAGTTCAGGAAGCCTAGTTTCCAGCGCAACAAACCATGCATCGATTGGACATCGGGATCAAGCGTTATGATCATTTTAAGACAGGTTGCCAGAGCAGGGACTAACTCTGCGCGAACGCGCCTGGGGATGGCATGAACGCGCAGGGGAGCCAGGGAATAACTCAGTGCGAACGGGCCCCAAGGTGGCACATTATAAAGGGGGCTTACCCCCTCATTTTAAGTCGATTTAGGCAGACTCTGGAACATTATAAAGGGGGCTTACCCCCTCATTTTTCATTCCAAACATCCCCAAAACCTCTCTAAATTTTAACGCGAATTAAGTATCCTCGCCGGATTCAGATTCAGACAGCATATAGTTGTGATTATAATATCGTACTGCGGCAAAACATGGCTTGGATTCAAGGTGGAAATTGAGGATATTGCAGTTCTAGCGGGTGAAAGGTATGAATCTTTCCTTATTAATATTTAATTAAGATTATTTACGGTGGAAAAGCTATTAAATGATCGTATGGGTTGAGAAATTGAATAAAGCATCGTGTGGGATGCTTGTGGAATATATTGGTATTAATGATATTGTTGTTGATGTTGGTATTATTGTTGTTTTTGTTGTTGGTTGCTGGATTGTGATCTCGGGCTAGGCATATAACCGGGGAGGTCTTTTGCCCGAATTTCGTCAGATTTTAAATGGATTTAAATGGATGACTTAAGACAAGTGTATGATGATGAGCCTAACAATAGTATGAATGGTTTTATATGTATATTACAAGACAGGAAGTAGATTGGAAAGTCAGAAAGTAATCTTCCAGGTATATTAAGGCTGTCCTTTATTTCATTTTGGCATGATCCTTATCTTATGACCAAACAAAGTAAGTAAGCGAGTTCTAAAGACTCTACTCCTAGATGGTATAGGATTTAGTGTATCCTTGACCTCTTAAGTCCCGAACGGGCATCCATAAGTTGTATGTTTCCATGATGGTGTCTAAATCCCGAAGGGGATATTCATAAGGACTCTTTATTCATATGCATTTCATATTTGATTTTAAGTCTCGAAGGAGACAAGCGAAAAGGGGAAAAAGTTCCCATTTTGACATAAAAGTTGCTTTCCAAGAGTTCTTTGATGGTTTACAAAGATTTCTATTTGCACATATTTATATACTTATGCATCATGATATTATGAGGCATGGGAAGGGCTATGGAGTTATATACGCAAACCACACGATTAGGCGGTATATGATGATTGAGATGCCCGAAGGAGGCCATTATGATATGATGCCGACGGGCGAAGCTCGAAGGAGCAAATGGGTGATATATATATATATATATATATATATATATATATATATACATGTTTTCAAAAGTGCATTGTGCTATTATGCCGAAGGGGGGCTACGAGAAGGGCGAAGGCATGCATTATATACATATATACGCATGATGTTTTAAAAGTTCATATGCACATACATGATTCTCGGTGTTGGTTACTGGTCACGCATTGATTCGATTACTCTTTTATCATCAAGTGGAGATATATTGTTTCGGTTCTACCTTACATACTGCATGCACATTATTAAATGCGAAGTCCTTTTGCCTGGGGGCGGCGAGTTTCATGCCACGCTGGTGTATACGAATGAGTAGGGACATTTTTACGGGATATTCCGTGCTATCAGCTGGATTTGTGAGCTCCATTTCTGTTCAGAGTGTTGCCGAGTCTGAATTCTTACTTAGGGAAGGTAAATGAAAGAGATTAAGATTAGGGAACTTACCCTCATGAGAAATCTGATGAAACCCTCCTCAAATCGCCTCCAAGATGCTAAGGAAATATAATTTAGGAATGCCAGGAAGAAGGGTTTTCCTAAGGCATTTAAATAGAAATCTGTTCCGTCGGCCGCTTCCATGGACGGAGCCGGCGGGTTTCGCGCTACCGCTTCAGCGGTTCGGCCACCTCTTTCTCGCGCTCTTCCTCGCCAAAGCGGTCACCAGCTACCCGAATTTTCTAGTGTCTTCCCAATCTTGAAATCGGCCCCCAGAACCATCCCGGAACCTCCCGGACTCAAACTAAATATGCAGATATACATAAAAATGTGCTACGAATGCAACCTTATAATTCCCATAAAAGGTCTCGTTGACCGAGTAACCCCCGATACCTCAAGATTAAATTTCAACCCAAGTCCCAAAATGTATCCGAGTGCATTGGGAACCCGACCGAATATGCACACAAGTTTAAAGCGATCATCCAGACCACTCAGAATCGACAAATTTTTCATAAAGGTCCGTTTACCCAAAAGTAAACTTTAAGTCAACCCTTTTTCGTTTTAAGCCCAAATTTCCCAAAAAGTCACTCAAATCATATCCAAACACCTCGGCAAGCCTGTCAACAGTCCTCTCGGGTCAAATATGAGCTAAACAAGTCGGGGAAGGATCAAAAGCATCAAAAAAGCAGTAACAACCTGTCACGACCCAAACCGATAAGTCGTGACAAGTGTCTGACCTCTACCGACCAAACACCCCTAAACAAATATCTGAACCATACTGAACATCAAGGGCCCATAAATGGCATAAATAGATCTCATGAAAGGAAAAAATCAAAACTCTATACAACCGTATACACACATACATCAAGAACTAGGCCGCTACATATCCGTACACAAAAGAATGACGGTGACAAGGCTACGTCATCCGACTAATACATACGAGCGTCTACGCACCTCTCGGAATAAAAGCTGTAGAAAGGACGGGACAGGGCCCCGTCATACCCATATGTATATACATCTCAAAGGGCTAGCATACCAAAATAGACTGCAACTCCGGATCAATGGAGCGCACTGACCACTGCTGGATAGAAGTCCTACTAAGCTGGACCACCTATCGGTCTACCTGAACCTGTGGGCATGAACGCAGCCCCCCGAGCAACGGGGAGTCAGTACGGATAATGTACTGAGTATGAAAGGCATAAGAACAACATGTATTTATATGAGAGTAATGAATACAATCTGAACTCATAAACTGAAATGGCTATCTACATGTATTTGTATGAACTAGTATCTGTGTGTATCTGCATAATATGTATGCTCTCAATGATAATCATGCTCATGTATATATATAGGTCGTAGTCTAACTGATATTGTTGTGGAACGTACAGCCCGATCCATATATCATATAATAGTGCCTAGGAACGTACGGCCCGATCTAAATATCATATAATAGTGTCGAGAAACGTACGGCCCTATCCGTATATAATAATATAATAGTGTCGAGGAACGTACGACCCGATCCATATATAATAATATAATAGTGCCAAGAAACGTACGGCCCGATCCATATATAATAATATAATAGTGCCGAGGAATGTACGGCCCGATCCATATATAATAATATAATAGTGTCGAGGAACGTACAGCCCGATCCATGTATAATAATATAATAGTACCGAGGAACGTAGAGTCCGATCCATAAATAATAATATAATAGTGCGTATATAACGCCTTCTGGTCACGGGTCAATGTGCATATGAATATGGATGCAATGCATAAATGAAATAAATACATAGAACTCTTAGAGTGACATGAGGTCGTACTATCTCCGATGAACCTTCTTTGAGCTAACATCATCAATATAAGAAATCTCAAGACCCATGAACAGAAGGAACGATCATAGACGGAATACAGGAACATCAAAGACTGAAGTACTCCTAGTGCTGCTAAGAGTAGAGTAATATGGAAGCTCGCTTACTCGTTTGTTGGTTCATATCATAAGGACCATGCCAAAATGAAAGAAGGAGTAGCCTTAACATACCTTGAAGTATACCCAATCGTCCAACTTCTACCTCTCGAACTTGGAAGTCTATATTAAGATAACTAAGCCTTAATTAGACTATTTACCTCATTTACTAATCATTTTAAATACGAATAGAGCTTGACAAATTATGGGCAACATTTCCCTTATAAGCTTAACTACCCTTCAAATTCCCATTCAATCCAACATCAACCACAACAACAATAACAACACTTATATATAAATATATATACTCAAATCTCTCCCCAATCATCTCTTAAAATAGTCTCAAATTACTACCTTGACCTTCATCAACTTACCTATTCCACAAATACCCTCTCTTCACTTAAAACCACTAAAACTCTCGGTAATCAACTTAAATATAAGGATAGAAATCATTTACATACCTTGAGGGGTCTAAGATTCCAAGGATCAACTTCAACTCCAACAACCTAAGCTTCACAACTTGAAGAAACCCTAGAAACTACCTTATTCTTGACGAACACGGGTCCACGGGGCTCGAACCTTACCAACTCTCCACCACTAATGATGAAAAATATTGGGAGAGACAATATTAGGGTTTCTCTGATTTGGAATAGAGGAAAATAAGAAATAAGGTCGTGAGCCACATATTTATACTTGGAAGCCAAAAGTTATAGCGGTCTGGTTCGACGAGCGGGTCGACGGCCCGTCGACATGTCTACGGTCCGTCGACTTGCTCCATCAACCTAGGCACAGTGATTTCCAGGTGTGAAACCCTATCGACACCGCATAACGACGGCCCGTCAACCATCTCGACGGCTCATCGGCGATGACTAGTGTCTTCAGATTTTCTCAGGTTCTGCTCAGATCGCGTTGATTCGATTCGCTCAACTTCTAACTCTGTATATTACCAGGAATACCTGTTGGTACCTTTGTACACGGGGTAAGACACTTTCTATCTCCAAAACTCAGTACACGAGTCTCAATTCCAAGGGCATACCGGACTACGAAATCATAGATTCTACTGCGATGAGAACGAGAGGCGTAACACAACCAAATAGGTTGTTACAAGATACGTAGCAAATATCTATTCCCCCTTATAGAATGGCCCCTACTGAGCTGAAGGAATTGAAGGAGCAGTTAAAAGATTTGCTCGAGAAGGGCTTTATTAGGCCTAGTAAGTTACCGTGGGGCGCACCAGTGTTATTTGTAAGGAAGAAAGATGGCTCGTTACGAATGTGTATAGATTACAGACAACACAATAAAGTGACGATTAAGAACAAGTATCCGCTCCCGAGGAATGATGACTTATTTGATCAGTTGCAGGGTGCTAGATATTTTTCAAAGATAGACATCAAGTTATCATCAGGTCAGGGTCAGAGAGAAACATATTCCGAAGACAACATCGGGACCAGATATGGTCACTTTGAGTTTCTTATAATGTCTTTTGGGTTGACTAATGCGCTACCAGTATTTATGGACTTGATTAACCGCTTATTCAGACCCTTCTTAGATCAGTTTGTGATTGCATTTATCGATGATAATCTAGTCTACTCTCAATCAGAGGCCAACCATGCGGATCATTTACGTGTTATGCTCAGGGTTCTCCAGGATAAGAAGATGTATGCGAAGTTCTCCAAATATGAGTTTTGGTTGAATTCCATGGCTTTCCTCAAACATATTGTATTAGATAAAGGCATCAGGGTTGACACTCAGAAGATAGAGGCTGTGAAGACCAGGCCAAGACCCACGACACCGATGGAGGTTCATAGTTTCCTGGGGCTGGAGCATATTACAGAAGATTTGTAGAGGGAATCTTCTCTATTTCAGCTCCATTGATGAAATTGTCACAGAAGGCAGTTAACTTCCTGTGGACAGAAGCTTGTGAGCGAACTTTCCAGGAGTTGAAGAACAGACTGACTCCAGCGCCAGTTTTGACACTTCCAGAGGGATCAGAGGGTTATGCTATCTATTGTAACGCCTCAAGCATCAGATTTGGTTGTGTGGTTATGCAGCACGATAAGGTTATTACTTATGCTTTAAGGTAGCTGAGGAAGCATGAGAAGAATTATCTGACCCATGATTTGGAGTAGTTGTTGTGATTCATGCGCTTAAGGTTTGCAGACATTATTTGTATAGTGTTCATGTTGATGTTTATACGGATCATAACAGTCTTCAGTGTATCTTTAAGCGAGTAAAAGAGTTGAATGCATCGGGCGATAATTAGAGTTGTTGTAGGATTATGATATTGATATTTTATACCATCCGGGGAAGGCAAATCTAATAGCCGCTGCCCTTACCGCAGATCTATGGGTGCTTTGTCTTACTTGCGAGCGGAGAAAGGGAGCTAGCGCACGAGCTTCATCAGTTAGCTAGCATATGAGTTCGATTATTAGACTTAGGTGATGCAAGACTTACAGTTTAGGATATAGCGATATCATCCTTAGTAGCTGAGGTTAAGAAACACCAAAATAAGGATCCTTCTCTAATTCAGTACAGGGAGACAGCCCCATAGAAAAAGAAGTCACCCTTTGAGATTTCGAGAGATGGAGTCTTGAGGTACTGAGGTAGATTGTGTGTTTTGGATGTTGCAGAGTTACGTCAGGAGATACAAAAGCTCATTATTCTGGCTATTCTATTCATCCAGGGTCGACGATGATGTACCATAATATCAGAGAGTTCTATTGGTGGAATGGTATGAAGAAGGATATAACGGAGTTCTGTCACGACCCGACTAGGGAGCCATGATAGGTACCCGGAGTTGACTACCGAGCACCGTATACCCTTCTAGCTATCATGCTCATCTCACACAAACATAATTCTCGAAGTAAACTTACTATGAAATAATCACTAACATCTCCCAAATTATGCATATAAATATGTGTAGGCCCACAAGGCTACGAAAATGATATACGTAATATGCCCGACGAGACCATATAACATCTACTACCCACACATATGTATCTACGAGCCTCTAACTGGAGTGCTGAACATAAGGATGGGACAGGACCCCGCCATGCCCTCAATATGTACACAAAAGAATGTACCAATAAGCGGCGACTCCGGAGTAGTGGAGTGCTCCTGTACAACTGTTGGTAAGGCTCCTAGGGGTCCGGGCCGTCTCCCTGTCTACCTGTGGGCATGAACACAACATCCATAAAAGAAAAGATGCCAGTACGACAATGTACTGAGTATGTAAGACATATATGATAACATAATAAGGAATTATAGAAATAATATGAAGAAAGGATAACTGTAACTGCATAAGAAGAAAGGATAACTCTAACTGCTTGCCTCTTGAGGCGTCATGCATGCTCACTTTTACCTTTAAAACAAATCACACATACGTACATAACCGTCTGAATCAATAACATCATTAGCCCGCTTCCGGGCCTCCCGCGTCCAGGGTAATCATTTTACGCCGCCCACTAGTGGTGTCTGCCCATGCCGTATAGACACATTGTAATAAGCCGCCCGCCTTAGTAGTGCTACCCGACCATCTAGGTACGGTGTAATCATCATTATATACTCAACATGAAGCATGCATAAGAGCTCAAGTAAAAGCTGTACTCTATCGGAGTGACGTAAGGTCGATAACCTCCGATTATCTTATGGAACAGTCATAACCATCATGTCTCACACCGAAGGAACTAGCATTATAAGGTGAAACTACCAATAATGAATAATTATCAAGGAAATCATACATCAAGATCATTAACCCCATACTAGCATCCATTCATAAGCTTTAGAATCTCTAGACATAGAATTATCATTGTCATCATCGTATTCATCACACATCTCTTAGCTTTATCTCATGATAAGCTCCTAGTAATCATGGACTTATAATTTCCGGAATGTGAGAAAATCATGAAAGGATAGAGGGAATCATGTTATAGGAATCATGCCTTAGAAAAGAAGGGACTAGCCTTACATACCTTCACGTCTCCTCAACAACTAGCGTTCTCCTTCTAAGCTGACGATTCTACATTCAAGAGAATTCGCACGAAAATTAGATAACCGAAAACACTCTTAGGTCTCAACTAAAACAACTAAGGGCTAACGAAAATTAGTCAGCGTTTCCTTCATTTCAACAACCTTCTCCATATAATAAACAACTCCCAAACGTCAATAATAACACCTACGATATTACAATCGATAAACTTCATCAAGTTAAACATTATTCAATTCCCAACATTCCTTTTCAAAGTCACCCATAATCATAATTGCAACAAAACTTCATATTCATTCTCATATAACACTCCTTTAACATCATTTGCATCATTCACAACAAGATTACACTCATGGTATATCAAGAACTATGATTCAAGTCAAGTTACTATTCAAAAATACCACTATTTCCATACTTGAGCTTCATATTCTTCTTTCTTCCTCAATTCAAGTCTTTCAACCATTCAATACTCTTAATAACATGAAATGAACACAAAACTCACCTTTGATTATGTAGGAATAGGATTTGGATGAAAATACTTTACTTGAAGAAAATCCCAACTTCAATTCCAAAGGAATTCTTGACTTCCATAAGCCCTAGTAATCTTCTCTACACTTGATTCTCTTGGATCTTGATGTTTAATCCTTGATTTCCCTTGAATTTGTGTTAATATGGTGTATAGAATATTCTAGAGGCTTCAAGAGGTGTGGAGAAAGTCAGAAAAATGAAAAATAAGAACTTGGTACTTATATAAAATGAAAAATAAGAACTTGGGACTTATATTTATAGTTGTAAAAATCTGACCCGTAATGATTTTATACGGACACTTATACAGTTCGTATAATTTTATACGGTCCGTATAAGTGACCATATAAGTCCATCAGAGACTGGTCCATTCTGTGACTGTTATATGGACCGTATAAAGTTATACGGACTGTATAGTTGGTAGTATAACTCACCCTTTTCCGAAAATGCTGTCGTCAATTTGTTTGATCTCCGATCCTTATGGAACCTTCTTAACACTTGTTTAACACTTCATTAAAAATTCAAAGAACATTATAACTCATCCTCAAGACCTTACTAAATAAGCATTAGCTCGATAATTATAGAACCTTTCCCAAACACAACTTATGCTTCACTTTCCTCTGATGAACTTGGTCTCACCAATTCATATAACTCTAAATTCTTATCGCACACACTTTAAAGCTACCAAATATCCTTCTTATGGTCATAAGAGCTCTATGCTCACCTTATGCTTACTCTAGTCTACTCACAGTACGACAACCCAAATTTTTGAGGTGTAACAAGTTCGTGGCTTAGTGCCCTAATTGTCAGCAGGTAAAAGTTGAGCATCAGAAGCCTGGTGGGTTATTGTAGGGTATAGAGATTCCGACTTGGAAATGGGAGGCAATTAATATGGATTTCACTACAGGTTTACCTCATTCCCAACACAGGTTTGACTCGATATAGGTGATTGTTGATAGGCTTACAAAGTCAGCATATTTTCTACCTGTGTGGACTGCTTATTCTACCGAAGATTATGTGAAGTTATATATTAAGGAGATAGTACGACTTCATGGTGTTCCAGTATCTATTATTTCAGACAGAGGTGCAATATTTACATCTAACTTCTGGAGATCCTTCTAAAAGCGTTTGGGGACACATGTGAACCTCAGTACAGCATTTCATCCCCAGACAGATGGCCAGGACGAGCGTACTATCCAGATGCTCGAAGATATGCTACGAGCATGTGTGATAGATTTCAAAGGTAGCTGGGATAATCATTTGCCACTTATTGAGTTTATGTATAATAATAACTACCATTCTAGTATCCAGATGGTCGCGTATGAGGCCCTATATGGGCGAAAGTGTAGATCTCCTATCGGATGATTTGAGGTCGTAGAATCAAAATTAATAGGGACCTGATTTGGTTTAGCAGGTGGTGGAGAAGGTTAAGCTCCTTCAGAGATTACTAGCAGCTCAGAGTCGTAAGAAGTCTTATGCAGATAACAAACGACGAGACTTAGAGTTCCAGGTAGATGACTGGTGTTTCTAAAGGTATCACCTATGAAAGGTGTTATGAGATTTGGTAAGAAGGGAAAGCTTAGCCCTAGATACATTGGTCCTTACAGAATTGTGCTTAGAGTAGGTCAAGTGGCCTATGAGTTGGACTTACCTTCAGACTTGTAGCCTTTACATCTGATTTTCCATGTATCCATGCTCCGTAAGTGCATCGGAGATCCTTCCAGGATTGTGCCCGTAGATGATGTTCAGGTTACAGAGCAATTGTCATATGAGGAAGTCCCTGTTGCTATCTTAGATCGCCAGGTTCGTAGGTTGCGAACCAAAGATGTTGCTTCTGTAAAAGTACTCTGGAGAAATAAAAATGTAGAAGAGATGACTTGGGAAGCCGAGGAAGATATGTGTTACACCTCGTAGTTTCGAATGTTGAGATTCGAGTTACCGTTCAGGAGGTATGTGAGCTTATATGTGTTTAACTTATGGTTATAAGGGTTTAAGTGCATATAGTGAGCTATGGAAGGATTGAAGGGCAAGTGAATTAAGGAAATTAAATTTGTTGGAACTTGGAAGAGAATATGAGGGGTAATTTGGCCCAATTTGGAGAAAGAATATCTTTTAGTAAATGAGGTGTTTTGAAGCAAAGTAAAAGCCTAAAATAAATTTCGTCGTGTCTAGTTTCCAGCGCAACAAGCCGCTCGTCGATACAACATCGAAGTAGAAAATTATGGACGTTGCAAGTTAGGCTGACAGAGCAGAAACGCTGCTACAGTAACCGGACTGCTACAGTAACTGCTACAGTACCAACTTGCTACAGTACTGCTACAGTGACCCCGACCCGAATTTGACCCACTATTTAAGGATCAAATATGATCCTAAACCTTATTTTTTCAGCCAAGAACATTCCAAATATTTCTCAAATTCTCTAGAAAACTCTCCTAACTTCTATCCACTAGATTTTAATGCAAATTAAGTATAATCTCCGGATTTAAGTTTGGACAGCGCGTAGTTGCGATTATACTATCGTACTGCTGTGAATATTGGTTGGAATTCAAGGCAAATATTGGAGATATCGCGGTACTAGCGAGAATAAGAATACGAGACTATGAACGATCTTACGTAGATTACAAGGCAAGAAGTAAGTTGGAAAGTGAAATGTAAGCTTCCAGGTGTGTAAGGCAAACCTTCCTTCTTTTGGCATGATCCTTGTTGTTATTCATTCTACATGTACCCCATATCATTCCATTCTTAGATAAGTAAGGTCTAAATGCTCCTTGTGATGGCTTATTGATATTGTACTCCTATTCTGTTCTGAAGGGAACACCCATAAAGTGCCAAGTTGAGTTGTGTATATGGTTCTACTAACGATTTCGGGGAAATAAGTTTTATACTAAAGGAAACATAAAGTTTGATTTTCAAAACCACTCGGAAGGGGTTGCGAGATTTTACTACTTCATTTCATTTACGATTTACGTTTACACTCCATAGTATCATCCCTTTGTATTGATATGATCATTTATTCTTTGGGTAAGGCAATAAGATGAAATCGAGTAGAGTATAGGTAGTAAGAACTTCATAATAATTCCACCCTCAAACCTAGGAGTATGTCCTCCTGAGTCTAGTGAGATACAAATTTGATAACTTTTATGAAAGACTAAGGCTAATAACTAGATTGTGATGAATGGATTAGTGACTTATGACATGATTGAAATTGATATTTTTGGATAAGTATGTGTTGAAACAATTGTGATATTATGAAGCCAGAAGCGGCTGCCCGAAGGGGCCATCATTATGAAGTCGAAAGTGGCTGCCCGAAGGGGCCATCATTATTAAGCCGGAAGTGGCTGCCCGAAGGGCCCATCATCATTAAGCTGGAAGCGGCTGCCCGAAGGGGCCATCATTATTATGTCGGAAGCGACCGTTCGAAGGGACTATTGTGATACTAGCCGGAAGCGGCTGTCCGAAGGGACCATTCTGTTAATATGTCGGAAGCGGCATGTGTGTTGGATTGCATTATTTACGTAAAGATTGAGTTGAGACTTCGTGTGCACATTTATGTTTCTTCCAGCGAAGGTTGCAAGCATTGCGTTAGATTGTGATTTCTTCTCTCCTAAGTCAAATCATGATTATGACTTGCTACAACCTTACATACTCAGTACATTATCCGTACTGACGTCCTTTTGCTGAGAGGCTTGCGTTCATGCCGTGGCCCCAGATTGTTTGGCGAGGTTAAGTGTATAGCTAGGATGCTTGGACGTCAGTTGGGATTGGAAAGTTCCACCTCATTCTGGAGTTGTGCTAAGCCATGTATAGATATGTATGATTATAGGTATGTCAGGGCCTTGTCCTGACTCGTAATGTTCAGTTTACTTCTTAGAGACTTCTGCAGACAGTATCCTGTGGTATGTTTATCGAGATGTTGACAAAGTGATGTCAGTTGAGTCATTTGTGGACTTTAAAGAAGTATGTATTTTAGATGATTTTTTTTTGGAAAAGTTTTATGTTCTTAAAAGTTTTGACATGACAGATTTTGATAGAGCGAATGTCTGAGGGTTCGCTCGTCTTTGATGAGAGTCGGGTGCCCGTCATGCCCTATCAGGATTGGGGTGTGACAATATGAAGTCTAGATATCCTTTTTTGTTTCTAGCCTCAGAGTAGATGCAGATTATGACACCATCATCTTCAGGTATGTCGTATTTATTAGCTACTCTTGTTGGTCATGAGGGACCATTGTTGCTATTGATTGTTGTAGCCCTGTGTGGCATTGTACTGTGTTGTTGGGCTGTGTGGCAGGTTGGTAGTAGTGTGATTATAGAGGAGACTCTGCCGAAATTTCTGTAGACTCCTAAGAGTGCTAACATTCGAGGACGAACATTTTTAAGGGAGGGGGGGGGGAGGATGTTACACCCCGTACTTATGTTAAGTTTCTTCATGATTTTGTTGCTATAGATTCGGAAAGCAGAGTTACTTTAGAGGATAGGTGAGATTAGATGTGTTCATCTTGAATATACAAGGGTTTAAGTTCATGTTTGGCAAGTGTTGGAAGGATTAGAGGATGAACGAATCGAAGAGAATGTGTTTCATTGAAAGTTGAGTTTCGGCAAGCAAAATACGAACCATATATGGGAAATACAGACCGTACTTGGAAATACGATCCATACTTCCTTAGACAGAATAGATGATTTTCAGTCTGGAAATTACGGACTAAAATACGGACCATAGATGAAAATACTGTCCATATTTATGGCCATATTTTTATGTCAGCTTCAGTCAATTTTTTTTTATATAATTTTTATACCTTTCATTTTAACTCATTTCTCCACTTCCCCTGATCTCCACCATTCAAGAATACCCTCTCCAACAATATCTGTCAAACCCTTAAGAAAAATCAAGGATCAAAAGAGAAGATTAAGTGTTTAAAGGTTCTAAAGTGATCATAGAAGCTTGTTTCTCCTCTTGGTAGTGGTTTTGGAGGATACGTCAAGGTGAAGTACTCTTGGAAATGATGTGTTCTTGAGGTTTGAGGTAAGATATTATCTTAACTCCATGTGTATCAGTTTATATAGTGGTTATGCTAGGTTTAGAGGAAAGGAGTTGGAAGAAAGGTTCAAACTTGAATTTGAGTATATGTTGAGATGTAATCTAACTTGAGTCATGTTGTAAATATGTTTTTAAGCTAAAACCTTGTTGTAAGGATAATAGTTAGTGTTTGAGATTATACTGAGGATGTTATACTTGGTATAATTGGAAGGAGAAAGTGTGTAAGTGTTGTATACAAAGCGTATATTTGGCTGTTTGATGTAAATCTTGGAATGAGTAGTGAAGTGGTATTAAAGAGACTTATATGAGGTTGTTGTTGTGTTGTTGGCTGCTACGTGTAATGTAGTGACTAATAAGATTGGAATACTAGCCCGACAGTCTCATTGTGGGGTTGTATTGACGACTTGAGGTATGTAAAGACTAACTTTCCTTCTTTTGGCATGATCCTTATGAACAAAACGTAACGCTATTCCATAATGATTATATTATTAGTAGCTAGGGATGTTCCATGTTGATTCATATTCTAGAAAGTGGTTTTTAGTATGATTCATAGAGTCACTTGTTGATGAAAATGCTATCTCATAACGATGTTCGGAGGTATAACGACCTCACATCATTTCGACAGATTCAAGACGTACTCTTATCATATTCATGCATTGCATTTTATATATATATATATATATATATATATATATATATATATATATATATATACAGACCTATGACCCCTCAGACGTTATATATGCGTATATTATGTATTATATATATGGGATATGGGGAAGGTAACGGCGTTATATACGCACTACCACCTGATCAGCTGGTCACATGATGATGATGATGATGATGCCCGCAAAGGCCGATATGATATGATGTGATGCCCACAGAGGCCTGACAGGCGTTATATACGCCTATATATGTATGACCCCACCGTCATTATATACGCATACATGCATGCACACAGTATTTATTCATATCATTGGCCCTCAGAGATAGTTCAGACATATAGGTTGCATTCATTTCATCTCATGTACTTTTATGTCTCTTTCATGTTACTTTCATGCTTTACATACTCTATACATTATCCGTACTGACGTCCCTTTTATGGGGGGCGCTGCGTTCATGCCTGCAGGTTTAGGTAGATAGGTTGACGATCC
>NC_081346.1:35393842-35414230 GCF_029784015.1 Lycium ferocissimum
GATTGATTATTAAAGATTACAACTCTTCAAGAGATAAGTAGCGTTGATTTGCAATTGTATTGCCTTCCTTTTTTTAGATCAGCTATTCATGCTAGTAGTATATGATTATGGGTAGCAGGGTATACGGGTGTCCAAGTCGGGCACTAGTCACGGCCTACGGCGTTGGGTCGTGACATTTTTGTTTTATAGCATTTTATGATGGCGTTGTAGGCTTGCACAGTTTTTGTCCGGCATAGTTATAGTATGTCTTTTTGGGCTCATCCCTTTGTCAGCATACTTCTCTTATGATCTAGCAGATTTCCATCTGATGACCCTCGAGGTCCACTCTTGTTTATCATTATGATATGAAAGAATGTTTAGCGATGCTCGGCAAGTAGGGTCGGATGCTCGTCATGGCCTTCCGGTTTGGGTCATGACAAGAGATTACTTCCCAATGCCAGTCATGGATCAAATGCTTTATAGGCTACCAAGGAGAGCTTATTATTGTTTCTTATATGGTTACTCGAGATATAATTGCCAAAAAAAACCAAGCAAAAGACTACCTTCACTTGCCCCTATGGGAACTTTGCATTCAAGAGGATGTCATTTGTGTTGTGCAATGCACCCGCAACCTTCCACATATGCATGATATCTATATTTTCTGATATGGTTGAGGATTCCATCGAAATATTCATGAATGAATTTTCCTTGGTTTGGGATTTTTTTTAATGAAATTGTGGTTTGGGATTCCTTCGATGGTTGCTTGGAAAATCTAGCCTAAGTGTTGAAGAAGAGTGAAAAAATGAATTTGGTACTAAATTGGGAGAAGCTCCATTTCATGGTGAAAGAAGGCTTTGTCTTGGCCACAAGATTTCGGGGAAGGGATCGAGGTGGACAAAGCTAAAATTGAAGTTATCTCAAAACTACCTTTTCCTACTACCGTGAAGGGTGTTCAGAGTTCCTTGGGTCATGCCGGTTTCAATTGAAGGTTCATCAAGAACTTCTTCAAAGTTGTAAATCCAATGTGCAAATTGCTTGAAAAAGAGTCCAAGTTTGTGTTTGATGATGCATTCCTCAAAGCACCTGATTGCTTAAAAGAGAAACTCATTTTGGCTCCGATTATTGTGGTTGGTCAAAGCCATTTGAACTCATATATGATACAAGTAAAGTAGCTTGTAACATCCTGTAAATACGAGTTAGGTGTGAATGTGAAATAATTGGGGGTTTAGATGTCATCTTAGCTATATGGATCCGCCGGGATGAGTATAGGTGTTAAATGATTTTTTTGGGGTCAAACGAGATAAGGAGGTTCGTTAAAAATCCAGAAATTCGTCTAAGTCTGAGACAACTTCAGTAATGCCCAGTTTTCGGGTATTTGCGTTGGGAATTTGGGAAAATCCAAAACATGAAAGTTATAGGTCTTTGAAATACCTTTCCAAGCATATATTTTGGAGGTCAAAAGAAGGTCTGTAAAAAAAGTTATGACCGATTTAATGAAAATGTGTAAAATGGAAATCCCGATTCTTATAGGATTAGGTTTTAAAGCTCAAGCCTTTATAATAACCTATAAATAGAACCCAAAAACGTCTAAAGAGAGGGTTTTTTTATCAGAGACTTCTACCAACCCCCTAAAGTGAGTTTTACTCAAATCCCCCCCTAAAGTGAGTTTTACTCAAATCCCTAAGCCAATTACATTAACTTAACACTAGATTAACACCGATTCATTGTATGAAATCGCTAGATTGTGGAAACTTCATTCAAGGTCAAACATGGGATGAAGCTTTGGGATTTCTTCAAAAAGATAAACCCCTCACTTTTATGGATTATATGGAATTGTTATTATGTTTTAGACATTGAATGGTCAATAGAATCATGAAATAGGATTGATTTAGATGCACTCTATTAAAGACAGAACCCTAGTATTTTTGCTGTAGAATTTTCTCTGACCAGTCAGCTTTAATTGATGTTTCCCTCTAATCTAACCGTTGGATGAGTGGTCACAACATATAGGTCTTAAATGTGAATGGTGGAGATCTAATTTAGATATCGGAAAATGTATGCGTTTCAAAGGCAAAAATGTTGTGAATTTGGTGAATATCTATAGCTTATTGATCATACAAACCTCAATTAGATGTAGAATGATTCTTTGAAGCGTGGAGCTTACGTTTAACATATTTTAACGGATTTAAGGTATGCCTCTTTTTGAAAACCTTATTTTGGAATGTATGTCTCCCTTCCCAAAAGTTCTTTATTGAATAAAAAGGTGAACTTTCCATACTTTTGAAACCCTATTTCATGCTTTGATTGTGGTTAGTGTGCGTGAGGGGACAAGCCCACATTAAATCTTGATTGTATTATACTCTATACATGTATACGTAATTCTAATCGTTTTCCCCTATGAGAGATGGTCATCAATAATAGTTAATAGTTGGTAATGGTGTTTTATGATGAACTATGACAATTGAACCTTATTTAAGAAAGTGGAAATGTTTTCAAGATTATCAATGAAAGGATGTATCTTTGTAATGACATGATGAAGTTAAATGCTTATTGATGATGTGACTAACTTGAGATAAATTATGATTCAGCTTCTATGCTATGAACTTTGTTGTTGTGTTTGGCCTAGCTACTCGGAAGGAAGGGTAGTCACTATGGATCCTAGTGTGGTAATGCCTAGCCATTCGGGAGAAAGAGTGGCCACTGTCGGGTTCGCCACTCGAAATGCGGTTCATGCCTAGATATTCGGGAGGAAGGATAGCCACCGGGAATCACATATTCTGGTGTGGTGCGCTGTGATTAGGGAACCTCTACGGTCATCCCTTCGATGTGATTGATTTTTGGTCCTGTAGCAAGTGTGATATTTCTTATTCTTTCTTGGAACTTTTGTTGACAATCATGATCAAGTTGCAATGCATATTTGAAAGTTGTAACTTAACAAGAGGCTTTATAATCAGTTTTGATAATTCTTATTGAGATAAATAAGTTGAATAACTGCTTTTACATTGACTTCACATGGTTTTCAGAACTGATTCTTTAAGCATCATTGTACTTGATTTTCATATTACTTGTTGTCCCCGAGGCACTCACTGAGTACGAAGTACTCAGGCATACCATTGTTGTTTTTGATGGTATGTTAGGAAACGGAGAAGAGCAGGTTCTTGATACTTCAGGCGCTTAAGAAGGACTTGTTGTTGCTGCTGACTTGGTGAGCCCACGTGTTCATTCGTGGGACACCCCTTAGCATATTCATTTATTATTCTAGTTTTAGCGGGCTGCGTCCCGATGTGTCAGACAATTACTCTTTATCTTAGAAGCTCTATAGTATACATTCTTATAGGTAGATGTTGAGTTTTGTTTAACTCTTGGGTGTTCGTCACGTTTTGATTAAGCTTTATAATATTAAAGATTTTCGCTGATTTAATTCATATATAATGATTTGATTGTATTTATTTTATAAACTATTAGAGATGAATATTGAACCTGGCGGGTTCAAAATGTTGTTATTACATCTTTTAGGTTCTTCCGATGTTGTTCATGACGTCGGATGCAGTCACGTCTAGCGTGGGTTTTGGGGCGTGACAAGCTTGGTATCAGAGCTTAGGTTTATGCGGGTCCTAGGATGGGTCTGTGGCTGTGGAGCTGTGTCTAGTGGAGTTTTCCTCATGCAGACTGGCCACCTGTATGCATGTATGACTACCAGGACGTTCTAGGTGTTTCTCATTATTCTTGATTCTAGATTGTGTTATAGAGCTTGAACTTCCTTTAGGATCATTCTTTTGTGTTCATTATTCGTGCTTTGTGGAGATGACTTTAACTTGTGTTGCAGATGCTAATTAAGTGAACAATGGTGTTATGGAGTGCACATTTTTATGATGTGTAATTTGATGGATGGCACAAAGTCGCTGAAATTGTATTGTAGGTGTTCGGTATATATAGTTATTGTAGGGTTTGGTTGTTGATAAATTGAGATAGGTATAGAAACAAAAGCAGTCCTTGTTATAGGGAAAACTATTTCGAAATCTTGTTACATTGAAAGGAATAATTAAGGTGTGATATGTTTCAATTACTGGAGGTTAAGGTGAAGGGAACAATTGAGGGTCTCTTATAGTGAATTAAGAATTATCGTACATTGAGGTTATATTCTTATTGGGTTAAAAGATCTGTGCCATTTTGATGTTTAGTGGAAGAATTATATTTAGTCTTTAAACTCGAAAACAACCACTTGTGGAATAATGATTTAAGAAGGCGATGTAGTTGATTTAGGCTTTAATTTGTTTATTTTCAGTTTTGGCATGAGGTAAGTTAAGCTTGAATTATGTGTTGTTGAATTAGCATCCTTGTCAGAGTATATTGTCTAGATTGATATATTGTGCGCTTTCTAGTCAAAGCATATGCGTGTTGAACTTTTTGAATATCTAACTCTTGGGAAAGTGAGATGAAGGTAGAAAACCCCTTATTCGTGTTGAGACTTGAGTGTTCTAATTGTTAGAATCCCCATGACGACTAGGTTGTTCTTATTTGGGTGTCGATGTATTTTTATCTTTCCGGGGTCGTGTAGTACAAAGAAAGCTCTACTTTATGATTTGGCTTGTAGGAAGGTGGTGTCACGACCCGAGTAGGGGCCATGACGGGTACCCGCAGCTACCCTACCGAGGACCACCTATCATACTTGCCATCAAACTCAACCTGAATACACATTATTCTCTACACGAAACTTATCATAAGATGGTCATCTACATTTGCAAAACATAAATATATATATACACTGGTGCATTCATGAGACATTTATTACCCACGCATACGTATCTATGAGCCTCTACTGGAGTACTGAGACACAAGGACGGGACAGGACCCCGTCATACCCAAATATGGACACAAAAGAATGCATCAATAAGCTGCACCTCCAGAGTAGTGGGGTGCTCCTGTATATGCTGATATAGCTCCTAAGAATCTGGGTCGCCTCCCTGTCTACCTGTAGGCATGACACAACGTCCATAAAAAAAAGATGTCAGTACGAACAATGTACTGAGCATGTAAGGCATGTATGTCAACATAATAAAAAAGTAGGAAAACATGAGATGAAGAGATAACCTGCAACTGATTTCCTCTTAAGGCGGAATCATGCACGCTAATTTTCATATTAAACAACATCTTATCATGTATGCATATATATATATATATATATATATATATATATATATATATATATATATATATATATATATATATATATATATACTGCCCAACCATATAGGTACGGTGTGATCATCATTAGCCCGCGTCCGGGGTAAACATCTCAAGCCGCCCACTAGTGGTGTACGCCGACCATATAGGCACGGTGTAATCATTGTCATAGCCGCCCACTACGCCTGTCGTAGTGGAGTCTGCCCGGCCAACTAGGCACGGTGTAGTCTTACATATACATAATCTAAAGCATGCATGAGAGCTCAAGTAAAAGCTTTAACATTATCGGAGTGACATAAGGTCGGGAGCCTCCGATTACATTATGGAATGACTCTCATCGCTACGTCTCACCTTGAAAGAACTAATATCATGAGGTGAGGAATCAATAAGAAATGACATCAATGGAATCATAAGAATAAGAGTATCAAGCTCGTCATAGCATCATTATCATCATCATTATCATAGAACATATCTCATCTCTAGTTCATAAGAAGCTCTTGAGAATCTCTAGCTCTTATCTTTTAGGATGTAAGAAGATCATGGGGACATAAGAAAGGAGTCACATAATAAGAGTCATGCCTTTGAAGGAAGGGACTAGCTTTATATACCTTTACGTCTCTCTAACTTTTCCGACTAAACGCTTTCTTCCAAGTTCACGATTCTACATCCAAAAGAATTCGTACTAAGGTTAGATAACCGGAAACATACTTCGAGCTCAGCCAAGGTGACTAAGGGCTAACGAAAATTGGGCAGCACTTCCTTTGTTCCTAAAACTTTCTCCATATAATACAACAACTCCCAAACATCAATAACAACATCCGTAATATCATAATCAATAACTTCTTCAAGTTACGCATTATTCAATCCTCACAATTCTCTTTCAATTCATCTACACCCATTACTACAATACAACAACATATTCATTTTTCACATAATACTCCCCCCCAACGACATTAGCATCATTCATAACAAAACTATATGCATTTCATGCTAAGAATCATGACCCAATTGAACTTGCTACTCAAAATACCTTTACTTCTATATTTGAGCTCATATTCTATATTCTTCTTTAATCCAAGTCTTTTAACCACTCACTAACTCTAATAACAGGAAATAAGTGCAAAACACTCCTTTGAATATGCAAGAATTGTCTTTGGGTGAAGATATCCCGCTTGAGAAAAACCCCAACTTCAACACTAAAGAAGTTCTTGACTTGTATCAACCCTGGTGAGCATTCATATTCTTCATTCTACCAACTCTTAATGTTTAACCCTTGATTTCTCTTAAGTATATGTTAAAAGAGTAGGAAGAATGTTCTAGATCTTTCTTGAGGTGTGGAGAATGAATGAAATGAAAAATGAGGGCTTGGGGTCTCTTTTTATAAAAATTTAAAAGCTGCCCGACAAGGATTATACGGACCCTTATACAGTCCGTATAACTTATACGGTCCGTATAAGTGACCGTATAATACCTTCAGTGAAAGACCCCTTTCTGGACAGGTTATATGGTCCCTTATACGGACCGTATAAGTTATACAGGCCGTATAAGTGGTCGTATAACTCACAAATTCTGAAATTGCTCCCGTTGTTTCGTTTAACTTCCAATCCTTATGGATCCTTCTTATCACTTTTTTAACACTTAATTAACCACCTAAGTATCCTTATAACTTCTTCCCAAGACTTTACTAATCAATCCTGGGCTTGATAGTTTGCGAAACCTTTCCTAAACACCACTTATTCTTCACTTGGCCTTATCAAACTTTATTTCACCAATCCATATAGCTTCGAAATCTTATCGCATGCACTCCAAAATTACCAAGTACCTTTCTTATAGTCATAAGAGCTTGATATTAACCTTCAGCTCACGTTAGTCTACTTACGACACAACAACATGAAATTTTTGAGGTGTAACACTCTCCCCCCCCCCCCAAAAAAAAAAAAATTCGTCCTCGAATGTTAAGTTTTCGAGAAATTGTACAGAAATTTCGCCAGAGTTTCCCCTATAATATGGCACTAACATCCTGTCACAGCAATCCAAAATAACATTGCCTCATTGGTCTACAATATCACAAAAAGAAACATGGCCACACACGACCCAAAAGCAATAAAAGAAAGCACAACATACCTGGGGACAATGGCGTCTCACCTTGAACCTCTTTCGGGGGTGGAAATAGGTGTGGATATTTGGTCTTCATATCCTCTTCTGCCTCCCAAATCATCTCTTCTTTATTGTCATTCCTCCACAAAACCTTAACTGAGGCGACATCTTTAGTTCTAAGCCTCCTCACTTTCCTATCTAATATAGCAATACGTACCTCCTCATAGGCCAACTTCTCAGTGATTTGAACATCATCTACCAGCACGATTCTAGAAGGATCTCCAACACACTTGCGGAGCATCGATACATGGAAAACTGGATGGACTGATTCAAGTTTTGGAGGTAAGTCCAGTTCATAAGCTACTTGGCCTATCTTGCGGATTACCTTACAAGGTCCAATATATCGAGGATTCAATTTTTCCTTCTTGCCAAATCTCATCACGCCCTTCATAGGTGATACCTTCAGGAATACCCAATCATTGACTTGGAACTCTAAGTTCCGTCGATGATTATCTGCATAAGATTTTTGGTGACTCTGGGCTGTCAACAATCGGTCTCGGATAAGCTTGATCTTTTCCACCGCTTGCTGGATCAATTCTGGACCTATTAGTTGTGTCTCTCCTACTTCAAACTGTTACACCTCGGAAAAATCTTTCGCTGATGCACAGTGAATAGACTAACTAAGGGAGCGAAGTATACGATGTTTCAATAAGTAAGAAATAGCATTTGATGGTCCTAATTGAGATTTCAAAGACATTCGAGGTAAGAGAAGAAAGTTTGCCAAGAAAGGCAAGGTATACGTTATGTATCAGAAAAGATTTATGAGTAACAAGTTAATGGTGACTTAATAATGTCTTGGAGAAGATTTATACCATCCCTTAGATTGTTAATTAGGTGTTAAACAAGTGTTAATAAGGTTCCATAAGGATTGGAGATCAAACGAGTCGACGAGAATGAATTTCAGAAAGCTGGGAAATGTATGGTCCAATATACGGACCATATAAAACATACTGGCCGTATGTTAGGCCGTATGTTCTTCCCAGAATGGGGACTTTCACTGGACCAAATATATTGTCAGACATACGGTCCATATAAAAGATACGGACCGTATGTTGGTCCGTAGAACCGAGTCGAGACAGACTTTTAAAATTGATATAAGGGACTCAATCTCATTTATTTCATTTCATTTCTAAATCCACTTCAAGAACTCTCTAGAAAGCTCTCCACACTTCTTGCACAAGAACTCAAGAGAAATTCATGATCAACTTCATCAAACCAAGAAAATCAAGTGTAAGAAACTCATTAGGGTTCATCTAAGGCAAGAAATCCCATTGGAAGTGAACTAGGGTTTTGGCTCAAGTGAAGTATTTCCACTCAAGGCTCATTACCACACTATCTAAGGTAAGTTTTATGATCATTCCATGTTGTTTAAGGTATTGAGAGGTTGAAAGACTTGGATTGTAGAAGGAGATAGAAAATGGGTCATGAATGTGAAAATAGTGGCATTTTTGAGTAGTAGTTTGGAATGAGTCATGATTATTGATATGTTGTGATTATAATCATATTATAAATGATGTTAAGATCATGGGATAAACATTGTATGTGAGAAAACGTACTAGTGTACTATGACCATGAGTATGGATGAATTGAAGTGAAATTGTGAAATGGGGATAATATAGGTGTATAAAGATTATTGCTTATGATGTTGTGAATGTAATTACAGATGTTTGGGAGATGATATGTAATATGGGGAAAGTTGTATAAACAAAGGAAATGCTTCCCAATTTTCTCTAGCTTTAATTGAGCATGTTCATGTAATCGATTAGCTAACGATAATACGAACTCTTTTGAAGGTAGAAACGTGAGCATTGAAGGAGAACGATCAAGCGATAGAATAACTAAACGAAAAGGTATGTGAGGCTAGTCCCTTTCTTCTAAGGCATGACTCCAATGGCATGAATTCTCCTATTTTCCCATGACTTTCTTACATTCCGGCAATGATGAGTCTATCATTATAAAGAGCTTCACATGAGATAGAGAAACGAGATATATCATGAGCATGATAGTGATGATGATGAGTTAAGTCTAAAGACCCTAAAGCTAATGATTCTAACTATGATCCATTGATGTTATTTATTGTATACACTCACCTTATATGCTAATTCCTTCAAGGTGAGGCAGAATGCTTATGAATGCTCCATAATGGAATCGGGGGTTCACGACCTTATGTCACCCCAATAAAGTATCGTTGTCTCTGAGTTTCTATGCATGCATTATGATGAGTACATGATGATGATATTACACCGCGCCTATATGGCCGGGCATACACCGTTATGGCAGGCAGCGTATACACCGTGTCTAGATGGAATGGGCAGACACCACTAGTGGGCAGCATGAGATGGTTACCCCGGACGCAGGAGGCCTGAACGCAGGCTAATGATGATCACACCGTACCTATATGGTCGGGCAGCTTATATAGATATGCATACATGATATGATTATGTTTATGAAGTGAGTTAGCATGCTTTATTTCTTTCAAAATTGACAGTCAGTTACAGGTTGTCCCTTACTTGATGTTTCCCCTGTTTCATTGATGTATTGTTATTGTTTATGCCTTACATACTCAGTACAATATTCATGCGCGTCTTTTTCTTTGAATGTTTGTGTTCATACCCACGGAGTGAGACGGGAGGTGATCCAAATTCATAGGAGCTATCAGCAGACTTTGAGAGCACTCCATCGTTCCAGAGGTGCCATTGCTTATTATTTTGTGTATATATTTTGGGCACGGTGGGGTCCTGTCCCGTCCATATGTCTAGTACTCTAGTAGAGGCTCGTAGATACGTGTGTATGGGTAGTATGGTCATACAATGTCCTTATTGTATGTATATCATTTTGATAGCCGAAGGGCTTATGTATATAAAGGTAAATACGTTTTAAAATGAAAATGGTTTTCCTATGATTATAAGCATGAGATTAATGAATGATCGCAGGATGAGTATGATTACTCGTAGTATGAGCGGTGCTCGGTGGTTAGCCCTGGGTAACCGTCATGGTCCATAGTCAGGTCGTGACACAAACCATCCAATTGGTGATCTATACTTTCTTCCGTATAGACCTTCATACGGAGCCATTTGGATGCTAGAATGGTAGCTGTTGTTATACGCAAACCCAATAAGAGGTAGATGATCATCCCAACTACCTCCGAAATCTAGCACACATGCCTGCAACATATCTTCCAAGATCTGAATGGCGCGTTCAGCTTGTCCATCAGTTTGTGGGTGAAAAGTTGTGCTAAGTCTCACTTGAGTTCTCAAACCTTCTTGGAAAGACTTCCAGAATTTCGCAGTAAATTATGCTCCTCTATCTGTGATAATGGATACTAGGACACCATGGAATCGAACTATCTCCTTAAACTATAACCTTGCATAATCTTCTGCTGAATATTTGGTTTTGACCAGAAGAAAATGGGCTGATTTCGTAAGTCTATCCACGATTACCCATATGAAATTATACTTGCGCCGGGAACGAGGCAACCCTACAATGAAATCCATGTTAATCACTTCCCATTTCCAGGTGGGAATTTTTATTGCTTGTAATAATCCTCATGGCTTTTGGTGCTCAATTTTCACTTGTTGGCTATTCGGGCATTGAGCTACAAATTCTGCTATATCATCCTTCATTCCATCCCACCAATACATTAACTTAAGATCATGGTATATCTTTGTGCTCCTGGATGAATAGAATAACGAGAGCAATGAGCTTCTTCCAGAATCTGACGACGTAGTCCTGCCACATCTGGCACGCACAGCCTGCCTCGATACCTGAGAACTCCGTCTGCAGAAGCCTCAAATAGTGACTTCTCTTTCTCAGGAAATGTATCTCTAGAGTGACTCAACTGCGGATCTTCATGTTGGCGCTCTCTCACCTCCATATCTAAGGATGAAACAGCTGGGTTGTGCATCCCAACTCCTGCATTGCATGAATCAATTAGACGAACTCCTAGGCTAGCCAGCTGGTGAAGCTCACAGATTAATTCCTTCTTCTCTGGTTGGACATCACATAGACTACCCATTGATTTGCGGCTAAGTGCATCAGCCACCACATTCGCTTTCCCGGGGTAATATAAAATATTCACATCATAATCTTTCAATAGCTCTAACCACCATCTCTGCCTTAAATTAAACTCTTTTTGCTTGAAGATATATTGGCGACTTTTGTGATCCGTGTTAATATCAACATGAACGTCGTACAAATAATGTCTCCACATCTTCAGTGCATGAATAACTGTAGCCAATTTGAAATCATGAGTCGGATAATTCTTCTCATGCTTCTGCAACTGCCTAGAAGCATAGGCGACAACATTACCGTGCTACATCAGCACACAACCCAGTCCAACACCGGAGGCATCACAATACACAACGTAACCATCGGCCCCTTCAGGAAGGGTTAAAACTGGAGATGAAGTCAGTGCCACATCCTTCAATTCCTGGAAACTGCATTCACAAGCATCGGTCCACTGGAATTTTGCTGACTTCTGAGTTAGCTTCGTCGGTGGTGTAGAAATAGAAGAAAATCCTTCCACAAAACTTCTATAATAGCCTGCCAAACCTAAGAAGCTACAGACTTCTATAGGCGTTGTAGGCCTTGGCCAATTCTTCACAACCTCAATCTTTTGAGTATCTACGCGAATACCATCAGCTGATATAATATGGCCCAGAAAAGTTACAGAATTCAACCAGAACTCACATTTTGAAAATTTAGCATACAATTCACGAGCCCAAAGAATTCCAAGGATAGTACATAGATGATCCGCATGCTCTGCTTCCGACCGAGAATATACTACGATATCGTCAATAAACACGATCACAAATAAATCTAGAAAAGGACTGAATACATTATTCATCAAATTCATAAACACTGCTGGGGCGTTAGTTAACCCAAATGACATCACCCGAAATTCATAATGGCTATATCTGGTTCTGAAAGCCGTTTTCAGAATATATTCTTCTCTAACTCTCACTTGATAATACCCCGATCTCAGGTCAATCTTGGAAAACCACTTGGCACCCTATAATTGGTCAAACAAATCATCGATTCTCGAAAGAGGATATTTATTCTTTATCGTCACCCTGTTCAACTGCCTATAGTCGATGCACATTCGCAAGGATCCATCTTTCTTTCTTACGAAAAAAATAGGTGCTCCCCATGGCAATGAATTGGGTCTAATGAATCCCTTCTCAAGCAAATCCTTCAGTTGTGCCTTTAACTCTTTCAATTCTATAGGAGCCATTCTGTAAGGAGGAATAGATATAGGTTTAGTATCCGGCAGCACATCAATAGCAAAATCAATCTCCCGCTCCGGTGGAAGGCCTGAAAGTTCATCTGAAAATACATCCGAAAAATTCATTTACTATCGAGACGGATTGAAAAGTCAGTGGATTTGCTTCGGTGTCATGAACTCGGACTAAATGATAAATATAGCCTTTAGCAATCATCTTCCTCGCCTTGAGGTAGGAAATAAACCTACCTCTAGGAGATGATGTGTTACCTTTCCAGTCAAGTATTGGTTCGCCCAGAATTGAAACCTAACTATTTTCGTTCTACAGTCCATATTAGCATAACAAGAGGCCAACCAATCCATGCTCATAATCATATCAAAATTCAACATTTCTAGTTCAATCAAATCGGCGATACCTCGAAAGGTTTAATTGGCTCGGGTTTCACCCCAATACGATCAGCAATATATGGAGTGATATACGATAAGGTAGAACCCGGATCAATCAATACATAAACATTACGTGAGAATATGGATAGTATACATGTAACCACATCAGGGGAGGACTCAAGATCCTGTCATTCGGCTAAAGCGTAAATACGAGGGTCAGGCCACGGGAACCGGGTCTTCCACCTGCCCCTACCATGACTGCGAGGCCGGGAGTACGCCTGCGGGGTGTACAGACGAAAAAGAGCCAGCTTCTGATCCTGCAGGTTGGACCCCAACTCTGCCACCTATCGAAGGACAATCACGCATCATATGCCAGTCTGACCACAGGCATAGCAAGCATCTGAACCACGGTGACACTGACCCGAATGTAATCTAATGCACTATGTTATATCCCGTATTTTGTACATTGGGACATTCCGAGCTAACTGCGATAAGTTAAGGACAAGACTATTTCGGGATACGAGGTAGAGACTTTTAACCTCCGATTTTGTTTTAAGGTACAAGTTGCTTATAATTTTATTGGTATGGAATATTAAGGAATATTAGGGGTTAAAAGTTAATTAAGGAAAGTTAATATTTCATGAAACAAAGGCCAAGTTAGCCGTGTGGCATGAGGTGGGTCCCCACCCATGGCTTGGCCAAATTTAATTGATCCAAGCCATGTGTTGTGGCATGGTACACTTGGATGAATAATATATGTAGATGAAAGATGACCAATTAATCATATTCATCATCTTCACAAACCTTAGAACCATGGAGAAACTTGGAGAAAAAAAAGAGAAGCTATTCGGCCATGGCATAGCCGAACTTGGTCCATGAAAAATTGATCAAAATAATAATTTTATTCTAGCAATTCAACCAATTGGAAGGTCCTTGTTAACGTGAGATAGTTGTTGGAGCAATCAAACCACTCGTTTTTGCCATTTACAACCCTAGCCAAGTTGAGAATTTAAGTGGAAAAGGTAAGGTTTAATCTTCTTTTTCATATGTTATGAATGGATTGTGTATGTTGTAGTATGTAGAAATGGATGAAATTCATGAAATTTTGTGTGTTGGGGTGGTGGCGAATATGGGTACTGTTTTGTATGGCAAGGAATGAACTAATTTTATTTAGTATTTTGGTTGTTGTTGTTGTTGTGGATTCTATGATGATAATGAAGATTTAATGATTCAATTCGAAGTTGTAATCGTTGTGGGCTGTTTTAGAAGCTAATGTGATTCTAATATAGTTTCTTGTATTTATGAGAATAATGTTGTTAACGTGTGGATTGTTGGTGTAATTCATGAATTTGGAAGAAAGAAATGTGTTGTTGTTGTTCCTATTGGAATTGGAAGGTTTCGGGTGGAGTGGTATGTTGGTTGGGTTGTTTGAATATTGTGCGGATTGTTTGAAGTGTTCTTGAGTCTTGTTTAAATGATTTCGGATTAGTACTTGAATGTGTGAGCATTAATGTTGGCTTGATTGTATGTGGTTGATTTGAATGTAAACGGAATGTTGTCGAATTATGTAGAAAAGAGTTACTAACGTTAGAATGCGTTCGAATTAATTGTTGGTGTTGTTAATATGATTGTTGGTATTGTTGTTGATGATTTGGCCGAGTTGAATTCTCGGGGTTGTTGAATTTATAGGGGAAATGCTGCCCGAATTTCTGTAGATAAAGTGCTAGTTTGGGATTGAATTCCTAAGTACCTATAGCTAATGTTTGGTATCTAATGACGTTATTGTAGATCTTGGAAAGCCCGAGACTTAGGTTCGGATTAGCTTAGGAAGCGGACGAGGTATGTAAAGCTTACCCTTTCTTTCTTTTGGCATGTCTTAGATGTAAGTAAGATATGACACGAGCCTTGGGGTAACTCTATTCTTAAGATCCGAGAATGTCTACGATTCTTATTCACTTCTTGATGTTAGCGTTCCTAATATAGTCGAGCTATGGTTCTTATGTCTTTTGTATGATTGAATAGTAAATGTTGCATAAAGAGTTTTTGTTCCTAAAGGGTTCTATGTCGAATAATGTCCGCAACTTTCATAGACGGGCTCGGATCGCTTCGATACGTTCGTAGAAGGTCCTAAAGTGGATAAGGTCCGTAACTTTCATAGGCGGGCTCGGATTGGTTTGATACTTGTCCGTGGTCCCCGAGACTTTTCTTTGAATAGTTCTAACGACATTTGCAAGAACTTAACATGACTATCATCTTAACCCTCGAGTGTCGACTACTTACTTATCTATTGAGTTTGTAATGATGATTTATATGCATATGGTTACTCACGACTCTGCTCGTGCATACTGTTGTTACATCTTTCGCCGAGTCCCGAAACGTTATGTCATCGTGCGCACTATGCTATATTCTGGAGTATGATGTGTTACGGTTCACCGAGTCCCTCGCTAGAGGGCCGGGTACCGTGTATATATTCTAGAGTTATGATGTGTTATGGTGTTATGATGTGTTACGGGGATATGCTGGGTTACGGAGTTATGCAATCTTCTAGAGTATGATGTGTTATGGCGCCAAAGACGGGGTGGCGACCATGTTCCGTCCGCCGAGTCCCATAATGGGCCGCATATGATATATGATACTGACATGCATGATTTGTGTTTCATAAGTAAGCATTTTGATATTCTAGAGACTGTACTTACCCTTTTGTACTTCTTGTCCGGTTATGATCCTGTTTACTGTACTTCATGCTTTATATACTCGACGTATTTAATCTTTTTTCTTCGAAATTGCGTTTCATGCCGCGAACGGATACTCGTTTGGGTGATCCGCCAGCTTAGGATTCCCATTCGGTACGTCTCGGAGTGCTCCTTTGTTCGGAGCCTATATTTTGGTACGGACTCTTTCGTTGTATATGTATATGTTTATTCGAGGCACGGCCGGGCCACAATCCCGTCATATGATACGATCGTTAATCTTAGAGGTCCGTAGACATATGTGTGGGTTGTGGGTAGTTATTGTTCGATTATGTCTGTGTGATTTATGTTTTGGGCATCCCCATTCGCAGCGGCAACCTTGTTGGCTGCGTGTATATATGTCTTGAGGTGTTGAGTATTATGATAGCCTTGCCGGCTTATGTGCGATATCATCTGCTGAAAGTTGTGACTGCGATATGTATATATATATTTGTGACAGCTTTGGGGCGACGTTTTACTTTTCTGTATGTATAAGTTATTTGTATGATGATTCTGGTTAATGGGTGTGTACGAGTGCCCAGCTCGGGCACTAGTCACGGCCTACGGGGTTGGGTCGTGACAAAAGTGGTATCAGAGCAGTTCGTCCTAGGGATTGTCTACAGACCGTGTCCGGCAGAGTTTTGTTTATGGGTGTGAAGCCGGCCACACTTATAAACAGGAGGATGCGGGACATTTAGGAATCAGTGACCCTTCTTCTGTCTTAGATCGTGCGATAGAGCCAGAGTCTAGGAAAGATCGCTTCTGACACCTTCTCCTGCAGGTAAGTATAGATTGGCAAGAGATGAAGAGGTCAGCTTCGGATAGTGGGGGTGCTAAGAAGGCCCCTAGAGTATCTTCAGGACCCCAGGCTCCAGGACCCAGCAGGAGGAGCCTCAGTTATTCTATTGAGACTGATCCCTCGGAGGACCCAGCGACAATTCCTCCGCAGTTTTGACTCCGCAGAGGAGGACCCCAGGAGGACGACTATGACACGGATCCGTCCGAGTATTCGTCGGGGACACCGGAGGAGGAGATTCCCCGAGACCGCACCGAGTTGCTCCTATGGTGGAGCACTCGTTAGACCCGGCCTCTCGGTGAGTGTTACGGACACTCCCGGCCCCCTATCACCCGGCCGTCGGAAACCAGAATTACCCGGCTATCTATATCCCTTGGGCTCAGATGAGGGAGACGACGAAGGCCAGACGAGCAGATGGCGGGCAGACGATGATGAGGAGTACACTTCACCTTATAGTCCACCAGATCAGACTAGAGATCGATCGGCTACTGGTATAGGAGTCCTTATTGGAATTTGCTCTATGTATGTGTATTTGCTGTATGATTGTTACTTAATAGCGGCAAGCAGAAATCCAAAGGCCGATAACCAAGTATTTATAAGTAACGGCGATCAAGGTGTGTTCACTACCATTGGGAATCTGGAAGTCTAGGATGGAAAGTAGTCATATTCATAGTTGAAAAGTGAATATTGAGGATTGAAAAAGGGCTAAAATAGTAATTGTGGAGTCAGAAGAGTAAGAGACCTTTCTAATTCAGAGGGAGATTTGTTATGAGAACATTTTGAAATCTGTTAAGACTTCAACTTACTCCAGATTATGTGATGAAGGTCATGCGGTGAGGTGAACGCTATCATACTAGCATTAAAGCATCGTATTTCATCAGAGTTCCAAGGTTAAACGTCTTTGAGTGACGAAATTTTAGGATGGGTGACCCGGGAAGTGTACTAAAAGTCCTATAAAGTCGACTCAAGGGAGAGCCAAATGGGAAGCTAGAGTAGCTTAAGGGAAATTAGAGTATACGAGTGGACAGAAACCTTAAGAGTCACGTAGGACGAGGCGGACTAGACAAGAGAAAAAAAAAAAAGTGCATCACGGCTACTAGAAGCGGTAGGTTGAATAAACGTTTGGAAATATTTTGTAAGCAAGATAGTAGCAATTATATACATAGGTATGCCCATGATGTCCCATACATGGCTATGCCAGCGGATATGTGTATTCCGGCAACCAACGTTGCGGTATATGGAAGGCATTAACCGAACAGGGTAACGAAGTCCAAGTGACAAAAAAATGGCACAAATGTTATAAGGCAAGCTGATGCTGTTTTCACTACAGGTTAAGCTTGGAAAGTTTTAATACAATGATATGTGGAAAAGAAAGAAAGTGAGTAGATGGAAGGTAAGGTGACCAAAATGTCAGAAAAAGCGAAAGAGTAAGAAACGTGAGGGAGTAAAGCCTCCAAGAGAGGCGACGGGCAAAGCATGGCACTATTTGGATAAAAATTTGAAGGTAGGCGTGTGAGAGGGATAGAGTGTGGTAGTATGGAACAAAAGAGGGATGTGTGGGGTTGGAAGAACAGGCTTCGACAAGTGGGACTAAAGGATAGTGACCACGGTGAGGAATGTGAAGTAAAAGAAAGAATGAGTAGGCCTTGCAACGCTGCGGAAAGATATATTTATAAAGAGACAAGTGGGTAGCCATATTGGTATAGTGGCCTCGGATATGGAGAAACTTCCCGAAAAGATGATTTAAGAATAGAACGGATTTGCGCGTTCAAGAAATATCTCGCTGCGAATGTGTGTTGACTATAGGCAGCTGGACAAGGTGACCACGGAAAGAATAAATATCCCTCCCTCAGGATTGATGATTTATTTGACCCGGTTGCGATGGGTGCTAAGTGTTTTCGACGATAGACCCGCGGGTTCGAGCTATCACCAAAGTGTGCGGTTAGAGAGGCGTATATTCCAAAGATTGCATTCAGGACCCGATATGGGCACTATAAGTCAGGGTAATGTCTTTTGAGCTGACCGATGCTCCAGCAGTGTTTGTGAATTTGATGAATCGAGTATTCAGGCCGATTCTAGATATATTCGTGATCGTATTTGTTGATGATATTCTGGTTTATTCACGATTAGAAGAGGAGCATACGGACCATCCGAGGGCGGTACTTGGGGTGCTCCAAAGACAAGAAATTGTATGTTAAGTTCTCTAAATGTGAATTCCGGTCGACTACGGCGCATTCTCGGGGACATATTATCGGAATCGATGGCATTCGGTGGATACACGAAGATTGAGGCCATAAAGAATTGGCCTAGACCTACGACACCTGACCGAGATACGTAGTTTTTACGGGATTAAAGTGGAGATTACGGGATGTCGGTGGAGAAGTTTGCTTCGATTTCGCCTTTAACGAAGCTTCCGCATGTCGAGAGAAAAGTAGACTACGGGGCTCCGCTCGATTCTTCCCCGAGGGACCAGATGGTTATATTATTTATTGTGATGCTTCCGGCGTTGGGTTAGATTGTGTATTAATGCAGTGCGTGTTGTAGCTTACGCCTCCCGGCAGCTCAGAAAGCACGAAAGAAATTGTCCTACTCATGATCTGGAGCTAGCAGCGGTAATTCATGCTTTGAAGATATGGAGACACTATCTATATGGCATCCATGTTGATATTTATACGGATCACAAAAGCCTCCAATACATTTTTAAGCAGAAGGAGCTGAATTTGCGGCAGAGGAGGTGGCTAGAGTTGCTGAAAGACTATGATGTTGATATTTTATATCATCCTGGGAAAGCCAATGTTGTAGCAGATGCACTCAGCCATAAGTCTATGGGTAGCTTGACGGACGTGCCATCAGAAAAGAAAGAAATGGTTCGTGAGATTCATGAGCTAGCTAATCTTGGAGTCCGTCTGGCCGATTCTGGAGATAGTGGGGTTTCTGTACGAGGAGTTGCTGAATCCTCCATTATGGAAGAGGTAAAGCGACGTCAGTACGAGGACCCTGTTCTCGGCATAGCGTAGACGCACCATTGAAAAGGAGAAGACCCCGTTCGAGATTACACCGATGGAGTACCTGCCACGTACGCGGATTATGTGTACACCGAGGGCAAAAAAACGCGGCGACAAGTTATGGGAGCAGGCACATTATGCCCATTATTCTGTTCATCCGGGATCAACAAAGATGTATCATGACCTCAGATGCTTGTATTGGTGGGATGGTATGAAGAGGGACATAGTCGAGTTTGTTGCTCAGTGCCTAAATTGCCAACAAAGTTAAGATCGAACATCGGAAGCCGGTGGATTGTTATAGAGATGGAGATTCCGACCTGGGAAGTGGGAAGTAATTAATATGGACTTCGTCAAGCTTTACCTCGCACTCCACGGAAGTATGACTCCATATGGGTTATCGTTGATAGGGTCGACAAAATCGACCCGTTTTCTTCCAATGGACCCCTACATGTCACTTACTCAACCCCGTAGGCCGTGACTTGTGCCCGAATTGGACACTCGTACGCACCGACACTCGGAACTAGCATACCCAAACTTCGTAATCATAAATAATCACATATAGCCTCGATTAGCGCATAATAGTCAATGTGTCACAAAGCCATCGTAGGCTGCCATAATGTACATAGCATATCAAAATGCGCATACGTGTACTCGACAAGGTCGCACGGCGGACAAGACCGCCCAAGCATATGTCAAACACATACATAACTGTACGGCACAACCATAACCCACATACATGTCTACGTACCTCTAAACGTAGTAATGTGAATCATATGACGGGACAGGCCCCGTTTACTTCGAATGAATATATACATATGCAAATGTGTAAAAGTATATATACCAAAATATAAGCTCCGAGAAGGACACTCGGAGCTAATAGGTGTCCTCAGGGGATCACCAACCGAGCGTTTGACCCGGGATGAAACGCCC
>NC_081346.1:35414330-35461088 GCF_029784015.1 Lycium ferocissimum
TTTAATTAAATTAATACATTACTTCCCGACACAACATACATATGCACGGCCAAACACCACCTACACGACTTCAACTCCAACTTGATTTCTATCATGAATTTCTTTCCATTTTAGCATACTACAACACATACAAACCATTCATAACACATAAAACAAGATTAGAACTCACCTTTCTTCTTCAACTTCTCAACTTGCCTAAAGTGGGAGATAGAGAAAACGAGCAATCTAACGCTTGAAACAACAACTCCACGTTACTGAGCACCCTTGAATTAGCAAGTTTGCTTGAAGAATTTATTTTTTTGATGGCTTAAAAATTGTCTTGAATTTCTAGGGCATGGCCGAATAGGCCCTTCTTTTTCTCCTTCAAGATTTTCTTGATTTTTCTAGAATGAATGTGTTGAACAAGATGACTAAGTCATCTTTTAAATATTACACATTCACCATCCATGTGGCCATGGCCCACCCAAGGTGGCCGGCCACATGGTGTTTTTATTTTTATTTTTTGTTTTGAATTTTCAAACTTTCCAAAAATAGCACACTTACTAAAAATGGAATATGACTCCAATGTTTCCTTAACATTTTTATGACATTAAATTCATACACAACTCAAGCCTTTAAAACAAACAAAAGTCTCCCGGGATAGCCTTGTTCCTAACGTTTCGTAATTCACTCATGTTGTCCCGTTGTTCAAAATACGGGATATAACAACTTATTCAGCTGAGGATTATGCAAAGTTATATGTTAAGGAGATAGTAAGACTTCACGGAGTCCCCACATCTATTATATCCGACAGAGGTGCCCAGTTTACAACTAACTTCTGGAGATTATTTCAGGAAGGATTGGGGACACAGGTGAGTCTTAGTACAGTATTTCACCCTCGATCGACGGACGTGCCAAGCGTACTATTCGGACGTTAGAAGATATGTTACGGAGCCGTGTTATTGATTTTAGAGGTAGTCGGGATGATCACTTGCCACTTGTTGAGCTTGCTTATAATAATAGCTACCATTCTAGCATCCGATGGCACCGTATGAGGCTACGCGTATGGCAGGGACATGCAGTCGCCGATTGCTGGTTCGATGTTGGTGAAACTAAGTTAATTGGCCCGTGACATGATTAAATGACGAGTTGACAAAGTGAAACTTATTCGGGAACGGTTACTAGCAGCTCAGAGTCGACAAAAATCATATGCAGATAATCGACGTCGACATTTAGAGCTCCAGGTTGGCGATTGGGTATTCTGAAAGTGTCACCCATGAAGGGTGTCATGAGATTCGGTAAGAAGGGGAAACTCAGTCCGAGGTATATTGGACCTTATCAGATTGTCCGTGAGTGGGCCGGTTGCCTATATGAATTAGACCTACCATCCGATTTGGGAGCAAAGTGCATCCGTATTCCACGTGTCTATGCTTCGCAAATGTATTGGTGACAGAATATTTCCGCAGAGGATATCCAGGGTGACAGAGGATTTATCCTACGAGGAGCGACTCATAGCCATACCGGATCGTCGAGGGTGAGAAGGTTGCGTACTAAAGACGTGGCTTCCATCAAGGTACTGTGGCGGAACAATAACAGGGGAGGAGATGACTGGGAAGTCGAAGAGGAGAAGAGAAGTATCACTTATTTCTTATGCCTATGTGTAATCTAAATTCCTTAATTGGTTATGTTGATTGATGAATGAATTGTATGATAGCTATAAAAGAAACTCCCCCGAAAATGCTTATAAGACCCTGTAGGACTAGTTTAACATTCGAGGACGAATGTTCTAAAGGGTAGGAGGATGTTATATCCCGTATTTTGTACATTGGGACATTCCGAGCTAATTGTGATAAGTTAAGGACAAGACTATTTCGATATACGAGGTAGAGACTTTTAACCTCCGATTTTGTTTTAAGGTACAAGTTGCTTATAATTTTATTGTTATGGAATATTAAGGAATATTAGAGGTTAAAAGTTAATTAAGGAAAGTTAATATTTCATGAAACAAAGGCCAAATTGGCCGTGTGGCATGAGGTGGGTCCCCACCCATGGCTTGGCCAAATTTAATTGATCCAAGCCATGTGTGGGGTATGGTACACTTGGATGAATAATATATGTAGATGAAAGATGACCAATTAATCATATTCATCATCTTCACAAACCTTAGAACCTTGGAGAAACTTGGAGAAAAAAAAGAGAAGCTATTCGGTCATGGCATAGCCGAACTTGGTCCATGAAAAATTGATCAAAATAATAATTTTCTTCTAGCAATTCAACCAATTGGAAGGTCCTTGTTAACGTGAGATAGTTGTTGAAGCAATCAAACCACTCGTTTTTGCCATTTACAACCCTAGCCAAGTTGAGAAGTTAAGTGGAAAAGGTAAGTTTTAATCTTCTTTTTCATATGTTATGGATGGTTTGTGTATGTTGTAGTATGTAGAAATGGATGAAATTCATGAAATTTTGTGTGTTGGGGTGGTGGCCGAATATGGGCTGTTTTGTATGGCAAAGAATGAACTAATTTTATTTAGTATTTTGGTTGTTGTTGTTGTGGATTCTATGATGATAATGAAGATTTAATGATTCAAGTCGAAGTTGTAATCGTTGTGGGCTGTTTTAGAAGCTAATGTGATTCTAATATAGTTTCTTGTATTTATGAGAATAATGTTGTTAACGTGTGGATTGTTGGTGTAGTTCATGAATTTGGAAGAGAGGAATGTGTTGTTGTTGTTCTGTTGGAATTGGAAGGTTTCGGGTGGAGTGGTATGTTGGTTGGGTTGTTTGAATATTGTGCGGATTGTTTGAAGTGTTCTTGAGTCTCGTTTGAATGATTTCGGATTAGTACTTGAATGTGTGAGCATTAGTGTTGGCTTGATTGTATGTGGTTGATTTGAATGTAAACGGAATGTTGTCGAATTATGTAGAAAAGAGTTACTAACGTTAGAATGCGTTTCGAATTAATTGTTGGTGTTGTTAATATGATTGTTGGTATTGTTGTTGATGATTTGGCCGAGTTGAATTCTCGGGGTTGTTGAATTTATAGGGGAAATGCTGCCCGAATTTCTGTAGATAAAGTGCTAGTTTGGGATTGAATTCCTAAGTGCCTATAGCTAATGTTTGGTATCTAATGACGTTATTGTAGATCTTGGGAAGCCCGAGACTTAGGTTCGGATTAGCTTAGGAAGCGGACGAGGTATGTAAAGCTTACCCTTTCTTTCTTTTGGCATGTCTTAGATGTAAGTAAGATATGACACGAGCCTTGGGGTAACTCTATTCTTAAGATCCGAGCATGTCTACGATTCTTATTCACTTCTTGATGTTAGCGTTCCTAATATAGTCGAGCTATGGTTCTTGTGTCTTTTGTATGATTGAATAGTAAATGTTGCATAAAGAGTTTTTGTTCCTAAAGGGTTCTATGTCGAATAATGTCTGCAACTTTCATAGACGGGCTCGGATCGCTTCGATACGTTCGTAGAATGTCCTAAAGTGGATAAGGTCCGTAACTTTCATAGGCGGGCTCGGATTGGTTTGATAGTTGTCCGTGGTCCCCGAGACTTTCCTTTGAATAGTTCTAATGACATTTGCAAGAACTTAACATGACTATTTGATACTTGTCCGTGGTCCCCGAGACTTTTCTTTGAATAGTTCTAACGACATTTGCAAGAACTTAACATGACTATCATCTTAACCCTCGAGTGTCGACTACTTACTTATGTATTGAGTCTGTAATGATGATTTATATGCATATGGTTACTCACGACTCTGCTCGTGCATACTGTTGTTACATCTTTTGCCGAATCCCGGGCCGGTTATGTCATCGTGTGCACTATGCTATATTCTGGAGTATGATGTGTTACGGTTCACCGAGTCCCTCACTAGAGGGCCGGGTACCGTGTATATATTCTGGAGTTATGATGTGTTATGGTGCTATGATGTGTTACGGTGTTATGATGTGTTACAGGGATATCTTTGGGTTACGGAGTTATGCAATCTTCTGGAGTATGATGTGTTATAGCGTTAAAGACGGGGTGGCGACCATGTTCTGTCTGCCGGGTCCCATAATGGGCCGCATATGATATATGATACTGACATACATGATTTGTGTTTCATAAGTAAGCATTTTGATATTCTGGATACTGTACTTACCCTTTTGTACTTCTTGTCCGGTTATGATCCTGTTTACTGTACTTCATGCTTTATATACTCAGTACATATTTCGTACTGACCCTCTTTCTTCGGGGGGCTGCGTTTCATGCCCGCAGGTACATATACTCGTTTGGGTGATCCGCCGACTTAGGATTCCCATTCGGTGTCTTGGAGTGCTCGCTTTATTCGAACTCGTATTTTGGTACGACTCTTTCATTGTATATGTATATGTCTATTCAGGGGTACGGCGGGGCCCCGTCCCGTCATATGATACGATCGTTAATCTTAGAAGTCTGTAGACATATGTGTGGGTTGTGGGTAGTTATTGTTCGGTTATGTACGTGTGATTTATGTTTTGGGCATCCCCGTTAATTAAGCGACCTTGTTGGTCAGTCGCGTGTATATATGTCTTGAGGTGTTGTGTATTATAATAGCCTTGCCGGCTTATGTGCGATATCATCTGCTGAAAGTTGTGACTGCGATATGTATATATATATATATATATATTTATGACAGCTTTGGGGCGACATTTTACTTTTCTATATGTATAAGTTATTTGTATGATGATTCTGGTTAATGGGTGTGTACGAGTGCCCAGCTCGGGCACTAGTCACGGCCTACGGGGTTGGGTCGTGACACACTAGCTGCATCGCGATACCGGTGGTCTCTTCTGACCAGAATCACCTCCAAACTGAGGACCCGACACCCTCAAACTCTGACCCGGACCAGAATAAAGGGGGCGGTCAAATCTCCTGCCCGTAAATTGAGGAGATGCACTAGTCGCGGACTAGCCCGAATATCTGGAATATTATAGCTGCTGGCCCCCTCTATACTCACTACTAGCACAGGCAGATCTGGCCCTCTTGCTATGCTCTCTATCAACATCGCGCTCACCCCTTTGTGGGTGTTGCTGCTCTTCTAAATTCTGAGCGTGGGCTTGAATACGAGAGATGTCCATGCCTTCCTGGAGTGAAGCTGTCAAGCAATCCTTGATCAAATGTGGCCCTAAGCCACTCACGAATCGATGTACTCGATCTCCCATGTCAGCCACCATAGTCGGAGCATACCGGGCAAATGAATTGAAACGAATACTATACTCCCGAGCACTCATATTCCCTTGCTTAAAATTCAAGAACCTGTCAGCTCAGGCTCTTCGAACCTCGGGTGGAAAATAGTGACAGATAAAAGCATTTACGAATTCCTGCCAAACCGGAGGAGGTGCATTTTCCGTCCTTGAAGCTATCCAATTATTATACCATAGAACGGCAACATCCGGCAGTCTATAGGACTCTAACTCCACTGACTTAGTATCAGAAGCATGTATAATCCTCAAGGTCCTCAACATCTCATCTATAAAACCCTGCGGGTCTTCATCCGGCTTTGACCCGAAAAATTCTGGCGGGTTCAAACTCATAAAATCACAGGCTCTGGCACTAGTGGCTCTATCACCCGGACCCGTACTCTGCCGCTGAGCCTGGGCGGCAACTAGCTGTGTCAACAACTGAATAGCCTCCGTCATCTGCTGACCCAAAGCACCCGGTGGAGGGACTGGAGGCACTGGAGCTGGAGCCCCTTCATGCTCCTCCGAAACCGGCGGGGTGTGAGAGGTATGAGATGGAGCCTCATTGTGGGACTCACCCTCTTCTATATTTACCGAAGACTCTTGCTCAACACACCTTCCAGTCGCAGTCTTGCCCTTCTGGGCAGCTGTTGCTTTCCTCTTTACCGGCATCGCTGATTTTTTAACATATAATTAGGGAAAAAGGAAATCTTATAACATAGCGCTATCGCACGATCTAATAAGAAAAAAGACGGTCATTTTTTCTAAATACTCCGCAGCCACTTGTCTATAAGTGTGGTGCGCTTCACACCCATAAACAAGACTCTACTGGACATGGCTCGTAGACACACTCTAGGACGGAACTGCTCTGATACCACTTCTATCACGACCCAACTAGGGGCCATGACGGGTACCCAGAGCTACCCTACCGAGCACTACCTATCATACTTGCCATCAAACTCAACCTGAATACACATTATTCTCAACACGAAACTTATCATAAGATGGTCATCTACATTTGCAAAACATAAATATATATATATATATATATATATATATATATATATATATATATATACAAAACATATATATATATATATATATATATATATATATATATATATATATATATATATATATATATATATATATATATATACACACCTCGGTGTATTCATGAGACATCTATTACCCACGCTTACGTATCTACGAGCCTCTACTGGAGTACAGAGACACAGGGACGAGACAGGACCTCGTCATACCCAAATATGGACACAAAAGAATGCATCAATAAGCTGCACCTCCGGAGTAGTGGGGTGCTCCTGTATATGCTGATATAGCTCCTAAGAATCTGGGCTGCCCCCCTGTCTACCTGTAGGCATGACACAGTGTCCATAAAAAAAAGGACGTCAGTACAAACATACTGAGTATGTAAGGCATGTATGTCAACATAATCAAAAAGTAGAAAAACATGAGATGAAGAGATAACCTGCAGCTGATTTCCTCTTAAGGCGGAATCATGCATGCTAACTTTCATATTAAACAACATCTTATCATGTATGCATATATATATATATAGATAGATAGATAGATAAACTGCCCGTCCATATAGGTACGGTGTGATCATTATTAGCCCGCGTCCGGGGTAAACATCTCAAGTCGCCCACTAGTGGTGTCTATCCGGCCATATAGGGACGGTGTAATCATCGTCATAGCTGCCCACTACGCCTGTCGTAGTGGTGTCTTCCCGGCCAACTAGGCATGGTGTAGTCTTACATATACATAATCTAAAGCGTGCATGAGAGCTCAAGTAAAAGTTTTAACATTATCGGAGTGACATAAGGTCGGGAGCCTCCGATTACATTATGGAATGACTCTCATCGCTACGTCTCACCTTGAAAGAACTAATGTCATGATGTAAGGTATCAACAAGAAATGACATCAATGGAATCATAAGAATACGAGTATCAAGCTCGTCATAGCATCATTATCGTCATCATTATCATAGAGCATATCTCATCTCTAGTTCATAAGAAGCTCTTGAGAATCTCTAACTCTTATCTTTTAGGATGTAAGAAGATCATGGGGACATAAGAAAGGAGTCACATAATAAGAGTTATGCCTTTGAAGGAAGGAACTAGCCTTACATACCTTTACGTCTCTCTAACTTTTCTAACTAAATGCTTCCTTCCAAGTTCACGATTCTACGTCCAAAAGAATTCGTACTAAGGTTAGATAACCGGAAACATACTTGGAGCTAAGCTAAGGCGACTAAGGGCTAACGAAAATTGGGCAGCAATTCCTTTGTTCCTACAACTTTCTCCATATAATACAACAACTCCCAAACATCAATAACAATATCCATAATATCATAATCAATAACTTCTTCAATTTACGCATTATTCAATCCTCACAATTCTCTTTCAATTCATCCACACCCAGTACTACAATGCAACAACATATTCATTTTTCACATAATACCCCCCCCCCCCCCCCTCCCTCCCCAAAATGACATGAGCATCATTCATAACAAAACTATATGCATTTCATGCTAAGAATCATGACCCAATTGAACTTGCTACTCAAAATACCATTACTTCTATATTTGAGCTCATTTTCTTTATTCTTCTTTAATCCAAGTCTTTCAACCACTCAATAACTCTAATAACAGGAAATAAGTGCAAAACTCACCTTTGAATATGTAGGAATGGTCTTTGGGTGAAGATATCCCGCTTGAGTAAAACCCCAACTTCAACATTAAAGAAGTTCTTGACTTGTATCAACCCTAGTGAGCATTCATATTCTTGATTCTACCAACTCTTGATGTTTAACCCTTGATTTCTCTTGGTTAGATGTTAAAATAGTAGGGAGAATGTCCTAGAGCTTTCTTGAGGTGTGGAGAATGAATGAAATGAAACATGAGGGCTTAGGGTCTCTTTTTATAAAAATTAAAAAGCTGCCCAATGAGGATTATACGGACCCTTATATGGTCCGTATAACTTATACGGTCCGTATAATACCTCCAGTGAAAGACCCCTTTCTGGATAGGTTATATGGTCCCTTATACGGACCGTATAAGTTATACGGGCCGTATAACTCACATATTCCGAAATTGCTCCCGTTGTTTCGTTTTACTTCCAATCCTTATGGAACCTTCTTTGCACTTGTTTAACACTTCATTAACCACCTAAGTAACCTTATAACTTCTTCCCAAGACTTTACTAATCAATCCTGGGCTCGATAGTTTGCGAAACCTTTCCTAAACACCACTTATACTTCACTTAGCCTTATCAAACTTTATTTCACCAATCCATATAGCTTCGAAATCTTATCGCATGCACTCTAAAATTACCAAGTACCCTTTTTATAGTCATGAGAGCTTGATTATTGACCTTAATCTCACGTTAGTCTACTTACGACACAACGACATGAAATTTTTGAGGTGTAACAGGTGGGTGGAGTCTCAGATGTTGTGGTCACAGGTATTCTCACTATTTGTTCTCTTGATGCGTAGTCATTGATCGAACTAGGTTCGAAACCCTTCTTATGTGGCTTCGTACTTTGCCCTTTATTTAGGTAGGGAACCCGAACAATTGTTGGAACCCTTCTTCTATGAATACCCCTGCTAGTGTCCTTATTATTGCTTCTAGAATATATAGAGACTGCATTGTTGTAATTAAGGGTCGTGAGATTACTTTTGATGTGTTTGAATTAGAAATTGTGAACTTTGACGTGATTTTTTAGGGATACACCAGTTTTTCGAGGGTTATGAAACTCTAGATTGTCAATTAGAAATAGTTAGTCTTGACTTTGCTGATGGACCCGTTATAGAGTGAAAAAGTGATACTGTTAAACCTTTAAGGTAGACTTACTTCGTATCTTGATACTCACAAAATAAACTCAAAGGGGTGTAGTTTCACGGCCCAAATCGATGAGTCATTATGAGTGCCTGATCTCTAGAGACCAAACACCCCTATACTCATATCTGAATAACATTAAATAACAAGGGCCCATAAGTGGCTCAAACCGAACTTATACTGACTCATGAAAGGATGTCGTCATAAACTCTGCATAATCTGTACATATATAAGATGGAAAGAACGATGCAAGCCGATTAGGCCACTACATATATTGTACAACAAAATAAGAGCCGTCAAGGCTACATAACATCCCAACTATGTACAACTGTCTGCAAACATCTAATGGAGTACAAGTTGTAGAAAGGATGGGACGGGGCTCCGGTCATACCCATATATGCATATGCATCCCAAAATAATGTACCAAAATAAACCGTAGCTCCGGATCGAGTGGAGCGCACCGACTACAGCTGAGGGGAAGTCCTACTGAGCTGGATCGTCTCTCTATCTACCTGAACCTGCGGGCATGAACGCAGCCCCCCGAGCAATAGGGGAGTCAGTACGGATAATGTACTGAGTATGTAAGGCATAGAAGTAACATATACATAAGAATCATGAACTGAATCTGATCTCATAAACCGACCGACTGTCTAGATGCATCTGTATGATTGAGTTTCTGAAAACATTTGCATAAATCTACATACTGACAATGCCTCTGTGGGCACATAACATACATGCTCTCAACGACAATCATGCTCATGCATATATATAGGTCATAGCGCTGAGGAACGTTCAGCCCAATCCATATACCATATAATAGTGTAGAGGAACATACGGCCCGATCCATATATAATAGTGCCGAAGAACGTACAACCCGATCCATATATGATAGTGCCGAGGAACGTACGGCCCAATCCATATATCATCATCAAGGTGCACCAAATGATCAGGTGGTAATGCATATGTAACGCCTATCCCTTTCCCCATACCCCATATACATATAACATACACATATATAACGCCTTCTGGTCATGGGTCAATGTGCGTATGTATAATGAATGCAATGCATATGTAAGATGAAATAATAAAACTCTCAGAATAATATGATGTCACACTAACTCTGGTGGACAACTGCTGAGCTAGCATTACTAATACATGAAATCTCAAGAGCCATGAACAGAAGGAACATAATAACAAGGGCACAGGATCATCAAAGACTGAAGTATTCCTAATACTTCTTAGAGTGGAGTAATATGGAAGCTCGTTTACTCGCTTGTTCGTTCATATCATAGGATCATGCCAAAAATGAAAGAAGGGACAGCCTTAACATACCTTTTTGGTCTTCTTAACTACTTACGCTTATCCTCCCAAGCTCACAAATCTACATTCAAGAATATTCATACCATTGTTAGCTTATCTTTATATGCTTGTCTTAAGCCTTCAAATGAAATCTATTTAGAATCTGCCGAAATTTGAACGACATCTCCTCTGTTTATACCCCTAGACCAAAATCACAATACCAACAACCAACCACAACACTAACAATACTAACATCACAACACCATGATCAATACCAAGATACTCCTTAAAACATCCCATATGATGTTTATCCAATTTTTCAACCAACTACTTTATTATATGACCGTTTAATCGCTCTATCTCCATAAATAAACCTAAAGCAATATCAATAGGGAGAGATTCATACCTTATTATTACAAAAACAATCATATCTTCAATGTTCGCCTTGAATCCATGCCAAAATCCACCACAAAACAATACTATAATCGCAACTGTGCGTTATCCGAACCTAAACTAATACTCCGCCACTTGAAAATCCCTTAATTTTATGATAACCTCAAACCCTTATCTATTTTTCTGAGTTTTGGGAAATATTTTGGTGAAAAAAGAGGGTTTTGACCTTTATATAGGGGAATAAAGTCGGTGGAACTGACTTAATAATTGAACTTCGCGAACACGAGGGCCTCTCGCTAATGTGATGGTCTGGAATTTCCCTGGCCATCGTGAACGTGAGGCTCTATCGCGAACGCGTAGGGCAATTTTTTCCAGTTCATCCAAATTTTCCTTTTCCGCCCGATCGACCTCCAATCCTTCCGATACCTCTCATACATAGTCTTAAACCTTCATAACCATAAGATAGGCGCATATAACTCGAGATCACAATTACAACAACTAACACCTAACGAACCTCAACGTCCAAAACTACGAGGTGTAACATCCTCCCCCTCTTAGAAACATTCGTCCTCGAATGTTAAAACTCTCAGGAATTCTACGAATATTTTGCTAGAGTTTCTCCTATAACTATAACACTACCATCCTGCACAACAACCCAAAATAATGCCACACAGGACCACATGCTAAATATATAACAATATAGCCTCACACGACCAATCACAATAGCTACAAATAAATCTGATACCTGGGGATGACGATGTCTCAAACTGGGCCTCCTAGGGCAATGGAAACAAGTGCGGGTACTTAGTCTTCATCTCCTCTTCCGCCTCCCAAGTTATCTCTTCGATATTATTATTTCTCCAGAGTACTTTAATAGAAACGACGTCCTTGGTTCGTAGCCGACGAACTTGCCTATCTAATATAGCCACAGGGAATTCCTCATATGATAATTGCTCAGTCACCTGAATATCATCTACTGCTACGACTCTTGAGGGGTATCTTATGCATTTACGGAGCATGGGCACATGGAACACTGGATGTACAAACTCTAAATCAGAAGGTAGTTCTAGCTTATATGCTACCTTACCCACTGTACGAATAATTCTATAAGGCCCAATATATCGAGGGCTCAACTTACCCTTCCTGCCAAATTTCATCACTCCCTTCATAGGCGAGACTTTCAAGAAAAGCCAGTCGCCTACCTCAAACTCTAACTTCCGCCACCGATTATCTGCATAGGATTTCTATCGACTCTGCGCCGCTAGTAACCTTTCTTGAATCACTTTCACTTTTTCAACTGCTTACTATGTTACATTTGGGCCTACTAATCGATTCTCTCCAACCTCAAACCATCCTATAGGCGATCTAAATCTTCGCTCATGTGAAGCCTCATAAGGAGCCATCTGAATACTGGAATGATAATTGTTATTATATGCAAATTCAATAAGAGGAAAATGATCGTCCCAGCTACCTCGGAAGTCAATCATACAAGCTCTCAGCATGTCTTCAAGTGTCCGTATAGTACGCTCCGCTTGACCATCTGTCTGTGGGTGAAATGCAGTACTAAGACTCACATGAGCCCTAATCTATTCTGGAAAGATTTCTAGAAATTAGCTGTAAATTGTGCTTATCTATCTGAAATAATGGCTGTAGGAACACCATGAAGTCGTACGATCGCTTTAAGATAGAGCCTTGCATAATCCTCAGCTGAATAAGTAGTTTTGCCAAGTAAGAAGTGGGCTGACTTTGTAAGCCTATCAACTATGACCCATATTGAATCATACTTCCGATAAGTACGGGGCAAACCTACAATTAAATCTATATTAATTACCTCCCACTTCTATGTCGGCATCTCAATAGCCTGTAACAAACCTCCGGGCTTCTGGTGCTCTATCTTAACTTGCTGACAATTCGGACACTGAGCGACAAATTCTGCTATATCTCTTTTCATACCATCCCACCAATAAACTTTCTTGAGATCATGGTACATTTTTGTTGTGCTCGGATGAATAGAATAGCGAGAATAGTAGGTTTCCCCCATAACTTGGTGACGGAGGCCTGCAACTGCAGGAACGCACAATCTAGCTCGATACCTAAGTACTCCATCTCCTGTGGTCACGAAAGGTGTCTTTTCTTTTCGAGGAGTCAGTATCCGATAATGAACTAAAACAGGATTTTCGTACTGGCGTTCCTTTATCTCAGCTACCAAAGATGACACCGCTGTGTCTTGAACTGTAACTCCTGCATCACTCGAATCTAACAGCCGAACTCTAAGGCTAGATAATCGACGAAGTTCACGGACTATGTCCCTTTTCTCTGGTTGTACATACGACAGGATACCCATGGATTTACAACTAAGAGCATCGGCTACTACGTTAGCCTTTCCAGGATGGTACAGAAAATCAACATCATAATCTTTTAACAACTTTAGCCATTACCTTTGACGTAAGTTCAAGTCCTTCTGCTTAAAGATATACCGGAGGCTCTTATGAGCAGTATAAATATCAACATGAACACCATATAAGTAGTGCCTCCACATCTTCAAGGCATGGATCACCGCAGCTAACTCAAGATCATGAGTTGGATAATTCTTCTCGTGCTTTTTCAGCTGTCTGGAGGCATAAGCAACAACTTTACCATGTTGCATTAATACACAACCCAATCCAACACCTGAAGCATCACAATATATCACATAGCCATCTGTTCCCTCTGGAAGAGTCAAGACGGGTGCTAAGGTCAGCTTATCCTTCAATGTCTGAAAACTCCGCTCACATACATCCGTCCACTGAAACTTAGTTGATTTTTGAGTCAGCTTGGTTAGTGGGGATGAAAGAGAAAAAAATCCCTCTACAAAACTCCTATAATATCCTGCCAGACCCAAGAAACTACGTATCTCCGTTGGTGTCGTGGGCTTTGGCCAATTCTTCACAGCTTCAATCTTTTGAGTATCCACTCTAATGCCTTCATCTGAAATAATGTGACCAAGAAAAGCCACAGAGTTCAACCGGAACTCACATTTGGAAAACTTCACGTATAACTCTATATCTCAAAGAACACTAAGCACCGCACGTAGATAATCTGCGTGCTCATTCTCTGACGATGAATAGACTAGAATATCATCTATAAACACAATCACAAACAGATCTAGGAAAGCTCAAAATACACAGTTCATCAAGTCCATGAATATAGCTGGGGCATTAGTTAACCTGAATGACATGACACGGAACTCATAGTGCCCATATCTTGTCCTGAATGTCATTTTCAGAATGTCTTCCTCTTTCACTCTAACTGATGATACCCCGATCTTAAGTCTATCTTTGAGAAATACTTGGCACCCTGCAGCTGATCAAATAAGTCATCAATCCTCGGAAGTGGATACTTATTCTTTATAGTCACTTTATCCAGTTGCCTATAATCAATACACATTCTCAAGGAGCCATCCTTCTTTCTTACAAATAATATCGATGCTCCCCACAGCGATGTAGTGGTCCTAATAAAGCCCTTCTCAAGTAAATCCCTCAGTTGCTCCTTCAATTCCTTCAACTTGGCAGGTCCCATTCTGTAAGAAGGGATCGATATTTGCTGAGTATCTGGTAATAAATCAATAGTAAAATCAATCTCCCGTTCTGACGGAATACCTGGAAGCTCATCTGGAAACACCTCTGGGAATTCATTTACAACAGGAACAGACCGAAGGGTCGGTGACTTTACTTGTACATCCTGTACCCGAACCAGGTGATAGATATACCCTTTTCTAATCATCTTGATTGCCTTAAGGTAGGAAATAACCTACCCCTTGGCGAGGCAGCATTACCTTTCCACTCTAAAATTGGTTCGCCTGGAAACTGGAACCGGACAACCTTTATTCTACAATCAACATTAGCATAGCAGTAAGCTAACAAGTCCATTCTCATAATGACATCAAAATCGATCATATCTAATTCAATCAAATTTGCTACGGTATGACGATTACACACTATAATTACACAACCTCGATACACTCGCCTAGCTATGACTGGGTCACCAATTGACGTAGACACCTCTAAGGCTTAATTGATTCAGTCTTTATCCCAAATTTGCCAGCAACAAATGGAGTAACACATTACAAAGTAGATCCGAGGTCAATCAATGCGTATACATCATAGTAAGAAACTGATAATATACCTATATCAACTTCAGGAGATGACTCACGATCCTGTCTACCGGCTAATGCATAAACGCGGTGTTGAGGCCCACTCGAGCTAGATGCTCCACTCCTTTCTCTACCTTGTCCTGCTGGGGTCTACAAACCTTGCCCTATAGGGCATACAGATGAAGAAGAATTATCTATAGACCCCGTAGGCTGAACAATGCCCGCGCCACCCCTTGTCGGGCACTCCCTCATCTTGTGGACTGGCTGACCACAAGCATAACAAGCATCTGATACCAGTCGGCACTGTCCGGCATGTTGCATACCACACTGGGCACACCGGGGCAAAGGTGGTCTCACCTGTCCTGACTCTGGTTTGTACTGAGGACCTGATGTTCGAGAACTCTGGCCCGCTTCGGAATAAGAAGACCGATCAAATCTCGGACCTAAAAATCAGAGAGGTGCGCTCCCTACCGAATGGAATGGATACCGAGAATACTGTTGTCTCTGTCCTCCTCTGAACTCACCCCTGACATCTAAAGATCAATCCCTCTTACCACAGCCTCGGTCACTCTCATGCTCCGTCCTCCACTGACGCTTACGATCCTCCAAATTCTGTACATATGCTTGTATACGAAAAATATCCATACCCGATTGTAATGAAGCCGTCGTACAATCATCAATCAAATGTGTGATGTAGTCCATATAGCCATGATGATGATGATCTAAGTATGCCATAATGATGTGGTTGAGGTTGATGCTGCGATCGAGGTTGATATTAATGTTGTAATTTCGAGGACGAAATTCTTCCAAGAAAGGGAGGATGATGCAATCCAAATTACCATGGTGATGACCCAAGTGTTCAAGCCGAGGAGACCCAAATTAAATCCCAAGAGGATGTGGATTGAAGCCCAAGATCTTCCCCACAGAAAGAACAAGTATAGCAGCCCAAATTAAGACTTCTAGAAGCTCTAGTGTGAACATGAGGGGCTAGTCTAATATGAACGAAGGAAGCTTCCCTTTTTGTGTTTTCTAGGCTTATTAAAGGCTATTTTGACTTTCATAATCTGTAGTGGCTTTCTAGGCTTCTAGGAGTATGCATTTTGTCGTCTTCTATGCGCCTAGAAGAATATACTTCCATTTATTTCTTTTTAACTAGTATATTTTAAGAACCTTATTTAAAGGTGCTTGTAATTCATTTGAAAGATACCTATCTTGAATAATATGAATATTGAACTTTTCTCTCTAGTTGAGACTTGTTGTGATTTGGTGGACTCCAAATTGTACAAACCCTGTTTGATCATTCAATTTGCAAGAGATTGCTATTCTCTTGAGGATTGTTGCATAAGATAGGTGCCTTAGATCCTTTTGGAAGGTAACTAGGAGTAGTTCTTCTAGTTATTGTCCAATTGTTTATCAATTGTGTCTTCTTTTCTATCTTTGTTATTTTTCTTGCATCATTTCTTTTCTATCTTGTCTTTATTTTCTTGCATCATTTCTTTTCTATCTTGTCTTTATTTTCTTGCATCATTTGGTATCAGGAGCCGGTCATAGGTTTGTCCCTACAAATCTAGTCTAGTCCTTGTTTTGTATCAAACTTTATTTTAAAAAAAAATCTGTTTTGGACGAATTTCCTAGTGTTCTTAAGGTTTAAACTTCTTGATAGTTGTTGTTTCAGATGAAATTCGTGTTACTTGGAGTATTTGGGTGTTCTTGATCTGTTGGTGAATCTGATTTTTGTGTTTGAAGACTTGTGTTCTTGGATTTTCATAAGTTCAAGAAAAAGTTCATGAACTATTATTTTTAAAGTCCCCAATCGTGCCACTAGTTTAGGTGTCTTGGGTAATCCGTGGTGATATTTGGAAGCTAGACATCAAGATGGTTGTTTTGGTATATAATTTGAAGTGTTTTGAATAATTGTGTTCTTGAGTGTTCATAAAGATTTTGTGAATGTTCATGTCTGTTCTTGATAACTTCTGCTTTACTACCTTTGTTTTATCTAATTTGGTGATAAGTTGAGCTTTCAAGGTGTTAGGGAGTGTGAAAGCTATTTTGGAAGTCAAAGGGACTAGTCAAGAGTTAACAAAATGATGCAAGAAAATAAAGACAAGATAGAAAAGAAGACACAATTGATAAACAATTGGACAATAACTAGAAGAACTAGTCCTAGTAACCTTCCGAAGGGATCAAAGGCACCTATCTTATGCAACAATCCTCAAGAGAATAGCAATCTCTTGCAAATTGAATGATCAAACGGGGTTTGTACAATTTGGAGTCCACCAAATCACAACAACTCTCAACTAGAGAGAAAAGTTCAACATTCATATATTTCAAGATAGGTATCTTTCAAATGAATTACAAGCACCTTTAAATAAGGTTCTTAAAATATACTAGTCAAAAGAAATAAATGGAAGTGTAGTCTTCTAGGTGAATAGAAGACTACAAAATGCATACTCCTAGAAGCTTAGAAAGACACTACACATTATGAAAGTCAAAATAGCCTTTAATAAGCCTAGAAAACACAAAAAAGGAAGCTTCCTTCATTCACATTAGACCAGCCCCTCATGTTCACACTAGAGCTTCTAGAAGTCTTAATTTAGGCTGCTAGACTTGTTCTTTCTGTGGGGCAGATCTTTGGCTTCAATGCACATCCTCTCGGGCTTCAATTTGGGTCTCCTCGGCTTGAACACTTGGGTCGTCACCATGGTAATTTGGACTGCATCATCCTCCCTTTCTTGGAAGAATTTCGTCCTCGAAATTACAACATTAATATCAACCTCGACAGCAGCATCAACCTCAACCACATCATTATGGCACACTTGGATCATCATCATGGCTATATGGACTACATCATTATCCCCCTCTTGAAAAGAATTTGTCCTCAAATTCGATCCCTGCAAAACATGGACAAGAATGAGTATGTGTAGCTTCCAAGTCTCAATCGGGTAATAGTTAAGTAGCTTCCAAGTCTAAATCGGGTAATAGTTAAGTAGCAACATGAGTGAATAATCAGGATATAAAAAAAGAGTGCTACAAAACTGCCCAAAGATAATAGAGAATACCGTCATGGATTTGGAAAGCCCAAGAAGAAGCATAAGCCAAGAAAACCTACCGTCTTCAAGGAGTTTTCAAGTCGTGGTCGCATATCACAATGATGTCCAGGGAGGATCTTTCCAGTGGCTCTCCACCTGATTCACCTTAAAATACACTAAATTCTTTCCTAGGCTAAGTATAAAACAAGTAAAATAACTCAAGTCCCAATACCAAAGTAATGTACTAGCCCACCCTAAAGTCATTAATTCCAACAAGTTACAAACCTTATGATAAATTTTGGGGTCAAAAACAAAAATGGTCGACACATCAAGCTTAGAATTTGTCTAAAGCATATCAACTAGTAACTCGAATAGTAACAACAAACAAGAGTGACAATGATGTATCCAATCACTACAAGAGTACTCTAGAGAAGCATGAATCATGGGGTAAGAATATGTGCAATCATTGATCTTAGAAACATTAAAGGGATCAAACCATGTGTAATGACCAGATTTCTCATTCTTCTCTCGTCTTTTCCTTTGACAAAAACTCACACAAAAGTCAAATAAGTAATCAAACTTCTCAAAAGGAAGAATTTTACCTCTACGATCATGACTACTATCCCAGGATTCAAATGCATAACTTCCACATTTCAAGCTAAGGAACTTGGTATAGCCTATCTCAAGTGAGTGATCTATGTAAGGATCACAATAAGTAAAGTAATAGACACTAGAACTAGCATCCACCATTCTACTTTCCTTTTTCAAGCTTATTCACACCTAGAGATTTCAACTCAAATTCTGCTCCTAGTGAGAACTCATCCTCGCATTCTTCTTCACTATTAAAGAATTCTGCACTACTTTCCCAATCCTCTTCAAGATCACTTGCTACACATCTAGCGCACTCAAAGTCACACTTTAAGTCCTCCACATCACAAAAGCTCCTAAAACAATCATGACCCTCATCATACGCAAACAAATAGTAAAGAAAAGTGCTACTTAAGGTCACTTCACCTTCAGTAAGTTCACTTTCACAATCATGAATACTATTAAGCACAAGATCACGATTTGGACCACACAAAGAAGATTTATTACTTAAGCAACTTCCCACACTTTTCTTTCCAAGACAATGTCCTCTATCAAGTGAACTATCCAACAAGGAGTTAATTCCACCACAATAAAGAGTACTCAAACTCATCATTAAACAAACAAGCATCTACAAGTAAAAATAGTTTCACAAGAAAGGTCTCACCCAAGTTCACATCATCATTGAAGTCCACATGTTCAGACTCATCATTCAAGTCAATTTCATTATTATGCGCAGATGCAACATTAGAAAGACTTAAAGATGAATTGCTTTCTTCCTTATCAAATATGGGTGGTGTGCCTAATTCCAAACAATCACCTTTATGGCCAACAATTCCATCATATCCAAAATAATCATCAACTAATAATGGAATATTGCTCACACACACAAGGTTCAAGATTGATTTCTAAAGACAAGACACTAAAATCAATCAACTTGTTATTCACTCCTTTCACCCACAGAAGTTGTGTCTTTTGCATTAAGACTCTCATCACAAGTGTCAACACTAGTTTTCATCACATCAAACGCACAAGTAGTTTCAGTTTCAGGATCACAACCAAGAACAACTAGTGTATCTCCACAAGATTCATTCAACTTATCATCACAAGAGAAAGAAGATTTTAAGCCCACACAAGATAATTCCTTACTCATACTCACACAATCAACATGCTCAACATTAGCATCTAAAGTAGTGAGTTTAGTCAACTTACTTTCAAGCTCACAAGAATGGTTCTTTTTACCTTCAAGTTTCTCTTTTCGGCAAATCTGCTCAGGTCATTGCATCCTCTTCGTGAGTTTCCATTGTTGGAGGCTCACTCTCCAGCTTGTTTTCACCGGTACCTACAAAAGAATTCAAGCAACTAGAGGAAAAAGAAAGATTGTGAGTGTCAGAGTGAAGAACTTTCTCTCCCTCATTCTTTTTCTTTTCTTATTTCTTTTCTCTTATGTTCTTTTCAATTCCATTCTCTTGTTTCTTTTGTGGCAGCCCACTCACTCCAGTCATCCCAAACTTCTCATTTTGCATGGTATTACACTCCCCTATAGGCGTTGAAGAGACATATGCACTATTGGAATTTTCTTTCGGAAATGGGAATGGAAATAGAGGCCATCCTTCCTCGTCCATGACATACCTTATCCAATCTCGTACATTTGGAACATCATGTTTTTGAAACCAGGGCTGTCCAAAGCATAAGTGACTTATTTTTAGGGAAACACATCACATCAGACCGTTTCAAGATAATATCCATGAGATATTACCACCTTGACCATCTACTTAACTTGATACCCATTATATTCATATGGATATCTCTTTTTAACCCATGTCAAATTCAACCAATCAGCCGCATAAGTGTCACGACCCGAACTATGGGCCGTGACGGGTACCAGGCGACAATGTTTTAGCAACTCATTCTATTGCTTATCCTGCCTTCATATTTCTTATCATTTATAATCATAGAAAATGATTTTTCATTTAAAACATATCTACTTGTATAAACATAAGCCCTTTAGGCCATCAAAATAATAATATACATATACTTGCATATACATGAAGTCTATGGGACCATACTACCCACACATACGTATCTACGAGCCTCTACTGGAGTACTAGACACCTGGACGGGACAGGACCCCGTCAGGCCCAAAATATATATATACAAAATGACATCTCAAAAATAGCACCTCCGAATAAAGGAGGGATCGCAACTCGCGACAGCCTATGGATACATGCGAGTCTCCCTGTCTACCTGTGTACATGAACACAGCGTCCAAAGAAAAGGACGTCAGTACGAATATTGTACTGAGTATGTAAGGCATAAAAAAATAATAAGTCATCAATGGGGTAGGGGAGACATCAAATGAGGAGCAATCTGTAACTGACTGATCATAAAAGAAATAATACATGCGAACTTACTCTCGTAATCATCATCATGTTATATATGCATAGATGTACAAACTGCCCGACCATACAGGTACGGTGTGATAATCAATAATATTAGCATTAGCCTGCGTCCAGGCCTCCCGCGTCCGGGGTACCATCTCATGCCGTCCACTAGTGGCGCTGCCCATGCCATTTGGCCATGGTGTATAGCTGCCGCCTTGGCGGTGACTGCCCGGCCGTATAGGCGCGGTGTGATATCATCGTATGCTCATTTACAACATGCTCATTATATTATGCTCGTCATAGTATACTCATCATAATATGCTTATCATAACTTATCATAATGCATGCACAGAGACTCATAGATAATCATACTTTATCGGGGTGACATAAGGCCGTAGACCCCCGATTTCATTATGGAGCATTTATAAGCATTCTGCCTCACCTTGAAGGAACAAGCATAAGGTGAGTGTGTATAATAATCAACATCAATAGATTTTGGGTAGCATCATATCATATACATACATCGGCAAAACGTACATTAGGACTTGGAGGCCACTATAGCTATGTCGGGGTGACATAAGGTCGTGGGACCCCGACTACCGTATGGAGTAATCAAATCATCGCATCTCACCTTGAGGGGACTAACATTTTGAGGTGAGTGTATATAAGAAGAAGCACCAATGGAACCATACTTAGAATCATTGACTTCGTGGGCATCATCTCTCACTTTAGGACTCTTTAGATTTAACTCATCATCATCGATTATCATACTTGTGCCTTGTCTCTCTCTTCTGTATCTTACACATCTGTAGCTCCTTATATTCATAGACTCATCTTCATTACTATCGTACTCATAATATATCTCTTATCTTTCTCTCGTATGGCTATTCATGAACGTAGGCTCTTAGTTCTTCGAAATTTAGGAGATTCATGGAGAAGGAGGAAAATCATGCCTTGAAAGGAAAGAGACGAACATCATAAAATAGGTCTAGCAATAATGAGTAATATTAAAGGATCGTATGAAGGTCGTTAACTTGTAGGAATCTTGTACCATAAGTTTTAGGATCTCTAGACTTGGGCTCATCATCATAATCGCAACATACTTATTACTTCATCTCATGCGAGCTCTTGATAACGTAGACTCATCGTCTCCGATACATACATATGTGTAGAGAAGTTGTAGAGAGATAAGAGGATTCATACCATAGAGTCATGCCTTTGAAAGAAAGGTTGAGCCTTACATACCTTTGTCGTTCAACTATTCGATTGCTTGCTCGTTCTTCTTTAAATGCTCGCGTCTTTACCTTCAATGGGATTCGTCTCATCATTAGTTAAGCAATCATGAGAGCGTACTTACTAAAGCTATAGAAAATTGGGCAGCATTTCCTTTGTTTATACTACTTTCCGCCATATTCCATATCAACCCCCAATAGTTATAACAACGATCACAGCATCGTGAACAATAAGTATCACCCATTCCCATTATCTACAATTAGAGATCTCACTCCAAATTCTCCATATTCATGACCAAAGTTCACTATTGAGTTCTTTCATATACAATACTCATTCAATGTTCTAAATATCATTTATAACGTATTCATAATCTCAACATATCAATTTTCACAACTCAAACCAAACTTCTACTCATTAACAACACTATTGCCACATTTATGACCCATTTCATATATTTTTGCACCACTCAAGTGTGTCAACTTTACAATACCTCTAACATCATGAAAATACCATAAAACATACCTTAGATGGTGGAAGAACAAGCCTTGGATGACAATTCACCTTTTCCACCAAAACCCTATCTTTTCTTTCTTGAGATTTCTTGAGTTGAATGACTTTAGTAAGGTTTCCTTCACTTGATTCACCTCAATACTTGTTATTGATCCTTGATTCACTTGGTTTTCATGTGGATGAAATGTTTGGAAGGTTCTAGAGGTGTGTAGAGGTTGAAGACATTGATGGAAATGAATAAAATGAAGTGGGATCATATTTAAAGACTTGGAATGAATCCAATCGGTGGGACTTCCACGGACAGCTTCACGGTCCGTGGAACCCATTGTTGGTCGTGGAACTGGTCGTGGTTCACGACCAGCCAGCCACCTTCTCTGCTGGCAGTTCCACGGACACATCCACGGTCCGTGGAACATTATATGGGCCGTGGAAGTGGTCGTGGAACTCACTGCTTCGCCAAAGTTGTTCCCGTCGTTTTGTTTGGTCTCCAATCCTTATGGAACCTTCTTAACACTTGTTTGCCACCTCATTAGCAATCTAAGGGACTTTGTAACTCTTCTCCAAAGCATCCTTAAGACATCATTAGTTCCATACTCGTAGTTTGCCCAACACACTCAACTTATAACCCGCTTTTCTTAATAACTTTCCTTTCTTAACTCGAATGTCTGTCAAATCTTATTCAGAATCATCAAATGCTAGTTCTTACTTATAAAAACATCGTATACTTCGTACTCCTCATTATCCTATTCACTGTGCATCAACGGAAAAAATTTTGAGGTGTAACAATAAGAAGAAATAAATGTGGAGTCACACAAATCGTCAAGCTCTAGACCAAAGCCATTATACCCACAAGCATTCACCTTCAATTTTTGAAACCTTGGATTAGGCAATCTCTCTCTTTTTCTTGGAAATAGTGGTCCTCTCCTTTGTGTAAGCCATCTAGTTCTTACTTCCGATTGAATGGGCTTAGTTCTCATTGCACCTTGGGCTATGGTACCTGCATAATAATTCTCAAAGAAAAGGTTATGAGTTAGAAATCACCTTACTCACTCCCTTACTTTATTTGGGTGGTGCTCGGTTCACTCAATGATACAATAGGTTTGGTTCACTCCGTCTTGTAGTATTTGGCTTCCTCGAAATTGACCAATTCCTATTCAATCTCCCAAATTATAGAAAAAAATGCTACCTCTTCTGGATTAGAGTGAGATTATGGGACTCTATAGTCGGACGACTCTTTTAATTGTGGTGCACTTGAGTCAAACAATTCACGACAAGTTAAAATGATAAAAGCTCGACAAGAATTAGCACGAAAAAATGTTATAGCTCAAGAATTAGTAAACTTTGGGCAGGTAATTACTCAATGTGTACTAGCTAGAAGTTATGTCTCAAAGAAAGGATTAAGAAGATTCCCAAGCCCCCTTAAAACATGCTAGGCAGCCTCCTAAGTCTTACTAATTTATATCCTTTGACCAACTTGTCTTGGAATTTAGAATTTAATTACTACAAGTTTCAATGATAGCTTCTCGTCTTCCCAAAAGATGACTAGGGACTTGCACACTTGACTTCTTGTTTTCCCAAGAGGTGATTAGGAACTTGGACACTCTTTTCTCAAGGTGACTGTTAGTCTTCCCAAGAATTGACTTGGGAACTTGTGTCAATCAATGGTTTGACTATTTGTTTGCCTCCACACCCTTTCACACACCCCAAACTGATTTTTTTTACTTCTCCTAATGAGTGCAGCCCCTTCTCCACGTTTTAGAGGGGTTCAATGCACCAACTCCTTGGGAATTAACTCTTGACTAATCCCTTTGACTTCCCAAACAGCCTTCACACTCCCTAACACCTTGAAAGCTTAACTTATCACCAAAATTAGATCAAACAAAGTTAGTAAATCTGAAATTATCAAGAACACATATGAACATTCACAAAATATTTATGAACACTCAAGAACACAAGTATTCAAAACATTTCAATTGATATACCAAAATGACCATCTTGATGTCTAGTTTCCAAATATCACCATGGATCACCCAAGACACCTAAACTAATGGCACAATTGGAGACTTTAGAAATAATAGTTCATGAATTTTTTTCTTGAACATATGAACATCCAAGAACACAAGTCTTCAAACACTAAAAATCAGATTCACCAAATAGATCAGGCACACCGAAATACTCTAAATCTTCCCAATTTTTGGATTCTTGCCCTTCTTAACTAGGAGAAATCAACCCAACAACTTTCAACCCTCAATTTCTACCTCTTCTATAAGACCCACTTTGAGTCTTCAAGTTTCAAGGTCTAACAATGGTAGAAATTGAAAATCTAACTTCAATTGACTCAAAACTTCAGATTTAGAACCTAAGAACTCTAAGGAAATTGAATCTAACACTAGAATCAACAACAAAATAAGGAATTCAAACGAATTTTGGATTTTTTTTTCCAGATTTTTTTTTTTTTTTTTTTGTGAATACCTAACCTAAGACTAGATTTGTTAGAACAAATCTATACAAGGACCTGATACCAAATGATTCAAGAAAATAAAGACAAGATAGAAAAGAAGACACAATTGATAAATAATTGGACAATAACTAGAAGAAATAGTCCTAGTTACCTTCCAAAGGGATCAAAGGCACCTATCTTATGCAACAATCCTCAAGAGAATAGTAATCTCTTGCAAATTGAATGATCAAACAGGGTTTGTACAATTTGGAGTCCACCAAATCACAACAAGTCTCAAGTAGAGAGAAAAGTTCAATATTCAAATATTTCAAGATAGGTATCTTTCAAATGATTTACAAGTACCTTTAAATAAGGTTCTTAAAATATACTAGTCAAAAGAAATAAATGAAAGTGTAGTCTTCTAGGTGCATAGAAGACTACAAAATGCATACTCCTAGAAGCCTAGAAAGCCACTACATATTATGAAAGTCAAAATAACCTTTAATAAGCCTAGAAAACACAAAAAGGGAAGCTTCCGTCAATCACATTAGACCAGCCCCTCATGTTCACACTAGAGCTAGAAGTCTTAATTTGGGTACATTAGACTTGTTCTTTACGTAGGCGGATCTTGGGCTTCAATCCATATCCTCTCGGGCTTCAATTTAGGTCTCGTCAGCTTGAACACTTGGGTCGTCACCATGGTAATTTGGACTGCATCAATGTGGCCTTAAACTAGTCACAAAACGATGAACTCGATCCTCCATACCAGCCACCATAGTCTGGGCATATCTAGCCAAGGAATCAAGATGTACACAATACTCCTGAACACTCATGCTGACCCTTCTCCATACAAATAAACCTATCTGCTCGGGCCCGTCGGTCTTCTGGTGGTAAATAATGGCGAATAAAAGCATCTGAAAACTCTCGCTAAATGGCTGGAAGGGCATTCTCTCCTCTAGAAAACTCCCATGTCTGATACCACTGCACTGCGATGTCACGGAGCAGGTAAGAAGCCAACTCCACGGACTCGACCTCATCAGCATGCATAACCCTCACGGCCCTTTGCATACTATCAATAAAGTCTTGAGGGTCCATATTTTGCTTTAATACAGAGAACTCTGGAGGATCTAACCCAAGGAAAGTCTTAACCCTCGCACTACCAGCTCTATATGTCTGGTCAACGCCAACTCCCTACTGCTGAGCCTGAGTGGCTACTAATCTTGTTAATAGCTGTACAATATCCCGTACATCCTGGCCCGGTGCATCTGGCTGAGAAACTGGGGCAGGTGTTGGAGGTGGGGTATGTGAAGTCTGAAATGGGCTCTCACTCTGAGACTCAGCTTTAACCCTGGTAACCCGCTGAGTACGGCTAGTGGCCTCCCCAACCACTCTCGTGCCCTTCTGGGCTGCTGTAGCTTTCTTGCGAGGCATTGCTGAAATCAGAACAAATCATTAGAAAGGAAATTCTTATCTCATAGCTCTATCGCACGATCTAGGATTGAAAGAATGACAACATCCTAAATGTCATGTAGCCTCCTACTTATAAGTGTGGTGCACGACACACCCATAAACAAGACTGTACTAGACACGGTTTGTAGACAACCCTAAGACGGAACTGCTCTGATACCACTTCTGCCACGATCCAAATCGATGAGTCGTGATGAGTGCCTGATCTCTAGAGACCAAACACCCATATGGTCATATCTGAATAACATTAAATAACAAGGGCCCATAAGTAGCTCAAACCGAACTTATACTGACTCATGAAAGGATGTCCTCATAAACTCTGCATAATATGTACATATATAAGATGGAAAGGACGATGAAAGCTGATTAGACCGCTACATATATTGTACAACAAAATAAGAGCCGTCAAGGCTATATAACATCCCAACTATGTACAACTGTCTACAAACTTCTAATGGAGTACAAGCTGTAGAAAGGACGGGACAGGGCTCCCGTCATACCCATATATGCATATACATCCCAAAATAACGTACCAAAATACACCGCAGCTCCGGATCGAGTGGAGTGCATCGACTACAGCTGAGAGAAAGTCCTACTGAGCTGGATCGTCTCTCTGTCTACCTGAACCTGCGGGCATGAACGCATCCCCCCAAGCAATAGGGGAGTCAGTACGGATAATGTACGGAGTATTTAAGGCATAGAAGTAACATATACATAAGAATCAGGAACTGAATCTGATCTCAGAAACCGACTGACTATCTAGATGCATCTGTATGACTGAGTATCTGAAAACATTTGCATAAATCTATATCTTTGACAATCCCTCTGTAGGCGCATAACATGCATGCTCTCAATGATAATCATGCTCATGCATATATATAGGTCATAGTGTTGAGGAACGTTCCTCCCAATCCATATACGATATAATAGTGCCGAGGAACGTACGGCCCGATCCATATATAATAGTGCCAAGGAACGTACGACCCGATCCATATATGATAGTCTTTGAGGAACGTACGACCCGATCCATATATCATCATCAAGATGCACCAAATTATCAGGTGGTAATGCGTATGTAACGTCTATCCCTTTCCTCATACCCCATATACATATAACATACGCGTATATAACGCCTTCTGGTCATGGGTCAATGTGCGTATGTATAATGAATTTAATGCATATATAAGATGAAATAATAAAACTCTAAGAATAATATGATCTCACACTAACTCTGGTGGACAACTGCTGAGTTAGCATTACTAATACATGAAATCTCAAGACCCATGAATAGAAGGAACATAATAACAGGGGTACAAGATCATCAAAGACTGAAGTATTCCTAATACTTGTATTCCTAATACTTCCAAGAGTGGAGTAATATGGAAGCTTGTTTACTTGCTTGTTCGTTCATATCATAGGATCATGCCAAAAATGAAAGAAAGGACAGCCTTAACATACCTTTTTGGTCTTCTTAACTACTTACGCTTATCCTCCCAAGCTCACAAATCTACATTCAAGAATATTCATACCATTGTTAGGCTTATCTTTATATGCTTGTCTTAAAACTTCAAATGAAATCTATTTAGAATCTGCCGAAATTCGGGCAGCATCTTCTCTGTTTATACCCCTAGCCCGAAATCATAATACCAACAACCAACCACAACAACAACAATACTAACATCACAACACCATCATCAATACCAAGATACTCCTTAAAACATCCCATATGATGTTTATCCGATTTTTCAACCAACTACTTTATTATACGACTGTTTAATCACTTTATCTCCATAAATAAACCTAAGGCAATATCAATAGGGAGAGATTCATACCTTATTCTTACAAAAATAGCCATATCTTCAATGTTCGCCTTGAATCCAAGCTAAATCCACTGCAAAACGATGCTATAATCGCAACTGTGCGCTATCTAAACCTAAACTAATACTCCGGCACTTGAAAATCCCTCAATTTTATGATATCCTCACACCCCTATCTGTTTTTCTGAGTTTTGGGAAATATTTTGGTGAAAAAAAGGGTTTTGACCCTTATATAGGGGAATAAAGTCGGTGCAACCGACTTAATAATTGACCTTAGCAAACGCGAGGGCCTCTCGCGAACGCGATGATCTAGAATTTCCCTAGCCATCGCGAACGCGTAGGGCAATTTTTGCCAATTCGTCCAAATTTTCTTTTTCTGCCCGATCGACCGCCAATCCTTCCAATACCTCTCATACATGGTCTTAAACCTTCATAACCATAAGATAGGCGCATATCACTCCAGATCACAATTACAGCAACTAACACCTAACGAACCTTAACGTCCAAAACTACGAGGTGTAACATGTAGATACCATCTAGTTCTTTGTTAGTGACACTCAGACTGTATTACCTTCACTTACTCCCTATCCCAGGTATATGTTGAACCTTCAGATTATAGAATTCTTGAGAAAATGTAGACTAAAGGTATGAATCCCTTATTTCTTATTTAGGTTTGAATGATATAGTTGTGGGAGTTTCTGTGAGAATCATGTCATTATTGTTGGTTGGTTAGTTGATATTTTGTCCTTAGGAATATCTTGTCTTGTAAAGGAAAAAATTGAGGTTTAATACAAATCTTAGGCCATAACTTTCATTCGAGGAAGAATGATCCTATGGGGGGATAATGTAACATCCCGTAAATCCGAGTTAGGTACGAATGTGAAATAATTGGGGGTTTAGATGTCATCTTAGTTATATGGATCCCTTCGGGATGGGTACAGGTGTTAAATGATCTTTTTGGGGTCAAAAGAGATAAGGAGGTTCGTTAAAAATCTAGAAATTCGTCTAATTCTGAGACGGCTTCAGTTATGCCCTTGTTTTCAGGTACTTGAGTGGGGAAATTGGGAAAACCCAAAACCTAAAAGTTATAGATATTTGAAATACCTTTCCAACCATATATTATGGATGTCAAACGAATGTTTGTACAAAAAGTTATGACTGATTTACTGAAGATGCGTAAAATGAAAATCCCGATTCTTGTAGGATTAGGTTTTAAAGCCCAAGCCTTTATAATAACCTATAAATACAACCCAAAAACGTATAAGGAGAGGGTTTTTCGACTAGAGGTTTCTAACAATCTCCTAAGGTGAGTTTAACTCAAATTCCTAAGCCAATTACATTAACTTAACACTAGATTAACACCAAATCATTATATGAAATCGCTAGATTGTGTAAACTTCATTCAAGGTCAAACATGGGATAAAGCTTTGGGATTTCTTCAAAAAGGTAAACTCCTCACTTTGATGGATTATATGGAATTTTTATTATGTTTTAGACATTTAATGGTCATTAGAATCATGAAATAGGATTGATTTAGATGCACTCTATTAAAGACAAAACCCTAGTATTTTTCTTTGTAGAATTTTCTCAAATGATCAGCTTTAATTGACGTTTCTCACTAATCTAACCGTTGGATCAAGCCCAAATTTTAACTGAGTGGTCACCACATATAGGTCTTAAATGTGAATGGTGGAGATCTAATTTAGTTATCTGGATCAGTGTGTTTAAAGCTATGAACAGTAGCTGCGAATTTGGTGAATATCTATTGCATATTGATCATACAAGCCTCAATTAGATGTAGAATGATTCTTTGAAGCGTGGAGCTTACGTTTAACATATTTTAACGGATATAAGGTATGTCTCTTTTTGAAAATCCTATTTTGGAATGTATGTCTCCCTTCCCAAAAGTTCTTTATTGAATAAATAGGTGAATTTTCCATACTTTTGAAACCCTATTTCATGCTTTGATTGTGGTTAGAGCGCGTGAGGGGACAAGCCCACATTAAATCTTGATTCTATTATACTCTATACATGTATACATAATTCTAATCGTTTTTCTCTATAAGAAATGGTCATCAATAATGGTTAAGGGTTGCTAATGGTGTTTTATGATGAACTATGACAATTGACCCTTGTTTAAGGAAGTGGAAATGTTTTAAGATTATCAATGAAACGATGTATCTTTGTAATGACATGATGAACTTAAATGTTAATTGATGATGTGACTACCTTGAGATAAATTGTGATTCGGCTTCTATGCTATGAACTTTGTTGTTTTGTTTGGCCTAGCTACTCGGGAGGAAGGGTAGTCACTATGGATCCTAGTGTGGTAATGCCTAGCCATTCAATAAGAAGAGTTGCAACTGCCGGGTTCGCCACCCGGAGTGCGGTTAATGCCTAGCTATTCGGGAGGAAGGATAGCCATCAGGAATCACATATTCTAGTGTAGTGCGCTGTGATTAGGGAACCTCTACGGTCATCCCTTCGATGTGATTGATTCTTGGGCTTGTATTGGCAAGTGTGATATTCCTTATTCTTTCTTGGAACTGTTGTTGACAATCATGATCAAGTTGAAATGCATATTTGAAAGTTGTAACTTAACAAGAGGCTTTATAATCAGTTTTGATAATTCATATTGAGATACACAAGTTGAATAACTGCTTTTACATTGATTTCACATGGTTTTCAGAACTGATTTCTTTAAGCATCATTGTACTTGATATTCATATTACTTGTTGTCCCTGAGGCACTCCTTTGAGTATGAAGTACTAAGGCATACCATTATTGTTTTTGATGGTATGTTAGGAAACAGAGAAGTGCAAGTTCTTGATACTTCAGGCGCTTAAGAAGGACTTGTTGTTGCTGCTGACTTGGTGAGCCCACATGTTCATTCGTGGGACACCCATTAGCATATTCATTTATTATTCTAGTTTTAGCGGGCTGCGTCCCGATGTGTCAGACAATTACTCTTTTCGTCATGTTTTGATTAAGTTTTATAATATTAAAGACTTCCACTGATTTAATTCATATATCATGATCTGATTGTATTTATTTTATAAACTGTTGGAGGTGAATATTGAACCTGGTGATTCAAGTGTTATTATTACATCTTTTAGGTTCTTCCGATGTTGTTCATGACGTCGGATGCCGGTCACTTCTAGGGTGGGTTTTGGGGCGTGACATAGCTATGGGGGGCTGTTCTCAGGCAAAGGCATGGAAAGATCTTTCACCCATTAACTATGAAAGTAAAACTCTCAATGGGGCTCAAAATGAATTACACCGTCACTGAACAAGAGTTGTTTGCTATAGTCTATGCATTCGGGAAAAACTGAGCTTACTTATTCGGGACTATAGTTTTATAGTCCACATTGATCATGTGGATATCCGGTATCTCATAGCTAAGAAATATGAAAAGGAAAGGTTGATACATTGGGTGCTTCGCTTATAAGAATTTGACTTTGACGTCAAGGATAGGAAGGGGTGTGAAAATCAAGTCCCGGATCACTTGTCATGACTTGAAGAAAAGAGGAAGTCAAAAGATAAGCCTGAAATTAATGAATCATTTTCGGATGAGCAAGTGTTGGCGGCTTCTCAAGATTTGGTGCCTTGGTATGCCAGCTTTACTAACTACCATGCTAGTGACATCATGCCGGAAGATTTGAATTTTCACAAAAGAAGAATTTCTAGAGTGATGTCCGGGGGTTCTATTGGGATGATCCATTTCTCTTCTGAGTGCAAGCCGACAACATCATAAGAAGGTGCATTCCCGAAGTTAAGATATGGCTAACACTGAGGCTTGGCACTCATTGTCCATTGGGGGCCATCATAGTAGTGCTCGAACGATGGCAAAAATTCTTCAAAGTGGATTCTATTGGATGACCATTCATCAAGATACCCATGATTTTGTGAAATCGTGTGATCAATGCCAAAGACATGGGGGTTTCTCTAGACGACATGAACTACCAATATCACCAATTCTGGACGTGGAGTTATTTATGATTGGGGGATTGACTTTATGGGTCCGTTTGTGAGTTCTTATAACAACAAGTACATCTTTGTTGCGCTTGACTTTGTATCCAAATGGATGGAGGCTATTGCAATTCCGAATAATGAAGGTAAGAGTCTCACCGCATTCTTAAAAAAAAAACATCTTCTCAAGGTTTGGAACTCAACAGCAATAATTAGCGATGGGTGATACGCTCAAATTACACCTAGTAAATGATGTAAGGCGAACGATGTCAAATATAGTAACCCAACTAGGTTGGGGTCAAATTCCATAGGGAATATGGTGTGAAACGGTTACTAAAATCGTAGAATACTTTAGTTAGGTCTAATGTCTTATTCCATTGAGTTTGTAGAAAGTTGGTTGTTTATGATTACTTGCTACCTAATTGCTTTGGATTGTAATATATGGGAAAAGAAACCAAGGTTGTGTCCCCCTTTAGATAAAGTGTATGCTATGGTGATTGATCATGATATACTTCCAATGGATCGTTATCAATATGCCCTTAACCTTTTATTGAATCCCTACTGTTTCCCAACAATTAAAGATTATTTCTCTTCATGATTTCCCCAAATATAAAAGAGTGTAGATGAACAACGGGTAATTCATGCCAAGTAAACTGTTCTTATTCCTAAGTGAATTTATTAAACTAGGGTTGACACCTAGAGTTCTTATTATTTATTCCAACCAAATCTTACTCACTTTCCCAAGTTAAACAAAGTTTATGGCTTTAATCAGTGTTTGCAACCATCTATTATGAATTAAGAACAAAGAATAAATAAACCCTAACAATCCATTATGCGTATATCAATCCCAATCCCCAATCACAAAACACCCATCCTACGGTTCACAACCTTAGTAAAGAAATTAACTACGCATAGTGGAAGAAGAACAACAAGAGAATAGAGAAATCATAATGCTTACTTTTGATTGATTGGAATTGAAATAAAGTAATTGCAATTGTTCGTTCTCCAAAAAGGCTCCAAAAACTAGGAGTATTCAATGCTAAGGAATAATAGTTTAAAACTGACAACCGATAATAAATAAAACCCTACAAGGAACTATTTATAAGATTCCAAAAACATAAAATTACCAATTTGCACTTAAGTCCCTGATGGAATATTGTCTTTGTCCGTATAATAGAATATGGACCGAATCAGGTTATAAGACCAGGATTTCTTCAAGTCTTTAGTTAAGAATACGATCGCCTTATACGGTCCATAAAACTCAAGTCCTACAACTTCATCATCAAACTCAGCATTCTGTCTCAATTAATTCCTCAAAATACGACCAACTACACGGCCTGTATAACATTATACGGTCCGTGAAAGTTGCCTGTATAACAGCATCCTCCAACTTCAACATTCTACTTCTCTTCTCCATATTTCACGGTCAGCATTACGGTCTGTATAATAATATACACCGCGTATAACTTCATATCAGTGCCAAACCTTGTAAGTTCTGTGCTTTTTGTCCTTTAACTCCTCGATTTACCTGAAACACATCAAAACGACACATACTTGCTTAAAAACAAGTAAAACTTCTCGTAAAAAGATATCGAATGCGCCATAATTTTACGGCACATCAACACCCCCAACTTAAAGTCTTTGTTTGTCCTTAAGTAAGCACACAATACAAACGACTCAACTAACTTAGCTATAATATAGTAAAGGTGTCTACAATGGGTTTGGCTAGAACTACCGGCATGCATTATTTTCATTACTGACCCTCTCAATTTAAAACAGTTCAAATCGGATGTATGACTCAAAACATGTCAAGACTAACAATGAAGCTTCCAAATATGACATCAAGTTATCGGAACAACTAATGCACGCACAAACGCTATTTTGGGTAAGTATTTAATGTTACTCAACCCTTATGCCCTCACAAAGACCAAAGACTATCCCACACCCATATATACAATGAACTGGACGAAGACGAAAGAGAAAAGAAACACTCCCACTCACAAAGGCGTTCACACACTACAAATACACATACCATATGCTTGCCCTTAATTTCAATGCCTTAAACTTTGGACGGTTCAGTCGTGATCACACTAGGACTTGTTCTCGGCTTGTAATGTAGGCTTAGGGACGGGTAGGATACTTATTTAGGAATTAGTGACTCATCCTCCTTGAACACAACACTCTTTTTTCCCTTTTATTCGCCTCTTATTTTTCTCCCTTTCTTTCAAGTTTTTGACCTCGATGTGGTATCCTACTAATGAACTTAAGTTTTTTTTTTTTTTTGTGCCACAATTTTCTGATTTTTTTTTCTTTATAATTATTTACCACAACCATATCGAATCATGACCAGATAACTCATGCCACCCCCAACTTAGGCTTTTAGCCTCTTCTTCACACTTATATCACCCCCAACTTAGGCTTTTAGCCTCTTCTCTCTAATAACGTCAAGGAGGGAACGAGTGCAAAGATGGAATTTATTTCAAAAAAGGTATGGGTTTGTTAATGGCTAGTCAAGAAAATGGTCAAAGGCTCAAAAGGTGAAACTAGGGATTATTTACATCACAGGGTAAGGCTTATAAAGAAATAGTGACTGATTTAAACAAACAAAGCCAAAGATCACTTCACAACCAAACTATCCTTAGCATTCAAGCATAAAAAAAAAGGGGCAAGTTCTAGATTGCAAATGCAGAGTATGAACACAGCTAAAGCACTCACGCGCACAATGGCATAAGGATCACTTTATTTACTACCTAAGTAACATTCAACACACATAATACCCCAATACTCAAACTGTCATAAACAGAAGCATGTATGTCAATACACAACATATCCCGAGTATATACATCATGTTTCGAAGAGGGATCATTTTTCATCAAACACTTTCAAAATCAACATGCATTTCCTTAAGTTCATTAACCACTACCATATAAGTCATAGCTACTCTATCCTATCTAAACAACCTAAACATGCCAGTTTCAACAGAAATAAAACCCCTCAAGAAAAGAACTCTAGCAAAGAAAAGTCGAGGGGGTTCCTAAACACATATATACATTACAATGAAATCAAGTAGCCCCACCCCTAACTAAAAAATTATGCCTTTGTCCCCAGTGCATCAATGTCAGCATAAGAAAGGGTAAGGGGTACATGGGCACACTAGGCGCTGGGATCATCTCGGGCTGGTGCCGCCTCCACAGACAGAGTTGCAGCATCAGCCTCAGTAAGAATAGTCTCCCCAGCCGCCGGTGTGCTACTAGTCGAAGCACCAATAAGATCAGGGTAATTCTCTCTCAGCGAATTATGCATAGTCCTCTCAAACCCCTCCTCCCCTAGCGGCGCAATCTCCTAGTCACTTCTGTTGGGTCCTCGGCGGATGGGTCCACATCATCCCATTTCCTCTTGCCCTTCTAGGCCGTGGACTCATCCTCCACTTTATCATCTTAAAACAAATTTTTGACCTGGATCAGCGCGTCCAAGTCAACCACAGTCGCCAGACGGGATCCTCCAGCACCACCTGTTCTCGCGCCTTTAGTGCCTTAACTTCCCCTTGCAGCTTTGCAAGCTCTGCCCTCAAAAATACCAAATCAGCCGTGGGGGCTGCCCTCTCCGCAACAACCAATCTCGTCTCAAAACCATCCAGCCAAGTAAGGAGGATGGTATGAGACTCCTCCATCTTAGCAAGGATCGACTCAGCGGCAAGCTTAATCTATTTTGCCACGTAGGGTCTAAACTGTTCCATAATAATACCCACCTGCTTGGATGGCGACTTCTCTGAAGTTTCCTCTGGTTAATTCCAAGGGATCAGTCCCCCACTGTCTTTGTCGGTGGAGGTCTAACTGCAATAGTGACACCCGCCGAAGAAATGGGTGTGGATGTGGTTGGCGGTGTACTAGCGACGGTAGTAGCGAGCGATGGTGGCGGCGAGAGATAGTAGTGGCGATAACGATAAACGGGAGCAATAGGGGCGAGAAACGGATGCAGGCGGGAACGGTAGCATCCCAGCGAGCGGATGGGCGGCGGTGTCAACAATTCCGGCATATAAATGGCAGGCCTCTCAGTGTCATCTACCATGTCCCCAAGACTCAACTCAGGTTGAGTCTCAGCATGATCAGCAAGCAGCTCTAGATCCTCAGCCGCATTATCCTTACTTTTTCGCCAATCACCAAATTGGGTGGCCTTAACACAATGATCCCTGTCGTGAATGCCTGTCACACGGGCTCTCTGACATAACTCTGTAATGAGGTAAGGAAAAATGAGTGAGGTCTTTCGCTGCGGTGCTCTCGTTCTAATCTCCTCCGTAATCAGATCCCTCACATTCATCGTGTATCGAGACATTATCACTGTAACTATCACAGCCTGGGAGCTCGTGAGAGTGTTGTCATTCTGTGTTGGGCACACCCTGTATCGGAGCAAACTCCACCAAAACTTGGCTTGCAATGTGAGTCGATTTTTGAAGATTTTCTGAGTCGGGTGTGTTGCCCAAGGTAGAGTACCACGAGCTATTACCGCAGCCACCTATTGTAGCACCAACTTATCACCCTTTCTATCACGTTTGTCCATAAATTTTGTCTTATTAGTTGGCTCCACGAAGTCGTTACCAAAGTATACCTTGTTAATGGCCTTGCTGGGAAATGTCCACCTTGGCATTGCGGACAGTGACAGTCTCAAGGAAAGGCAAAGTGTGCGTGGGCATGCTAGGTCATTTCATCGAATGTAACGCAGCCCCATAGTTGGCATAAAATTCCCTCACAAGCACTGGACAATACTCACCCTGGGAGTGACCAAAAACTACAAGTCGGTATAACTGGAGTGCATCAGCAGTGTCCGGAAAGGCTTCCAAGCCATCGAAGGTTAGTCGCCTTTCTTCCTAGATGCTTCTCTTAGGCTTGCCCCTTTTTTTAGTTGGGGCGATCCCCTTCTCGTACAATTCGTTGGATCCCTTGAGTGGGAACCGCATTTTATCCTCCTCTAGTTTTTTAGTCTGGATCTCCAACCTTCGGCCCTCATGTTCAGGAACTAGAACCCCGGGACTAGAAGGAGCAGAGGAAGCCTCACCAGAACTACTCACTTATTTAGTGCCCTCAATTTTTGCTCCACTTTCTCGTTCAGTACCCTCAGTCTCCGCCTCTCCCGAAGCAGATGTTGAGGATCCCTCCTCCTCCTCTTCAGGATGGAAGGGGGAGTTAGAAGGTGACGGTGCCATGGTTTAGGGTTGAGATGTTGTGGCTCCCTCGCGGATCTTTTTCTGAGGCATGACCTCCTCTTCCTCTTCAGAGTGGGAGGGGGAGTCATATAAGGAATGTGTGACATTTGCTCGGTCACGACCTCGGCCTCTTGGCCCGGTACCTCTCCTTACTGCATGCTTTGCAGTCGTAAAACACGTATCGTTAAGAGCAGGTCATGAAGAAACGGTCACAAAAGAAAAAAATCTTTTTGGAATTTTTTTTTGTGGTCGTGAAAGAAAAATAAGGGCCGTATAAAATTATACGGTCCATATAAGCTGGTCGTAATGTTTCCATCTCATACATACGATCAGACATACGGTCTGTATAAGTAAATACAGACCGTATTTAAGCATGTATGTCTGAGGCAGAAACATCTAAAGTTTATACCTTGGAAATACGGTCAGAAATACGGGTTGTATAATGTTATACGGTCCGTACTTAAGCATATATTGCCAACGCAGAAACATCTCATGTTAACACTCCAACTTACGACCCAGGATACGGTCCGTATAATGAAATACGGTCCGTATCTTAGGTCAATTTTCGTATTGACCACAGTTAAGCTATTTAAAAAATATATATATCAAAATTTTGCTTCGGTTTCCATTCAAACACCACACATCTACACTTTTCATGGTTTCAATTCCTACGGGCGTTAGGTTACTCAGACTTCACCTTTTTTTTTTTTTTTTTTTTTTTTTACAATTTCAAACTTATTGGCATTAAATTGAGCAATTGGTGGGCATAACAATATTGGAATCCAAACTCGAATCTGTCAATCAAAATGCCCTCCAACCCATTGGGGTTTTGATTTCTCAACCCCAAGAGTCTTGAACACTTAATATGCTCATCCCAACATAGAAAAATCATTAACCATGAAATTCACACATTAAAACGCTAAGGTTATCAACACCCATTATGAAATCTCACTCATATATGCAAAGTAACAAGAATAGAGTGTCAATATACCTTTGGGAAGATGAATATGTGAAGAACACTTGCTGAGATTGATTAAAAAAAATGGTGAACTTGAGCAGAGGGTTTTCAGGCATGGTGTTGATGGTGAAGATGGATTTTGGTGATAAATTTGGATGTATTTGTGGAGATTAAAGGAGGAATTTGAGTGGGTTAATGGAACAAGGTTGTCACGAACCAAAACTCACGCTAGACGTGACCGGCATCCGACGTCATGAACAACATCGGAAGAACCTAAAAGATGCAATAACAGTACTTGAACCCGCCAGGTTTAATATTCGCCTCCAACAGTTTATAAAATAAATGTAAACAAATAATGAATATATGAATTAAATCAACGGAAGTTTTTATTAATCAAATACTTAGTCAAACGTAATACGAGCCCGAGAGTTATTAATAACTCAACAATTACCCACAAGAATGTATACTATGGAGCTTCTAAGATAAAGGAATAATAGTTCGACTCATCGGGACGCAGCCTGAAAAACTAATAAAATGAATAAACAAATAAATAGGGTGTCCCACAAATGGACGTGTGGGCTCACCAAATCAACAGCGACAACAAGTCCTTCTTAAACGCTCGGAGTATCAAGAACTTGCTCTTCTCTGTTACCTAATATACCATAAAAACCAACAATGGTATGCCTGAGTACTTCGTACTCAGTGAGTGCCTCAGGGACCATAAGTAATAAGAAAATAGATTAGAATAATACATAAAGAAATTAGTCCTGAAAATCATGTGAAACCAGTGTAAGAATAGTTATTCAGTTTGTGTGTCTCAATAAGAATTATCAAAACCGATTACAAGGCCTCTTGTCAAGGTACAACTTCAAATATGCCTTTCAATTGATCATAATTAACGACAACAATTTCATGAGAAAATAAGAATATCACACATGACAATAAAGGCCCAAGTATCAAGCACATCGAAGGGGTGACCGTAGAGGTTCCCTTATCACAGTGCACCACACCGGAATACGAAACTCAATGGTGGCTATCCTTCCTCCCGAATAGCTAGGCATAATCACACCACAGGTAGCGAACCCGGAAGTGGCCACTCTTCCTCCCGAATGGCTTGGCATTATCACAATAGGATCCATAGTTACTACTCTTTCTCCCGAGTAGCTAGGCCAAACACAACAATGAAGTTCATAGCGTAGATGCCGAATCATATTTCATCTCAAGGTAGTCACTTTATCAATTTGCATTAAAGTTCATTATGACATTATGAAGTTATATCATCTCATGGTTAGCGTTGAAAACGTTTGCAATTCTTTAAACAAGATTCAATTATCATTGTTTCATCATGAACACCATTATCAACAATTAGCCTTCAATTATGATCATCTCTTATAGAGGAAAACAATTATGATTTCATATACATATATAGAGTATGTTACAAACTAATTTTAATGTGGGTTTGTCCCCTCACACACATTAACCACCATTTAGACATGAATTAGAGTTTAAGAAACATAAAAAGGCTACCTTTTTATTCATTAAAGAACATTGAATGCAATTTATACTCCCAACAATAGTTTCAAAAGGTTATTTACATTTCAAACAAGTTTTCAAAGGAGAGACATACCTTAATATGTTAAACAAAGTTTAACAATTCACTTTTCTAGTGAAGAACACCCAAACCCTAGCCTAAATCACTTTAGGAAGAATTATGTTGCAAACCCTAGGTTTTAGTCACAAGAATCATGGGTTTGATTTTAGGATTGATAATCAACGATTAAGATGTTCTTACCTTAGTGTTGGAGCCCTAGAGAGAGATTTTCGTCCTTGGGGTTTTTGAGAGTGAAAAGAATGGAAGAAAACTAAAATTTTGCAACTTATATAATTTCAGCCTGTCAGGGACATTCTACGATACAAATGATGGAGCGTCGATCTGCTCTGTCGAATGGTCTTTGTGCTAGGTCAATTCTACGGTACAAAGGACGGAGGGTCGAATAGATCGACGGAGCATCGATCTTGTTACACCTCAGAAATTTCCCGTTAACATACATCGAATAGGCTAACGAAGGGCATGAAGTATACAATGTCTTGGTAAGTAAGAAATAACATTTAATGATTCTAAATGAGATTTCAAAGACATTCGAGGTAGGAGACGGAAGTTGTTAAGGAAAGCAAGGTATATGTTGTATGTCGGGCAAAATTTACGAGTATCGAATTAATGATGGCTTAATGATGTCTTGGAGAAGAGTTATAATGTCCCTTAGATTGGTAATGAGGTGTTAAACAAGTGTTAAGAAGGTTCCGCAAGATTGGAGGTCAAACGAGTCGACGAACGAACTTCGAAATTTGGCATTATACGGTCCAACATACCGGCCGTATGTTGTGACCAAATGGGTCCTTCAACCGGGACCGGATCTACGGCCATACATACGGCCGTAAAATTTATACGGCCGATGTTGGTCGTAGAATACGGTCGGGACGACTTTTTTAAAATTTATATAAGAGACCAATCTCATTCCGTTTATTTCATTCTTTCTCTCCACACTTCAAGAACACTCTAGAGAACTCTCCACTCTTCATCCACAAGAACCCAAGATAAATTGATGATCAACTTCATCAAACCAACTAAGTCAAGTGCAAGAAACACATTAAAGTTCATCCAAGCCAAGGAATTCCAATGAAAGTGAACTAGGGTTTTGGTGCAAGAGAAGTATTTCCACTCAAGGCTTATTCCTACACTATCTAAGGTAAGTTTTATAATCATTCCATGTTGTTTAAGGTAATGAGAGGTGGAAAGACTTGGATTGTAGAAGGAGATAGAAAATGGGTCATGTATGAGAGAATAGTGAGATTTTTGAGTTGTAGTTGAAATGAATCATGATTCTTGAGATGTTGTAATTATAAGTATGTTATAAGTGACATTTAGAATATGGGATAAGCATTATATGTGAGTGAACGCAATAGTGTGCTATGACCATGACTATAGATGAATTGGAGTGAAATTTAGAAATGTGAATAATGTGGATGAATAAAGAGTGTTGGTTATAATGTTGTGAATGTTCTTATAGACATTTGGGAGTTGATATGTGACGTGAGGAAAGTTGTATAAACAAAGAAAATGCTGCCCGATTTTCTCTAGCTTTAGTAAGCACGTTCTTATAATCGATTAGCTAATGTTAATACGAACTTTCTTGAAGGTAGAAATGCGAGCATCGAAGGAGAACAATCAAGCGATAGAATTGTTAAACGAAAGAGGTATGTGAGGCTAATCCTTTCCTTCTATGGCATGACTCCTATGGCATGAATCCTCCTATTTTCCCATGATCTTCCTAAATAAAGGAAACTATGAGTCCATGACTGTAACGAGCTATATATGTATAAGCTAAAGAAAAGAGATACGATACGAGCATGATAATGATGATGATGAGTTTAAGTACAAAGAACCTTAAAGTGAGGTACGATGTCCATGAGGTTAATGACCCTAAGTGCTAATTCCATTGATGCTTTTCCTTGTGTGCACTCACCTTAAAATGTCGGTCCTCAAGGTGAGATATGATGATTATGATCACTCCATAACGTAGTCGGGGGTTCACGACCTCATGTCACCCCGATATAGCCATGGTTACCTTCAAGCTTTAATGTATGATTAATGATGAATGTATGATGATGCTAAGTTATGATAAGGTTATGATATGCCTATGAGATGTAGCATAATGATAAGTTTATATTGACTATATGACGATACGATTCCACCGTGCCTAGTTGGCCGAGCATGTCACCGCGAAGGCGGGCTGCATACGTGTCACGCCCCAATTTCCGAGGGACGTGATGGGCACTCGACCCCGATTTAAGGCCGAGCGAACCCGCAGACCTTTATCGCACACGTACAAATTTGTTTGTTTGTTTTTTTTTTTTTTTTTTTTTTTTCTTCTTTTAAAATAATACCAAAATATAATACATGTCAAATCAATTAACACGTGATCGACAAAAACACACATGACATGTCGACGTCGGGCCGATGACGCCCACGGCCGACATTCATACCCATACATTGTGTACGCAAAGTCTCTGTACCATCCGGAAAACATAACGTACATACTCGGACTCGGCGGTGCTCCGAAGAAATTGGAGCTCACCAATCATCTTTGGGAACATCTTCAACTCATCAGTGGGTAGGTACACGCGGCATGAAACGCGACCCCCGAAGAACGAGGGGGTCGGTACGGAAAATGTCTTGAGTATGTAAAGCGAGAAAAACTATAAACGAAACATAATCAAAACTAAAATACAAAATAGGGCCCGACGGAACCATAATCGGACTTAGCAATACGGACGCGCGAGACGGGACCTTAGTCGTAAACCATAAGTACGGAAGCGAGTCGGAGGTGCGAAATCGTACGGACGGAATCAGAATCGGACGTACAGAAATACATCGACGGACTCAGACGTGCCAGACAAACCCGTAGTCGGGGGCAGACATACAGAGTATATCAGACGGATTCGTGAACAGAGCAGATGTGCAGAGGTATACAGACAGAACTAGAATCAGAATCGGGACACGGAGAGTGAGCGTAATGTCGAACGCGAGATCATACGAACGTACGGTGCAGAGACAAATCATACGTACCGATATAGACGGACTATACGGACGTACGGAAACATATCATACGTACGTTGCTACGCAAATCAAACTCACGATGTGCGACAAATCGTTATAACATGCGTGCGTAAATATCTTAAACCGAATCGTATACTCATATGCGGATAACGTATCCGGCCCTCTTTTGAGGGACGCGGTATGTAGCCGAATCATATATCGGATGTGCATGTAATCGAACGCCGTAGCGTACATATATCGAACCCGCCCTCCGGTGAGGGCGCGGTAATGTAACCCGCCTCTAGACGGGACGCGGTGAACGTACGTACAAATCGCCATGCCATCCGGCCACCACCCCATAACATCACATCATAATATCATAAAACGAGCCCGGCCCGCCTGAGGGACGCGGTGGAACAATGCAGAGAGGTGCACGATAACGAACGGCCCGGGCGCGGTGAGCGAACCTGCGGCACGTGCGGCGTAATGCGCACGGTAACATATCGAACCCGGCCCGGACGCGATGAAAGATACATTGAGCCTTGCACGAGCAAAGAGTAGTGCGAAAACATATGCATATAAAATCAAGACTCGACGTACAGTACGCTTACCGATATATCGAGGCTCAAAACAAGTTTACGATCAATCTCTACCAAACGTTGGGATTATCACATCGAACGCCGGGGCGTGTCATCGGGTGGTCAAAACATATAATATCGAACGGACATTCCGACGCAAATCCGGATCATTCACGGAGATCGGGGAACAATTAGCTTACGAGCTTTCGGAGGGACGAATAATGACGGACATACCCGGTTACCATACGGGACATACATAAGGAAGGCATCGGGAATTGTGGGCCCACTTCGACAAAATCGAGATAACATACGAAGTTAGAAATGTTTATACTTACGAACTCTTTTTTGGTACAAGGCCTTTTCATACTCACTCATCTATCAAACCTACTAAAGCTTAAGTATATGACATGCTTACTCATTCAAAATCATAAACACAGTCAAGAGCGGAGTTACCTCAAATGCATATTATATCATAACCTATTGGCTCTAGGACATGCCATAAAAGAAAAGGTGTCTACGCTACATTGCCGCCTTGCTAGCTACACTTGTTCATCCCAACCCTTTATCTACATTCAAAAGGACCCATATAATCATTAGATTCATCAACTTGTGTTCGCCTTAATTTTTTTCATACAAGTCCACCTATAAGCTACCGAGAAATTTCGGCAGCACCTCCTGAATACGACGTCCCCGAGATTCGCACTCGGTTAACTTTAACCAACAACCATCCGGGAATTCAACCCGACCAAACTATCATCAATAATGCCAATATTCAACCCAAATACATTCTAACATTCCCAATCTTTTTCTTACAATTCCATGACATACTAATACATTCAATTTAATTCCAATGCTCAATATATTCATTACTAATCCGCAACCATTTTGCATGATTTAATAACATTCCAAGCAATCCACAAAATATTCAAACAATTCATTTATTACACCATTTTACCACATAATTCACAAATATGATCATTTTGTCCACACACCTATTAACACATACACTTTGATGAATTCTCATCCTTTTCTTAACATTACAACAACAAACAACACACTACACAAATTCATCCATTTCTACACACTACGACATGTTCAAAGCGCTTATAACCACATTGTCCAACACTAAATAAAATTAGTTCAATACCTTGCACACACAAGCTGAAGACCATTTTTCGACCCCTAACACTCCAACACCCATATTGCCATAACATCATTCATTTCTACACATTTTATCATACATACAACATCCATAACACAATCAACATGCTAAAATAAATTAATTCTTCACCCTATACCATTTAACACACACGGCCACACAATTTATCACAATTCATGAACTTCCTTCATTTACACACTCCACAACATCCATAAATCATGCATAACATATATAAAATAGGATTGAACCATACCTCTTCCTTCCACCTCTTCACACGGCTAGCATTATTTCTTGCAAAACAATTCGTTTTCTTCTTCCAACAATCACTCCACGTCGACGAGGGCTTTCCAAGGGGTTGAAAAGGTTGAAGAACAAAATTTTCCCAACCAAATACCATAGGGGCTACTCGGCCAGCCTCTCCAACCGAACACCTCTCTCTCTTTTTTTCTTTCCTCTCTTTCTTGCTTTCTTTCTCTCTCTCTTAATTAAAAGGATGACCACCTTATATATATATACTTATATATAGCATGTGAGGGCACATGCTCTCCTTAGATTTTTTTCTTTTCATTTCTTTTTCTAGAATTTTCTTCATTTATTATCCTCTCTAGATGACTTATTATTATTATTATTATATTCCTTTGTCATTCTTTTTCCTCACATGGCCAATATGGCCTTTTTATAGAATTTTCTTGAATTCCCGTGAAATGACCATTTTGCCCCTAGCCTTTTCAAATATTCCCATAATGTCATTTTGCAAATTTCCCTTTTTGTCCTCAGTCTTCCTCACTATTTCCACACTAATAATATTTTCCAACGACTTACGCATTACAACGGAACCGAAAAATGACCTTGCCCTAAACTTTCCGCCATTGTCTCGAAATATCCGAAAGTGCAAAATGCGAGGTGTAACAGCTACCTTCAAGCTTTAATGTATGATTAATGATGAATGTATGATGATATTAAGCTATGATAAGGTTATGATATTCCTATGAGATGTGTGATAATGATAAGTTTATGTTGATTATATGACGATACGATTCCACCGTGCCTAGTCGGGCCGGCATGTCACCCGCGTGCGGGCTGCATACGATTCACCGTGCCTAAACGCCGGGCATGTCACCACTAAGGCGGGCTCGGTGGCGACACCGAGCCTAGAGGGCCGGGCATGGACACCACTAGTGGGCGGCATATGATTGTTACTCCGGACGCGGGTTAATCACGATGATTTATATGATACGATGATGTATGCGCTATGATGATACGTATACGATTATAGATATAATATATGTATGAAATGTATCCACCCTGTGTTCTGGTGTTATATCTTCATCTTATGTCTTGTGATTTCTTTATTATGTTCATTTCATTCGGGCCTTACATACTCGGACAATGTTAAAATCGACGTTTATTTTCTTTGGATGCTCGTGTTCGTACCTGAGCAGTATACATGGAGGTGATCCGCGACCATGTGAGCTATTAGGCCACGACTTGAGAGCTATCCATTATTCCGAGGGTGCCATTGATTTATTCTTTTGTGTATATACATGTTTTGGGCAAGACGGGGGTCTGTCTCCGTCCATGTCTAGTACACTGATGCAGGCTCCTCGTAGATACGTATGTATGGGTAGTATGGTCTCACGATTTCTTCTCGTATGTATATATATATATATATATATATTATTTTGATAGCCGGAGGGCTTACGTATATAATGTAAATATGGTTCCAGTGAAAATGGTTCTTCTATGATTATAAGCATAAGACTAATGATTGATAACGAATGAGTAATAGAATGAGTGGTGCTCGGTGGACAGCACGGGTACCCGTTATGGCTTACAATTGGTCGTGACGATTTGCTTGGGATCTTGTCATTGTTCCATAGGTAGACGAGGAGATAGACCGGACGCTGGTACACAGCACGGTGATTTATAGTAGTGCTTCTTTTGATCCGGAGCTAAAATAGGGGGT
>NC_081346.1:35461188-35529852 GCF_029784015.1 Lycium ferocissimum
AGCAATTATGAATTTTTAATTTCTTATTTCTTGTTCTTTGTCATGAGTAGCTAAATTCCCTTTCTAAGGTTGTGAATCCAATGATGGATGGTTTGTGATTGGGTTTGTGATTGATATACACATAATGGATTATTAGGGTTTATTTATTCTTCATTCTTCATTCATAATTAATGGTTGCAAACATTGATTAAAGCCATAAACCTTGATTTATTTGGTAAAATAATTAGGGTTGGTAAGAATAAATAACAAGGACTCAAAGCTTTAAACTTTGTTTAATAAATTCACTTAGGAATAAGAAGAATTTACTTGGCATGATTAATCGTTCTTCATTAGTTACTTTCTTATATTTAGGAAAATCATAAAAAGAGATAATCTTTATTTATTGGGAAATAGTAGAGGTTCAAATAGAGATTAAGTGCATTCATATAATGATCCATTAGAAGTATATCAAGATCAATACCCATGATCATACACTCTATCTAACGGGGACACAACCTTGGTTTCTTTTACCATAAATTACCACCCAAAGAAATTAGTTAGCAAGTAGTCATAAAAAAAAATAAAAAAAAATCAACCTTTACCAAAATCATCGGATTAAGACATTAGACCTAAATTTAGCATCCTACGACTTTAGTAACCTTTTAACACCATATTCCCTGTGGGATTCGACCCGAACCTTGTTGGGTTACTATATTTGACAACGTCTGCGTTATATCGTTAATAGGTGTAATTTGAGCGTATCAGTTTATCAAATCCATGAATGCAGCAGGCGCATTAGTCAACCGAAAGGACATGACTAGAAACTCAAAGTGCCCATAACGAGTACGGAAAGCAGTTTTCGGGGATATCCTCCTCTTTTATCTTCAATTGATTATATCCAAAGCTCAGGTTAATCTTCGAAAAGAACTTAGCACCCTGAAGTTGGTCAAACAAATCATCTATCCTAGGCAAGGGTGTTACACCTCGAAAAATATTTTGTTGATGCACAGTGAATAGACTAACGAAGGGAACGAAGTATACGATGTTTCAATAAGTAAGAAATAGCATTTGATGATCTTAATTTAGATTTCAAAGATATTCGAGGTAAGAGAAGAAAGTCTGCCAAGAAAGGCAAGGTATACGTTATGTATCGGAAAGGATTTTCGAGTAACAAGTTAGTGATGACTTGATGATGTCCTGGAGATGAGTTATAACGTCCCTTAGATTTTTATTAAGGTGTTAAACAAGTGTTAAGAAGGTTCCATAAGGATTGGAGATCAAACGAGTCGACAAGAACGAGTTCGGAAAAGCTGGGCATTAGACGGTCCAACATATTGGCTGTATAAAATATACCAGTCGTATGTTAGGCCGTATATTCTGCCCAGAATGGAAGCCCTCTCTAGACCAAATCTACAGCCAGACATACGGTCCATATAAATTCTCGGACGGTATGTTGGTCACCAGATAAGCTGCGTCGGGGAATGAGTTGTGAATTATTAAAAAGGGGACCTAAGTTCATTTCATTTCATTTCATTTTCACTCCCCTTCTCTCACGAACTCTTTAGAATATTTCTCCATATCTTTTCCACAAGAACTCAAGAGAAATTGATGATCAACTTCATCAAACCAAGAGGATCAAGTGCAAGAAACTCATTAAGGTTCATCCAAGACAAGAAATCCAAGTGGAAGTGGAACTAGGGTTTTGCTCAAGTGAAGTGTTTCCACCCAAAGTCCATTCCTACACCATATAAGGTAAGTTTTATGGTCATTCCATGTTGTTTAAGGTATTGAGAGGTTGAAAGACATGGATTGTAGAAGGAGATAGAAAATGGGTCATGAACGTGAAAATAGTGGCATTTTTTAGTAGTAGTTTGGAACGAGTCATGATTCTTGATATGTTGTGATTATAATTATGTTATAAATGATACTAAGAACATGGGATAGAAATTGTATATGAGTGAACGTAATAGTGTGCTATGACCGTAATGGATATGGATGATTTGAAGTGAATTGGGAAATGTGGATAATATAGGTGTGTGAAGATTGTTGCTTATGATGTTGCGAATGTTATTATAAACGTTTGGGAGTTGATATATGATATGGAGAAAGTTGTATAAACAAAGGATATCTTGTTCAATTTCTCTAGCTTTAGTCAAGTATGCTAAAAGCTATCGATTATCTAATGCTAGTATAAACTCTAATGAAGGTAGAACGAGAACGCGAAGGAGAACGTTCAAGTGATAGAATAACTAAACGAAAAGGTATGTAAAGGCTAACCTTTGCTTCTTTCAATAAGGCATGGTCCCTTAGCTACATATATATCCTCTCCGAGTCGATAATGTCCTCCAAATGATTCTATCTTTAAAGCTACTAAAGCTCATGATTTTCGTTATGTTTACAATTCTACTAAATTCCTTATATGACGGTGATACTCTAAGGGTAGATGTAATGAGACGACAATAGTAATGTTGATGATGATGCTTATGAGCTCTTATGTATATGTGTCTATATATGACTATTATGTAACATCGAGCTTATATGGCCGGGTATGATATGTATTGCGCGCACACCACTGCAGTTGGGTACGGATAACCCTGAGCCTTGGTAGGGCCGATGTATGTATAATCAGAAAGCCTTGCCATGGTCACACGTAAAAACATCAACCTTCATGGTAGGGTATGCTATGAATATGAATATGGCTATGAATACGAATATGAATACGAATATGAATATGAATATGGATATAAATATGGATAGGAATACGAATATGGATATGGATGTATGCATATGTACACAATCACGCATTAGAAATGGAAGGTCCCTATGAAAAACAAGTAAGTGTTTATAACGATGGTTCTACTACCTCCGATCTTATGCTATTTCTTATGTTGTCTATTATGCTTCTATAATGATGTTGGTTATGCTTTACATACTTAATACATTCTTCGTACTGACGTCCTTTTGTTTGTGGACGCCATGCGTCGCCGCATGGTGGCCGAGGAGACGTGGGAGCCGATCCATAGCTTTATTACTCAAGGACTACGTAGCGGAGCTCCATTTCATTGGGAGCTACAGCTTTTGGTATCTATTCTTTTGTGTACATACTTATGGGCATGGCGGGGTCCTGTCCCGCCTATATGATGTGACATACTCTTCTTAGTGGCTCGTAGACATGTGTATATGGTTAGATTTCTTTAGCCTTGTCGGCTTATATTTTGTATATCATTTTGATAGCCTCATCGGCTAATGTACATTGATATGGGCATAGTTGTTGATGGTGATATAAATGTATTGTTTCGTAATGAGATTAGCATGAATGATGGATAGAATTTATGATTAAGCTATGTGGATCACTTAGATGTAAATGTGAATGTACGTTAAGAGTTGCCCGGGTGGGTTAGCACCGGGTACCCGTCATAGCCCTCCGGTTGGGTCGTGACAAAAGTGATATCGAAACAGTTCTGTCGTAGGGTGTGTCTACGAGCCGTGTCCAATAGAGTCTTGGTTATAGGTATGTTGCGCGCCACACTTACAAACAGGAGGCTGCGGGCATTTTAGGAATGAATGACCTTCGTTCTTCATAAGATCATGCGTTAGAGCCATAATATAAGGATTTCTCTTTTCCTTAACTATGTATTGTGTATTTCAGATATGCCTATAAAGAGAAAGGCTACGGCATCCCAAGGGCAAGATGGCGGCGGCCGAAAGGGTCGAAAGAGCACGCCAACGGTTGTAGAGGTAAGTGAGTCCCTGAATGTGGCTCAATCTCAGTCCTCCCACTCAGTGCCTATTTCTGAGGAGCATGAGGGAGCCTTAGCCCTAGCTCCAGCACCTCCAGCTCCTCCAGCGGATGCTTCAGGCCAAGATGTAAAAGAGGCCATTCATTTACTTACTCAGTTGGTTGCGCGGACTCGGCGGCAAGGTGCGGAAACGGGGTGATAGGGTTGTTAGTGTAAGGGCCCGTGATTTTATTAGCTTGAACCCTTCGAAATTCTTCGGATCAAAGCCATATGAGGACCCTCAGAATTTCATTGACGGGATGTTAAGGACACTTCGGTTGATACATGCTTCGGACATCAAATCGGTGGAGTTAGCATCCTATAGATTGAGGGATGCTGCGGTTCATTGGTACACAGTTTGGATGGCTTCATGGGGAACGCACCTCCCAAGTGGGGCGGAATTTGTAGATGCCTTCCTCCGATATTACTTGCCTCCGAAGTTCGGAAAGGCTAGAGCGGATAAATTCCTGAATCTTAGGCAAGGGAGTATGAGTGCTTTAGAGTATAGTCTCTGCTTCAATTCTTTGGCTAGGTATGCTTCGGCTATGGTAGCGGCTATGGGTGACCAAGTGCACTGATTTGTAAGAGGCCTAGGGCCACATTTGATGGATAGGTGCTTGACCACGTCCCTTCAGGACAACATGGATATTTCACGCATTCAAGCCCATGCCCAAAATTTAGAAAAAAGCCAACAACAACAAAGAAGTGAGCATGAGCATGATAGAGGGTATAACAAGAGGGCTAGATCTTTGGGTCCGATGAGTGAGTTTAGAGGCGGGCACAGACAGCAGTTTTCTAGGCATTTAGGCCATTCTATGACTAGTGTGCCACCACGATTTACAGGCCAGAGATTTGATAGATCTACTCATTCCGGGCTGAGTCAGAGTTTTTCGAGATCTCAGTTCAGGGGTGATTCGGGTCAGGCGAGGCCACCCGTGCCACGATGTTCCTAGTGTGAGAAGTTACATTGGGGCCGGTCGATTGGGTTCGAGAGGTTTGGTACGTCGGCCGGAGGCCATATTATGCGTGATTGCCCCTCGGTTGGTGGTAGAGGTAGGACCCGGCCTTCGGGGTCGGTGGCCGGATCTTCATCATCATACGGCCTATGGGGCTGGGTTCGCATGCCCGGTCGGCATGGTAGCGGCAGAGGGAGAGTCCCCAGTTATAGCGGTCCTCATCACCGTATTTATGCTTTGGCTGGACGCCAAGATCTTGAGTGTTCTCCTGATATTGCCACAGGCATATTATCGATATTTTTTCATGATGTATATGCTTTGATAGATCCGGGCTCCACATTGTCATATGCTACTCCATATATTGCGGGTCGGTTTGGATTTAAACCGGAGTCGATCAAACCTTTTGAGGTGTCTACACCCGTTGGTGAATTGGTAATAGCTAGCCGAGTATATAGAAATCGTGTAGTTGTGAATTGTGACCATCGTACTATGGTTGACTTACATGAGTTAAAAATGGTGGATTTTGATGTTATTATGGGTATGGATTGGTTGGCTTTTTGCTATGCCAATGTTGATTATAGAACGAAAATGGTTCGCTTTCAATTTTCAGGAGAACCAGTTTTAGAATGGAAGGGAAATCTTTGCGTCACCAAAAGGTAGGTTTATTTCCTATCTAAAGGCAAGGAAAATGATCACAAAAGGTTGCATTTATCATCTAGTTCGGGTTCAAGATGTGGAAGCTAAACCGCCAACTCTTCAGTCTGTTTCCGTGGTGAATGAATTTTCGGATATATTTCCAGATGAACTTCCAGGCCTTCCTCCGTAAAAGAGAGATTGATTTTGCTATAGATGTGCTACCAGATACAAAACCTATATCTATCCCTCCTGCTGACGTAATGGCTCCCCACGAGTTGAAAGAATTGAAGGAGCAATTGAAGGACTTGCTTGAGAAAGGCTTTATTAAGCCTAGTTCATCCCCGTGGGGAGCACCCGTGTTGTTTGTCCGAAAGAAAGATGGCTCCTTGCGAATGTGCATTGAATATCGGCAACTGAATAAGGTGACGATTAAGAATAAATATCCTCTTCCGAGGATTGATGACTTATTTGACCAATTACAAGGCGCCAAATGATTTTCAAAGATAGATTTGAGATCCAGGTATCATCAAGTGAGAGTTAGGGAGAAAGATATCCCTAAGACAGCCTTGTAACAAGATATGGCCATTTTTGAGTTCGGGTAATGTCATTTGGGCTAACTAATGCACCGCCGTATTTATGGATTTGATGAACAATGTGTTCGAGCCCTTCCTAGATTTATTTGTGATTGTATTCATCGACGATATCTTAGTGTATTCTAGGTCCGGGGAACACGCGGATCATTCGCGCATCGTCCTTAGAGTTCTTCAAACTCGAGAGTTATTTGCCAAATTTTCTAAGTGTGAGTTTTGGTTGAACTCGGTGACATTTTTGGGGCACATTGTTCACTCGATGGTAATCGGATAGATAGCCAAAATATCGAGGCCGTGAAGACTTGGCCAAAGCCCACGACTCCCACGGAGGTTCGTAGTTTTCGGGCTTTAAAGCGTGTTACAGGAGATTTGTAGAAGGCTTTTCTTCTATTTCTGCACCACTCATAAAGCTGACCCAGAAATCAGCAAAGTTTCAATGGACAGATACTTGCGAACGAGGTTTCCAAGAGCTAAAGGATAGGTTAACTTCTGCCCCAGTCCTGACACTTCCAGAGGGATTGAAAGGTTATGTTGTTTACTGTGATGCTTCAGGCATTGGGCTAGGTTGTGTATTGATGAAACATGGTAAGGTGATTGCGTATGCTTCAAGGCAATTGCGAAAACATGAGAAAAATTATCCAACCCATGATCTTAAAGGTGTCGCCAATGAAGGGTATTATGAGATTTGGCAAAAAGGTGAAGCTTAGTCCCCGGTACATTGGGCCTTATGAGATTACGCAAGGTAGGCAAAGTGGCTTACAAATTATATCTACCTCCTGATTTGGAGTCAGTCCATCCGATTTTCCATGTCTCAATGCTCCGTAAGTGTGTCGGAGATCCTACTAGGATCGTGCCAGTAGATGATATTCAAGTGACAGAAAAGTTGACTTATGAAGAGGTACCCATTGCCATATTAGATAGGCAAGTACGGAGGCTTAGAAATAAAGAAGTGGCCTCAGTTAAGGTTTTGTGGAGAAACAACAACCGAGAAGAAATGACTTGGGAAGCGGAGAAAAATATGAAGTTTAAGTACCCGCACTTATTTCAACCCTCGGAAGAGATCCAAGATGAGACATCAAGATCATGAGTTATGTATGTTTTCCATTTTATGCATTTGGGTCGTGTGTGGCCAAACTTTATTGCTATGATGTTGTGGCCCTGTGAGGCATTATTATTATGGGTTGTTGTGACAGGATGGTAGTGCCCTATTACAGGGGAAACTCTGGCAAAATTTTTGTAGAAATCCCCAGCGCTCAACATTCGAGGACGAATGTTCTTAAGGGGGGAAGAATGCTACACCTCGGAAACTTTTCTGTTGATGCACAGTGAATAGACTAACAAAGGGCATAAAGTATACGATGTTTCAATAAGTAAGAAATAGCATTTGATGATCTTAATTGAGATTTCAAAGACATTAGAGGTAAGAGAAGAAAGTCTGCCAAGAAAGGCAAGGTATACGTTATGTATCGAAAAGGATTTACGAGTAACAAGTTAGTGATGACTTAATGATGTCCTAGAGATGAGTTATAACATCCCTTAGATTGTTAATGAGGTGTTAAATAAGTGTTAAGAAGGTTCCACAAGGATTGGAGATCAAACGAGTCGACGAGAACGAGTTCGGAAAAGCCGGGCATTAGACGGTCCAGCATACTAGCCATATAAAATATACTGGCCGTATGGTAGGCCGTATATTCTGCCCAGAATGGCAGCCCTCTCTAGACCAAATCTACGGCCAGACATAGGTCCATATAAAATATACGGACCGTATATTGGACCGTAGAACTGCGTCGGGACAGATTGTGAGTTATTAAAAAGGGGACCTAAGTTCATTTCATTTCATTTCATTTTCACTCCCCTTCTCTCAGGAACTCTCTAGAATATTTCTCCACACCTTTTCCACAAGAACTCAAAATAAATTGATGATCAACTTCATCAAACCAAGAGAATCAAGTGCAAGAAACTCATTAAGGTTCATCCAAGACAAGAAATCCAAGTGGAAGTGGAACTAGGGTTTTGCTCAAGTGAAGTGTTTCCACCCAAAGTCCATTCCTACACTATCTACGGTAAGTTTTATGGTCATTCCATGTTGTTTAAGGTATTGAGAGATTGAAAGACTTGGATTGTAGAAGGAGATAGAAAATGGGCCATGAATGTGAAAATAGTGGCATTTTTGAGTAGTAATTTGGAACGAGTCATGATTCTTGCTATGTTGTGATTATAATTATGTTATAAATGATACTAAGAACATGGGATAGAAATTGTATATGAGTGAACGTAATAGTGTGCTATGACCATGGATATGGATGATTTGAAGTGAATTGGGAAATGTGGATAATATAGGTGTGTGAAGATTGTTGCTTATGATGTTGTGAATGTTATTATAAATGTTTGGGAGTTGATATATGATATGGAGAAAGTTTTATAAACAAAGGAGATGCTGCCCAATTTTCCCTAGCTTTAGTCAAGTATGCTAAGCTATCGATTATCTAATGCTAGTATAAACTCTAATGAAGGTAGAACGTGAGCAATGAAGGAGAACGTTCAAGTGACAGAATAGCTAAACGAAAAGGTATGTAAGGCTAACCCTTCTTTCAATAAGGCATGGTCCCTTGGCTATATATCTATCCTCTCATGAGTCGATAATGTCCTCCAACTGATTCTATCTTTAAAGCTACTAAAGCTCATGATTTTCATTATGTTTACAATTTTACTAAATTCCTTATGTGATGGGTGATCCTCTAAGGGTAGATGTAATGAGACGACGATAGTAATGATGTCGAAGATGCTTATGAGCTCTTATGTATATGCTTCTATGTATGACTATTATGTAACACCGAGCTTATATGGCCGGGTATGATATGTATTGCGCGCACACCACTGTAGTTGGGTACGGATAACCCTGAGCCTTGGTAGGGCCAGGTATGTATAATCACCGAGCCTTGCCATGGCTGGGTATGTGAAACACCGAACCTTCATGGTCGGGTATGCTATGAATATGAATATGGCTATGAATACGAATATGAATACGAATATGAATATGAATATGAATATGAATATGAATATGAATATGAATATGAATATGAATATGAATATGGATATAAATACGGATACGAATACGGATACGGATATGGATGTATGCATATGTACATGTGTATGTACACAATCACGCATTAGAAATGGAAGGTCCCTATGAAAAGCAAGTAAGTGTTTATGACGATGGTTCTACTACCTCCCATCTTATGTTATTTCTTATGTTGTCTATTATGCTTCTATAATGATGTTGATTGTGCTTTACATACTCAGTACATTCTTCGTGCTGACGTCCTTTTGTTTGTGGACGCTGCGTCGTGCCCACAGTGGCCGGGGAGAGGAAGCTTGATCCATAGCTTTATTACTCAAGGACTACATAGCGGAGCTCCATTTCATTCGGAGCTACAGCTTTTGTTATCTATTCTTTTGCGTACATAATTATGGGCATGGCGGGATCCTGTCCCGCCTATATGATGTGACATACTCTTATTAGAGGCTCGTAGACATGTGTATATGGTTAGATGTCTTTAGCCTTGTCAGCTTATATTTTGTATATCATTTTGATAGCTTCGTCAGCTTATGTACATTGATATGGGCATAGTTGTTGATGGTGTTATAAATGTATTGTTGCCTAATGAGATTAGCATGAATGATGGATAGAAAGTATGATTAAGCTATGTGGCTCACCTAGATGTAAATGTGAATGTACGTTAAGAGGTGCCCGGGTGGGTTAGCACCGGGTACCGGTCATGGCCCTCCAGTTGGGTCGTGACAAAGGGATACTTATTCTTAATGGTCACTTTATTAAGCTGACGGTAGTCAACACACATCCTAAGGGAACCATCATTCTTCCTAACAAACAAGACTGGGGCACCCCAAGGTGAGGAACTTAGTCGGATGAAACCTTTATCCAACAAGTCCTTCAACTGATCCTTTAATTCCCTTAGATCCGCTGGAGCCATACGATAAGGTGGAATAGAAATAGGTTGGGCATCGGGGATAATATCAATCCCAAAATTAATAACTCTATTAGGAGGAATACCAAGAAGAACTTCGGGAAATACTTTGGGATAATCACTGACTATGGGAACAGATGCAAATTCGGGTACTACGGTTTTTGTATCACTAACAGCAACCAAATGGTAAATACACCCCTTAGTAATCATCTTATGAGCCTTAAGAAAGGAAATAAATCTACCTCTTGGCTTAGCAATTTCACCCTCCCACACAATAACAAGCTCTTCAGGAAAGGCGAAGCGAGCTAACTTATGGCGACAATCCACATTAGCATAACACGTGGACAACTAGTTCATCCCTATAATTACATCAAAATCCACCATCTCAAGTTCATCAAATCAGCCACGGTCTCACGACCTTTAATCACAACAACACAATCTTTGTACACTCTAGAAGCAATAACTGGAACACCCGAAGGCATATCAATAGGAAAGGGTTCCAACAAAGGTTTGGGTTTCATATCCATATCAAGAGCAAAATAAGGGGTCACATAGGATAAATTTGAACCCGGATCAATCAATGAGTAAGCATCATGAGAACAGATAGTAAGGATACCTATAACCACAGCGTCAGAAGCCTCAGTTGCCTCCCTACGAGTCAGCCCATAAAGTCGAGTTTTCCCTCCACCAGAAGTGTTAGCAACTTCTTTTTCTTTGCCATTATTACAGGCATTCTGATTATTATTGTTAGCATTACCAGCAGGCAGATTTTTAGCAGATGCAGAAACAGGTGAATCATTCTTTTGGTTATTCATAGCAGCCATCTCACATAGCCACTTTCTGCATTCCCTCTTAATGTGGCCTCTAATCCCATAATGATAACAGATACGTTCTTCCCACACTAGAGGACAAATACTTCCCTGTGAAAACTTACTATTATTATTATTATTTTTCTAGCCTTGCCGACCAGAAGGCACATTAGCATGGGAATAGGCGCCAGACTAAGCGGGTGCAGAATACCCTTTACTCTGCCCTCCCTTGTAATTATTACCACTGAAACCACCCGCCGATCGGGCCTTCTTGTTCTGATCTCGATCCACCCTCTCTTCATTTTTCCAACTCTGTTGTTGTTCAGCAAACCCAACCAGAGATGAGAAAGTGCAAGTAGGAGATATAGCAACAACAGCACATGCAGACTTGATACGTGGTACCAAGCCTTTCACAAAACGAGTCAACTTATGCTTTCGAAATCATGTATAAAGCATACTTTGACAGACGGGTGAACTCCAAACTATACTCATGAACCGACTTGTTACCCGGTTCTAGATTTTCAAACTTCATAGCCATATCAAATCTCTCTTTATCAGACATAAACTTTTCCATGAACGCCTCTTCGAATTCAGCCCACGTCGGAGCTAAAGCAGCATCACCCCTCTCAAATTCCCATATCTCAAACCATGCGTGAGCAACATCCTTCAACTGATAAGAAGCAAGCCTCACAGCTCCGGAATCCTGGCCATCTATTGCCCTCAATGCCTTAAAGTTCTTATCTAAAAAGTGTTGGGGGTCATCCACCTCTCGTGACCCAAAGAACTCTGGTGACTTTAAGTCTAGGAATTGCTTAAGTCTGCCTCCACCATAAGGTCCCACACCTCCACGCTGCTGCTGAGCCGCAACTAATGCAGTCAACATTTGAATAGCCGTTTGCATAGTACCAATCTAAGGTACACTCGCAACAGGAACAGCAGGAGCAGGCGGTGCTGGAGGTGGTGTTTGATTTCCAGCATCATTTCCATTACCAGCATTCGCGCCCCCAAGATTTCGGTTAGCTCTCATGGGTTGTGCTCGGTTACTGTTTTTGGATCGTGTTAGAGCCATTTCTGTAATAGGCATGAATTAATCAACGCATTAGAATGATCCTAAAAGGATTTCAAGCCCTACAGCACAATCTAGAATCAAGAAGAATAGGAAACACCAATAAATGTCCTGAGAGTTTCTCGGTCATACAGGTGATCAGGTTGCACAAAGAAAACTCCAATAGACACAGCTCCTCAGACACCGACAACAATCCTAGGACGTAATTAAACCTAGGCTCTGATACCAAGCTTGTCACGCCCCAAAACCCACCCTAGACGTGATCGGCATCCGACGTCATGAACAACATCGGAAGAACCTAAAAGATGCAATAACAGTACTTGAACCCGCCAGGTTCATTATTCGCCTCCAACAGTTTATAAAATAAATGTAAAGAAATCATGAATATATGAATTAAATCAGCGGAAGTCTTTATTAATCAAATACTTAGTCAAATGTAATACGTGCCCGAGAGTTAATCAATAACTCAACAACTACCCATAAGAATGTATACTATGGAGCTTATAACACAAAGGAATAATAGTTCGACTCATCAGGACGCAGCCCGAAAAACTAATAAAATGAATAAACAAATAAATAGGGTGTCCCATGAATGGACGTGTGCGATCACCAAATCAACAGCGACAGCAAGTCCTTCCCAAACGCCCGGAGTATCAAGAACCTGCTCTTCTCCGTTACCTAACATACCATCAAAAACAACAATGGTATGCCTGAGTACTTCGTACTCAGTGAGTGCCTCGGGGACAATAAGTAATAAGAAAATAGAGTACAATAATACATAAAGAAATCAGTCCTGAAAATCATGTGAAACCAATGTAAGAACAGTTATTCAGTTTGTGTGTCTCAATAAGAATTATCAAAACCGATTACAAGGCCTCTTGTCAAGGTACAACTTCAAATATGCCTTTCAATTGATCATAATTAACAACAACAATTCCATGAGAAAATAAGAATATCACACATGCCAATACAGGCCCAAGTATCAAGCACATTGAAGGGGTCACCATAGAGGTTCCCTTGTCACAGCGCACTACACCGGAATATGCGATTCAACGGTGGCTATCCTTCCTCCCGAATAGCTAGGCCTAATCACACCACAGGTAGCGAACCCGGAAGTGGCCACTCTTCCTCCCGAATGGCTAGGCATTATCACACTATGATCCATAGTGACTACCCTTCCTCCCGAGTAGCTAGGCCAAACACAACAATGAAGTTCGTAGCGTAGAAGCCGAATCATATTTCATCTCAAGGTAGTCACTTTATCGATTTGCATTAAAGTTCATTATGTCATTATGAAGTTATATCATCTCATGGTTAGCATTGAAAATGTTTGTAATTCTTTAAAAAAGATTCAATTATCATTGTTTCATCATGAACACCATTATCAACAATTAGCCTTCAATTATGATCATCTCTTATAGAGGAAAACAATTATGATTTCATATACATATATAAAGCATGTTACAAACTAATTTTAATGTGGGTTTGTCCCCTCACACACACTAACCACCATTTAGACATGAATTAGAGTTCAAGAAACATGAAAAGGTTACCTTTTTATTCATTATAGAACATTGAATGCAATTTATACTCCCAACAATAGTGTCAAAAGGTTATTTACATTTCAAACAAGTTTTCAAAGGAGATACATACCTTAATATATTAAACAAAGTTTAACAATTCACTTTTCTAGTGAAGAACACCCAAACCCTAGCCTGAATCACTTTAGGAAGAATTATGTTGCAAACCCTAGGTTTTAGTCACAAGAATCATGGGTTTGATTTTAGGATTGATAATCAACGATTAAGATGCTCTTACCTTAGTGTTGGAGCCCTAGAGAGAGATTTTCGTCCTTAGGGTTTTTTAGAGTGAAAAGAATGGAAGAAAACTAAAATTTTGCAACTTATATAATTTCAGCTTGTTAGGCACATTCTACGGTACAAACGACGAAGTGTCGATCTGCTCCGTCGAATGGTCTTTGTGCTAGGTCAATTCTACGGTACAAATGACGGAGCGTCGAACAGATCGACGGAGCGTCGATCTGCTCCGTCAAAGTCATGAAATTTCCAGTGAGCAACTTTCTCTTCCTTACTTTCTACGGTGCAAAGGACGGAGCGTCGAACAGATTGACAGTACAAAGGAAGACTGTCAAACCTCCTTTTCACGAAACTGCAGTGAATTTTCATTTTGACCATCTCCTCTTGGGTCTTTAGCCTAAAGTCATGCACGTAACCTAACATATAAGGTTCCAACGGACTCGTATAATGCTTTTACACTCTATATGGATTGACGGGATGTTACAAAGGCCGTGGGTATTAATAGGGAGTAGTGGGAGTTAAGTGTGGGAGGGGAAAAGGCGCGTATGGTTTGTTTTAAAAAAAAACCCTCTATGTTCATTTTTTTTGTGAGTTAAGAGATGGGCTGTATAACATGATACGGTCCGTATTTTCTCACTTTTTTTTTCGAGTGTTGCACTGTTTTGGTGACATGCTGAAATACGATCCACTACATGGCCCGTATAATGTTATACGGTCCGTGAAAGTGGTCCATATTTTAGCATGTTACAAAACAGTATTGACTTTATACTCTACTTACCTTTCACGCCTGAAGATACGGTCCGTAGAACTTAATACAATCTGTATTCCACTTCTTATCCTGAAGTTTCTCTGCATTCGCATCCTACACCAAAGCAAACGTCAAACTACCCTAAAAATTAAAAAAAATTGCATGAATATAAACTTGGGTTGCCTCCGAAGAAGCGCTTAATTTAACGTCGCGGCACGATGGTGTTACCAAATTACTCCGAGTCAGAATTTGTCCCCGATGCTTCAACCGGTATCTGTCAACAATCCTATCCCCATCAACCATCCTATGATAGTGCTTCACCCTCTAGCCATTCACCTTAAATGTTCGAGTTCCATATCCGGCCTTCAATTCAATTGCCCCATTCGGCGAAATACTTACCACCTCGAAAAGTCCAGGCCACTTTGATTTCAACTTGCCCGGTAGCAGCTCTAGTCTGGAAATGTATAGCAAGACAGAATTGCCCTTGTAAAATTCTCTCTTGAGGATCTTTTTGTCATGATAATGTTTCATCCACTCCTTGTATGTCACGACCCATTTAAGCCTAGGTCATGTGGGTACCTACCTTTCCAACCTCGATAGGCGAACCCTTAACTCAACATTCACAATAAACGAAAATAGCAGAAGAAAGTAAAATTACATAAATCTCACACATAATACAATGTTAACATATGCGGAAGTAAATGAAATCCACCCCACTATTTGATCTAGTCATACAAGAGCATCTAAATCCGAATACTAAAGGTCTGAATAATAATACATAAGTTGTCTCAAATCATGTCTCTGAATGGAAAGCAAGATATAAGTAACAAAAGAGTCTTTGAGGTCAGCGGACGCCATGCTCACCCTGAAAAACTCAAGTGGAAGCTGAAGAGTCGATCAGCCACGAGTCAGAGAAGTAGATTCGGCCTGATACTCTGCATTCATAAAAGAATACAGCAAGTGCAGGTCAGTACAAACAACAGTACTGGTAGGCATCATAGGCCAACTAAGCATAGTTAACACAATTCAGAAAATAACGCAGATAAACAAGTAAACCAATCACGCATGAAACACTATAATTGTAATCGAGTATCCGTCAACACATATGTAAGTATCTAACCCCAATATAATAAGTCTGAGTGTATCCGATCCTGAAACTATCACCACAATAGAATCATCACAGTCCAATCATCAACAACACAATCGTCACAATACAGTCTGTTATACCCCATTTAGACCGGGTTAAACTAGGTACAACATATTGGAGATTCCTATTTTCGCTTTATTTTAGGAGTCGCCACCTAATTGATTTTAAGGTGAATTAGGGCACCTAACTAAGGTAAAGCTAACTAACCTCCGTTAATAGTCCGCTTAATTTTCAATTCTAGGTAAGGGTTCTAGTTATCCTAAAGGGAAGGGTTAGGCATCCTCTAGGATCCGTTAACTACGGCACGCCAAACTTAGGTTAATTACTTACGATTAAGAAAATATAAGTATGGAGTTTTAACTATCCAAAAAAAAAAAAGCATATAAATAATATTAAGGTTACAAATGGAAAATATAAGAATACTAGTTAAATTATATAAGGCATTACTTTGTTAAAAAAAAAAACTTTAGTTATAAGTTAAACTAAAAGAAGGTACCTGATTAGCCAAAGTTATTATAGGCATTTAGAATAAATCACAGCTAAGTGTCAATTGATTTTAGCTACTTAAGAAAATATATTTAGCGATCAAATAGGATAAGTAAAAATGCATATTAGCCAATATTAATTTGAAAAAGTCACTCCATAAGCAAAATCTTCTTATTGATTAAAATACGAACTTGGGAGAAAGAAGATTCAAAAATATTTTTAAAAAAATAAAAATATATATATATATATATAAGTATAGCATTTTATATATTCCATAACCATTTGAGAAAACAACTTGTAACTAACAAGCTTATAATATTATAAGAGTAGTCAAACTTTAACGTTTTAAAGACAACAAATATGAAAAATCCTTACAAGTCTGTGAGACTTTCGGATGGCCAAGTGGGTACAAAAATGACTCGAGCTCACATCGTTTCTCAAAAAAGCATCCGGATGATTTTAAAATATTTTGGAATCAAAATGGTTTAGTAAAGAAGTTGGTTTATGGGCAAAGACTCCAAATCAATCCATCATTTCCAAAGCCACGGTTTTAGCAATAAATTAAAATAAGATTTGAGAAAATACACCAATTTAAGTAGTACTAATTTATTTCGACGGATATAGCGATGCCTTAAAAAACTATTGTCAAATTTTATTATTTTAAGCTCCAATATAAATATTACCACTCTTTTAAGTGATGAAAATGCTACTCTACCTAATAATAATAAATACGGGGATAGTCTAAATGGTAAAACTAAAATCTGTATTAACTATAAATTTATCCTACAACCCCAAAACCGGGATAAACCCAAACATACACAAGTCAACAAAAATAATAAGACTAGAATGACTGGTAGAGGAAAGATTGCCATGGGAGGCCCGAAGTTAAGGTCGCTCGTTCCTCTTCGGAGATTTGATGTGTTTAAGGGAAACTTTGTGTTATCGACTCCATGTCCGGGTATGGTGGCGAGTCTTGTACCAAGACTCGATGTCGCTCCAAGATGCATATGAAAAAGAGAAAACAAAATAAGAATTAGAAAACAGAAATCTGCTTTCTAAACATCCATCAGGAAACCAACAAACGAAATCAAAAGAAAACCACATAACTACTTGAATTATAGCAGCTTGTGAACCATACTAAAACAAGATTACATAGTTATCCATGTCATTTAAAGTCCCATCCAAAGTTTAGACAGAATCTGGTAACCAAAGAAGAGAACATAAAGACAGGTATTGACAATTAAAAACGATGGAGTTATATGGCAAATCTTCGGTAACCAATGACCACATACTAAGTTAACTAGTTAAGCAACTAAAATAAACTACAAACCTACTAATGGTTCACAATGTACTATATGCAAGAGTAAAAGAGAGTCTTAGTGCAAGCTTTTTATTTATTTTTTTATTTTTATTTTTTTAATTTTTAAAAGCACGATGTCTAAGCCAAAACACCCCTTCGTAGTAGCATTTATTCTTGATGGCCAAAGTATTCAAATCTCCAAATTTATTAGAGCAGCAACCCTTTTTTTTTTGAAATAGCATGAAACCATAGAAAATAATATAGCAGTAACCTTTTTTTTTTAAATAGCATGAGTCCATTTAATACCTTTTAGTAGCTTTTTTTTTAAGAAAAAAAAAAAAAAAAAAAACCCGACAGAACTCAGATGGTATGACATTGCTTAATAGCATATGACAAGTCACCCATATCCATTATATCTAGACTTAGATATGAAGATGAGACTAACAAACTCTCGTTAGAAAACAAAGCCGCGATATGACTTATAATGAAACTATTGAACACACAATCTTATCTCGTATTTAAAACTGACATCAAAGAACAAAACATGAATAATATTATAATGCTATTTAGACATCTTGACAAACATCGGTGATATGGTTTGATTAATACGTCATCAAAATAACTTCCGACACGTTCTAAGCAAAATGAAACTAACACATAATTTTTAGGCAATCCAACTAGTGTTTCATGCTTTGACAAAGAAATGAACTTAAAGAAATATATAATGTTTATAGACCGACCTTTTTTAGGTGCGGTGAACAAGAGGTGCGGGGTCTTAGATCCGGCGAACTCCGACCTCAAACTCGAGTAATTTTAGAGATAAAAAAAAGGGTGCAGCAAGCAGTCGACTTTTATAGGAGGTAAGAAAAGAGAGGGAAACAAGAACCTTTTGAAGGCAAGAGTGGAGGCCCCCAAAAACCCTGTTAAACTAATGCTAATGAGATGCATTTATAGGTGATGGAGAGCTACGTTAGGGTTTCCCGATTTCAAATTTTTTTTTTTTTTGGGCGGGATCTGAATTATTTTGAGTTTAAAATGAGTCAAAATGGAATCGTTTGAATCCGAACGTTGGCATATTGGACGGACATGGTCAGATTGCTCCCAAAGTGGAAAAAAGCGAGTGAAAAAATCGAGTGAAGATGACATGTACCTCTATATTTCGAATAGTTTCGGTCAACTATGAAAGAGGGTGTGTCCTTCTGAGAAAAGATGGATCTTACTTGAAATAGAGTGTGCAATCTTCTGACCATGGTTGAAGATAGGTGGATCGTTGTGTGGAAGAAGAAAAGAGAATCGTAGGCGCCGTTTGGATAGCCAAAGTGAAACCCTAGTGGTGTCTTGAGAACAAATAGATATTTGGGTAGGGTAATTTCATATGGGAAAGTTTATTAAAGGACGAAGAGTCTTTTTTTTTGGCCTAAAAAGTGGGCTGTAGCTTTGCCTAGCATTATTTCTTCCATAATCCCTTTGGCCTTTAAAAATGATTTATCATCCTTTAATAAATCATCTATTAATATTTGCTTAAGTGAATAAATTACATAATGCAAAATTTAATGCCTAGTAGTTACATAGCAGTAAAATGATATCATGATATTCACACCATGGTATTTATAAGGTATAACACTGAAAATGCTATCATTTAGTCGTATAAAATAAATGCGATGCGTTTTTTTGCATAAGACGATAAAATAAACAAAGTATTAAAAGTGATCATGACAATAATAATATTAAGTGATGGCAATATAATAATAATAATAATAATAATAATAATAATAATAATAATAATAATAATAATAATAATAATAATAATAATAATTATTAATAATAATGGTAATAGGCAATGACCATAGTTGGATAATGAAAAATGACGACATTAATAGAAAGCTAAATTGTAATAAAAATGAAATATAAATAATTGTTCTTAAATTATCAAAAATATTAGAAGCGCAGATAGATATTTCGGCAGAAAGACGGGACAAAATTGGGTGTCAACAACTTGTCCCTCTTTGGCCGGTAATGATGAAAGAATTTTCGGACAAAGACGTTGACTTAGTAGCCTGTTTTGTCCCGACTAAAGAATTTGGGAGACTATAAGGATAAAGAAAATTTAAGAGAATTGTGGCCGAACTCCGGTCTCCGAGTTGCCTACATATCTCGGGTTGCACGAGAATCAGGCCGTGTGTAGTTCTAGGATGACTACGACACCTATGAATAACAGGTCACGATTGGCACGAATCTTTGAAAAATATTATCCCAGTGTCGAATTATGGTGACACTGGGTATTATGACTGTGGTCCCGTGCGAACTCGATAATCGGGTTATGGATGGGAACGGAATATTTGGGGGGTAGAGACAAGCGTTCGAGGTAGACCCTTGACCTTTGTTGGGAAATCTGATTCCTTTCCAACAAATTGCCCCAGTTCACTGCCTTAGATAAAGTTCCACGTTGTGCTATGCTACCTGTTAAATATGCTGCAAAAAACCTAAAGTGCATTCATTAGTAATAAATGTAAGCATTAAGATAGAATTTAGTGTATTTAAAAAATGAAAGCGATAAAATGTGTGCAAGTGGAGAAATTAGCGTGAAATTGTATTTTCTTTCTTTTTTATAAGAAGCGCAAAATTACTTCTAGATAAAATTAATGCAGATGCAAAAATTAGTGCGATATTAATTTGAGATAAAAATAGTGCAAGTGCAAGATTCGTACAAAATATTTGAGGTAAAAGTTGTGCAAATGCGAGATTAATACAAAATATTTGAGATAAAAGTTGGGCAAGTGCGAGATCGGTACAAAATATTTGAGATAAAGGTAGTGCTAGTGCGAGATTAGTACAAAAATTATTCGAGGTAAAAGTAGTGCAAGTGCAACATCAGTGCGCTTTTATAAAATTTAATACGTCCAATTTTAAGGCGGACATGCCCAAATAAATTAATCAAGTCCTATTATAAGGCGGACAAACCCAAATAAATAATGAAGTCTTATTATAAGGTAGACAAACCCAAATAAAATAATTAAATCCTATTATAAGGTGGACAACCCAAATAAATAATGAAGTCCTATTATAAGGTGGACAAACCTAAATGTGCAATTAAAGGCAAACAAGCCTAATATGTCCAATTAAAGGCGGACGAGCCTAAATGCCGTGTTTGAGGGTAGACGACCCAAAATATTCTATTTGAGGGTGAGCGAACCCAATATAACCTATTCGAGGGTGAGCGAACCCAATATATCCTATTTGAGGGTGGATGAACCCAATATATCCTATTTGAGGGTGGATGAACCCAATATAACCTATTAGAGGGTGGACGAACCCAAATATCCTATTTTAGGATGGATGAACCCAATATATCCTATTAGAGGGTGGACGAACCCAAATATCCTATTCGAGGGTGGAAGAACCCGATATATCCTATTTTAGGGTGGAATAACCCAAAATATCCTATTTTAGGGTGGAATAACCCAAAATATCCTATTTTAGGGTGGAAGAACCCAATATATCCTATTAGAGGGTGGACGAACCCAAATATCCTATTCGAGGGTGGAAGAACCCGATATATCCTATTTTAGGGTGGAATAACCCAAAATATCTTATTTTAGGGCGGAAGAACCCAATATATCCTATTAGAGGGTGGACAAACCCAAAATATCCTATTTTAGGGTGGATGAACCCAAAATATATGGTGCATACTTACAAATAAGAATATGGTGCGGTGCAGAGAGCTTGATGCGGTGTCCTCACGATAGCGAACGCAATATGGGGATCCAAGCGTGGTGCCTTTGCAATATCATCCATTCATGGTGCGGTGCCAATAACTTGGGGATATTTTACCTTGCTGAAATGTTTCAATGAATAAAATTCCTGCGCTCAAAGAAAATTGTGAGTTTCGAAATTCGTGTTGATTTTGCATCATCCTTTGCTTCACGATTTTCGTGATGTCTTTCTTAATGTTAAGATTTTATCCAGCGTGCATTATCGTTCAAGAGTAGCTAAAAATTGGCTCTGCATTACTCAAAGAAAATTTGTTAGTAAAAAGAAAGTGGTTGCCTTGCGTTGAACATTGAAGCTTTGGCTTTGAATCTGTGCTTCTCGTTGCTATGGCATTGCGGAAATTTGATTATGCGAATATGTCTTGCGATTTCAACTTCTGCTTTTTCCAAATAATGATAAGCCATCAGCAAAATTTCCCCATTTGCGGCTGTGGGGAAATTGAAATTTTTTTATTTATTGAGACCGAACCCAACATGGGCGCCTACGTATCCCGCTACTAACAGGAATCAGGTCGAACGTAGTTCATTACAAAAGATTGCAAAATAGTAGCTGCTCGTAAAGGCGGGCAGGTGGAGAATGGTTTTCTCAAGTTGTGAGATGACTTCTTAGTCAGTCCTCCTGAGTTGTTGCACGCTTTCTCTTCAAAGGCCTTGGTGCCAATTTTGATGGATCGCCCTTAACAGTAATTGCATTTGTGTTTGCGATATTATCATTGCCAGTTGGAGGCTCTTGTTGCAACTTTATCTTGCCATTTTCAATCATACTCTGAATCTTGAATCTCAACGCTAGACATTCTTCGGTGTCATGCCCTTGAATGTTTGAGTGGTAAGCACAACTCTTTGATAAATCAAAGTTTGGCGGTGGATGCTTGGGTATGAATCCCTTTTTTGGTTGTAGAATGCCCTTAGCAGTTAATCTCTCAAGTATATTTGACATTGGCTCATCGAGAGGGGTGAAGGAGAAAGATTTCATCTTTTTCTGTTGTCGAGAGCTAGACTGTGCCTCTTGGCAACCATGTTGCGATTTTTCTTTGGCGAGGACGCTGCATTGTGGCATAAGATTGCAGAATTTGGTGACTTTGATGGCATTGCGCTTGATGCATACTCATGGAAGCGAATTTGTTTTCCTTCATTTCGCTTTGCAGATTTCCTGGTATCTTCGCTTGAACGGTTTGGTGAACGGCTTGTGTTGCTGAGCTACCTGTAATTCTTCCTTCTTGAATGCCACTTTCCAGTTCTTTACCAACCCTAATCAAATCAGAGAAGTTGCGTGCACAAGCTCCGAGCAACTTATCATAATATAAGTCTTCCTGAGTTTGGATGAATGTTAAGATCAATTCCCTCTCGGGTAATGGAGGATGCATTTTTGAAGCTTCTAACCTCCATCGTATGGCATATTCTTGGAAAGACTCATGTGGCATTTTCTTTACTCTGAGCAAATCGGCTATGTGCGGATCGCCTCCTTTGTTGAACTCAAATTGCTTTATAAATTCGCAGGCCATATCTTCCCACGTATGCCATTTGCTAAAATCTTGTTTGGTGTACCAAGACAGTGTTGATCCTGATAAACTTTGAATGAATAATCTCATTCGTACGGCTTCATTATGTCCAATACCAATTAATCTGCTGCAATAGTCCTTTAAATGAGCGATGGGATCACCTTCCCCATTGAAAGTGTTGAACCTAGGTATTTTGTATCCTGGCGGAAGCTCAACATTTGGGTGCACACATAAATCTTCATACTTCAAACTCTGGAAATTTCTTGAACGTAACTCTTCATTAATGGCTTTCCTCAAATTGTAGAGTTCTTTTCCCAAATCTTCATGGCAAACCGACTTGATTTCCTTTCCAGGCCTCCTATATGGGCATATTGCCAGTTCGTTTTTCTTATTTTTCTCAAATTGAGTGAGTTGAGGATTAGGAGTTATCGCTACTTGATTGGGAGTGCAGGTGGATGGCATTTGTGGAATGGTATAAGTAGGATTTAGGTGAGGCGAAATGGTTAAGGAAATGTTGCGAATTGAGCTGAAAGCTGAGGTTGTGTTAGGAAGAAGGCTTAAGGTATTTCCCAGATTGACCACAATATTTTTCCGAACCACATTTTCCTTGCTATCATCATTTTGTGCTTGCACCAATCCCATACCAGTGTTGAAAGCTTCAAATCTCTCTGCCATTATAGTCTCGTCCTTAATGCAGATTCATAGCCAAAACAATGTTCAATGCTAGGCAACCTCTAAAGAATACAATAAAACTAAATAAACACAAAATAAAGTGTTAGTGCGTGAGCATATGCATAGGAATTAAATGCACAAAAAATAATAAAATATGTGATAAATTAGTTCGTGATTTGATTAAGCAAGAATAGAGGACCTAAGTCGTAGCACGAGTGGAGGAGAACGACTTATTGGCTAGTAGGCTCTAACGCTTGAGAATTAATGGAAGAAAAAGCAAACTATATTGGAGTAGAATTTGAAGTTTGAAGAAAAGCTGACTTATGCTGAACACCGAAGCATGGCTTTGACTTGATTCTTATCCCTGGCTAAATCCAACGTACTTCAAAAATTTTGCCCCAGTTTTTAGGACATTTTTGTAGAAGATGTTTTGGTTGCATGCCAAAAATTTGCCCCAGTTTCATGCTCCTTCTTTGGGGGAGTATTAAAATTTTGTAATAAATAAAATCGGGCCTTATATAGGCTGCCTACGTATCCTGTATCCGACAGGAAATCAGATCAAACGTAGTTCCGGTTGCATGCAAATGGGAATTAAAAATTCTACCCTAATATGACCGAGTCCCTATATGGGCTGCCTACGTATCCACCGAGGAATCAGGTCAAGCGTAGTTCGCCTTGCAAAAGATTGGTCATTTAATCTTATAAAAGATCACGATTGACCGAGCACTTGTATGGGTATGATGGACAAACTGGGGATTAAGAAATATCTCGATTGATCGAGCGCACGACGCTTTGCATTTAATATACCCGAGAGTTGCGAAGCATTGGCGGGTTGTAAAATGTCAAGGATGAAAAACCTATGATTATCCAATAGTTTTGATCCTCGGCTTGCAAGACAAAAAATTGAAATTAATGGGTGCGCGAAGATAAATCTCGGCGACCCAAAATAAGACCGACGCGAAATTTTCGAATGAGTGAAGACTCGAGTCTTAGAAGTAAAGTACTTGAAAAGTCATTCTTGAACAACTTGATGGAAAATGTTGAATAAATTTCAACAAGTGTCTTTTGATAGATTGTGCGAAGATAAAATTTGGACATCTACCAATTTAAGAAGCGATAAATGACAGAGTTTTGAAGGTAAAAGTTCCACGTCGTAGACCGAGTGCTAAATGGATTCTACGAGGCGTGGAGCTAACGGGTCAAATGTTCCGTCGTTTGAGACAAAAGATCATACCCGTAAAGGAAGGACACGGAAAAGCTCAAGATTTTGCAGTAAAAATTTGATGCGAGACAAATCATTTGACACTAATAGATTTGAGTAACTAAGCGAATAATGATGGGAAATACAATTATAAGAGAATGCTTATTAAAACAAAGTTGGAATACTTATGGAATTAACTTCAAGTTTTGGATAAAATGAATTTGTCAAAGCTAGTTCATGGATGCGAAAAACTAGGAAATTTCCACGACGAATAAAACTTTCAAGTAAAACATCCCACTTTATAAGAAAAATGGGAGTCATGCTAGGAATGGAGGGATAGGCTCTAGGACCGTGAACGATCTTAAAGATGATCTAGAGTTGCTGAAGTGCGCTAATCGCGGAATAATTTGATTATTATTATTTTAAAATCATGAAGGGATGCATTAAAAAAAATAATTAGAAGATAATGTTGCAATCAAAATAAAGAGACAAGCAAATATGGATTCAATTTTATCTTCTGTTATCAAGAGAAACGAAGAAGATGTTAGCATATCACAAATAAAATCACGTAAGAGCATATTACTAATAAATTTAAGTAATTCGTTTAGCATCAAGTAATAGCATGTTGCAAACAAGTGTCATATTGCAAATAAATTCAAATAAATCACTTCGCAAGGTGCAAACAACTTGACAAGTTAATAACAATAACGCATGTTAATATGCGGGGGGGACCTCTTAATGCCGAGGTAGGCCTAGCGTATATTTGAAAGATAAATGTGCCATCATATGTCATATCATTGCTCTTAAATTAATTAAACGAGTCTATTCCCAAAATAAAGTACATAAATAACTTTAAACTTTATTACATGCCAAATAAGAAAAAGAAACAAATACTCCTAATAAGCATTGTGCCCAAGCTTTTCTCTATTAATAATGTGCGCCACGGCATTTTTTTCTACCAAAACTTGCGATCTTCATGGCTATCTGCATCAAAAAGGTTAGTTAAACCCGCCCTCCTAAAGTTTAATCAATTTAGAGCAGATGATCCATATTTCGGTACCATATATCTTCAAATAATGCACACATAATATGATAGGCGTCGCTCGGGGTCATAAACCCACTTGGACATTTTGGTAAGGTTTGCTAATGGACTTAATACACCTTGGGTATTAAGCCTCCTAGGTTCGTGCATGCCCTTAAAGAGGGTTTTGGTTGAGCTCTATCTTAGGCTGACTAGGAGCGGGTTTCCTATGACGCAAGGTTCCCCCAAGCGGACAACTTGGGAGTGGAAAGTCCGTGGTCGGCCGATCGCACCGCCGATCGACTAAATCCACAAGATCGATCCAACTAAAGGGGTAATTTAGTAGTGCACGGCCGCGAACCGCGAAACCGCTTTAAGTGTGTGAATGGTGTGAATTTTCCAGGAGTGGAAGAAGTATGAGCGGAATGCCAATTTAATACAAGCAGAAATATACATATCACATAGCACAAAAATAAATAAAGTACAAAACAATAATAAAACATTTAAGCATATAAGGCAAAATAAAGAAAACAAACAAGCATCCAACCAATTTATTAATTAACCTAAGCCTGTTGTGGTTTAGAACCTAATTCCCCAGCGGAGTCGCCAAGCTGTTATACCCCATTTAGACCGGGTTAAACTAGGTACAACATATTGGAGATTCCTATTTTCGCTTTATTTTAGGAGTCGCCACCTAATTGATTTTAAGGTGAATTAGGGCACCTAACTAAGGTAAAGCTAACTAACCTCTGTTAATGGTCTGCTTAATTTTCAATTCTAGGTAAGGGTTCTAGTTATCCTAAAGGGAAGGGGTTAGGCATCCTCTAGGATCCGTTAACTACGGTTTACCGGCCAAACTTAGGTTAATTACTTACGATTAAGAAAATATAAGTATGGAGTTTTAACTATCCAAAAAAAAAAGCTTATAAATAATATTAAGGTTACAAATGGAAAATATAAGAATACTAGTTAAATTATATAAGGCATTACTTTGTTAAAAAAAAAAAAACTTTAGTTATAAGTTAAACTAAAAGAAGGTGCCTGATTAGCCAAAGTTATTATAGGCATTTAGAATAAATCACAGCTAAGTGTCAATTGATTTTAGCTACTTAAGAAAATATATTTAGCGATCAAATAGGATAAGTAAAAATGCATATTAGCCAATATTAATTTGAAAAAGTCACTCCATAAGCAAAATCTTCTTATTGATTAAAATACGAACTTGGGGAGAACAGAAGATTCAAAAATATTTTTTAAAAAAATAAATATATATATATATATATATATAAGTATAGCATTTTATATATTCCATAACCATTTGAGAAAACAACTTGTAACTAACAAGCTTATAATATTATAAGAGTAGTCAAACTTTAACGTTTTAAAGACAGAACAAATATGAAAAATCCTTACAAGTCTGTGAGACTTTCGGATGGCCAAGTGGGTACAAAAATGACCTGAGCTCACTGTTTCTCAAAAAAAAGCATCTGGATGATTTTAAAATATTTTGGAATCAAAATGGTTTAGTAAAGAAGTTGGTTTATGGGCAAAGACTCCAAATCAATCCATCATTTCCAAAGCCACGGTTTTAGCAATAAATTAAAATAAGATTTGAGAAAATACACCAATTTAAGTAGTACTAATTTATTTCGATGGATATAGCGATGCCTTAAAAAACTATTGTCAAATTTTATTATTTTAAGCTCCAATATAAATATTACCACTCTTTTAAGTGATGAAAATGCTACTCTATCTAATAATAATAAATACGGGGATAGTCTAAATGGTAAAACTAAAATCAGTATTAACTATAAATTTATCCTACAACCCCAAAACTGGGATAAACCCAAACATACACAAGTCAACAAAATAATAAGACTAGAATGACTGGTAGAGAAAAGATTGCCATGGGAGGCCTGAAGCTAAGGTCGCTCGTTCCTCTTGGGAGATTTGATGTATTTAAGGGAAACTTTGTGTTATCGTCTCCATGCTCAGGTATGGTGTTGAGTCTTGTACCAAGACTCAATGTCGCTCCAAGTGCATATGCAAAAGAGAAAAACAAAATAAGAATTAGAAAAGAGAAATCTGATTTCTAAACATCCATCAGGAAACCAACAAACGAAATCAAAAGAAAACCACATAACTACTTGAATTATAGCAGCTTGTGAACCATACTAAAACAAGATTACATAGTTATCCATGTCATTTAAAGTCCCATCCAAAGTTTAGACGAACTGTAACCAAAGAAGAGAACATAAAGACAGGTATTGACAACTGACAGTGGAGTTATATGGCAAATCTTCATGGGTAACCAATGACCACATACTAAGTTAACTAGTTAAGCAACTAAAATAAACTACAAACCTACTAATGGTTCACAATGTACTATATGCAAGAGTAAAAGAGAGTCTTAGTGCAAGCTTTTTATTTATTTTTTTATTTTTATTTTTTTAATTTTTAAAAGCACGATGTCTAAGCCAAAACACCCCTTCGTAGTAGCATTTATTCTTGATGGCCAAAGTATTCAAATCTCCAAATTTATTAGAGCAGCAACCCTTTTTTTTTTTAAATAGCATGAAACCATAGAAAATAATATAGCAGTAACCTTTTTTTTTTTAAATAGCATGAGTCCATTTAATACCTTTTAGTAGCTTTTTTTTTAAGAAAAAAAAAAAAAAAAAAAACCCGACAGAACTCAGATGGTATGACATTGCTTAATAGCATATGACAAGTCACCCATAGCCATTATATCTAGACTTAGATATGAAGATGAGACTAACAAACTCCTGTTAGAAAACAAACTGCGATATGACTTATAATGAAACTATTGAACACACAATCTTATCTCGTATTTAGACAGCATCAAAGAACAAAACATGAATAATATTATAATGCTATTTAGACATCTTGACAAACATCAGTGATATGGTTTGATTAATAAACTGTCATCAAAATAACTTCCTGACACGTTCTAAGCAAAATGAAACTAACACATAATTTTTAGGCAATCCAACTAGTGTTTCATGCTTTGACAGTAAATGAACTTAAAGAAATATATAATGTTGATAGACTGACCTTTTTTAGGTGCAGTGAACAGAGGTGCGGGGTCTTAGATCCGGCGAACTCCGACCTCAAACTCGAGTAATTTTAGAGATAAAAAAAAGGGTGCAGCAAGCAGTCGACTTTTATAGGAGGTAAGAAAAGAGAGGGAAACAAGAACCTTTTGAAGGCAAGAGTGGAGGCCCCCAAAAACCCTGTTAAACTAATGCTAATGAGATGCATTTATAGGTGATGGAGAGCTACGTTAGGGTTTCCCGATTTCAAATTTTTTTTTTTTTTGGGCGGGATCTGAATTATTTTGAGTTTAAAATGAGTCAAAATGGAATCGTTTGAATCCGAACGTTGGCATATTGGACGGACATGGTCAGATTGCTCCCAAAGTGGAAAAAAGCAGAGTGAAAAAATCGAGTGAAGATGACATGTACCTCTATATTTCGAATAGTTTCGGTCAACTATGAAAGAGGGTGTGTCCTTCTGAGAAAAGATGGATCTTACTTGAAATAGAGTGTGCAATCTTCTGACCATGGTTGAAGATAGGTGGATCGTTGTGTGGAAGAAGAAAGAGAATCAGAGGCGCCGTTTGGATAGCCAAAGTGAAACCCTAGTGGTGTCTTGAGAACAAATAGATATTTGGGTAGGGTAATTTCATATGGGCTGCTGAAGAGTCTTTTTTTTGGGCCTAAAAAGTGGGCTGTAGCTTTGCCTAGCATTATTTCTTCCATAATCCCTTTGGCCTTTAAAAATGATTTATCATCCTTTAATAAATCATCTATTAATATTTGCTTAAGTGAATAAATTACATAATGCAAAATTTAATGCCTAGTAGTTACATAGCAGTAAAATGATATCATGATATTCACACCATGGTATTTATAAGGTATAACACTGAAAATGCTATCATTTAGTCGTATAAAATAAATGCGATGCGTTTTTTTGCATAAGACGATAAAAAAAAATATTAAAAGTGATCATGACAATAATAATATTAAGTGATGGCAATATTATAATAATAATAATAATAATAATAATAATAATAATAATAATAATAATAATAATAATAATAATAATAATAATAATAATAATAATAATAATAATAATAATAATAATAATAATAATAATAATAATAATAATAATAATAATAATAATAATAATAATAATAATAATAATAATAATAATAATAATAATAATAATAATAATAATAATAATAATAATAATAATGGATAATAATAAAATAATAATAATAATAATTAATAGAAAGCTAAATTGTAATAAAAATAATAATAATAATAATAAAATATAAATAATAATAATAATAATAAAATAATAATCAAAAATATTAGAAGCGACCATAGTGGATAGATATTAATAGAAAGCTAAATTGTAATAAAAATGAAATATAAATAATTGTTCTTAAATTATCAAAAATACAGAGAGATAAACGGACAAAATTGGGTGTCAACACAGTCATCACGACATCTCACTCAAGTCATAATGCAATGCAGTGCAATAATGGTATGAATGTGATGCCATCCCATGCTATGCAAATGAGGTGTACACATGCACTCCGGACAAAAATATCAACGTCTCGGTAGCACAACCCAGCGTGACTCGCGAAGTCTAAGTGTCTCCGGTTCCGGATCTTTGCCAAACAGACTGACGGGACTATGGCTAATTACTCACAGGGGGAGTCTCACCAGCACCACCCTGGGGGACCCGCGGAGCCCATGCACTAACAACGATTCTAGAATAACATCAAAATTGGCCATGCAACAAAGATGCCCGAATATAACCATCGGACATCGGCCTCCTCACAATCACTCAAAAGAGTAGTCAATATCAGTTTCATAAATCAACGATTCCGGAATTGAACCTCGGACATCGGCCTTCTCACAATGACTCAAGTAAAAGAGTTTATCAAGTATCATTTTCGCTCAATCAACGATACCTGATCATCACCGGATATCGGCCATGCATGATAAATATGAGAGAATGCGTGCAATGTATATGTCAATCACAAACAGTCGAGTTCAATGTCACCAATACCACAACGGTTATGCCAACAACCTATCACATCACAATACCAACAGTGGGTATGCCAACATATATCAATAACTCAAGTACCAACATTGGGTACGTCAATAATATATCAAGTACAAGTACCAAAAATGGGTATGCCAATCCTATTCCAAATCAGGACAATGAGCAGAATTCTATATTTACCAACTACACATGGCATCAAGCCAACACAATTGAACAATCGACACGCATAACGGGGTAGCTAGTCCCAGCACACATCAGGGCCCAACCTAAGGAAATATCCATCCCAAGTCTACACCCGAAGGTTCATATGCTGTCTCCGACATTACAATCTAAATATGTGATTCGCTATACGAAGTCTCACCAAAGGTAAACCATAACCTACCTGGACTGCCGAACCGCAACACCAACAAGTCACTCTATCGCCTTGCCCTTCCTCTGAAGCTCAGAACCAAAGTAGTCTAAGCATAATTAAATTCTAAATTAGATATCATGAATAATGATACTAATATTGCTATGATATCAATTAGGTCCATTTTAACCCTAGAAATTGGGGAAACGGGCCCACAAGGGCGAAACGGGAAATTCACGGGCAAAACACCAAATTGAACCCTAGGTAATCATAACCCAATCCTTAACTGTTGATTTAGCTCAAGAATTATCCCCAAATTTGATTTCTAGTAAAAACTCCCAAATTGGGTATGAACCCTAATTCTCCAAATTCGAAATTCAACGTTAAAAGTGGAAGATATGAGCTTACTAAGATTAGATTGATCACATATTAACATTAACATCATCAATTTATCAAGAATAATCTTAGAGAAAAATCTCCCAAAACCCTCTTTCAAATTCCATTTCTAAGGGAAGGGGAAAGTCTAAGATGATTGAAGTAAAGGATTAGACAAAGTTTTACCTCCAAGAATTCCTTCAATTTGTCTCCAAGAACAGCTTTCCCAACCTCCAATATTGAGATATGAAATAATGGGGCCTAAGACTCATTTAATGAACAGTCACTGCCCGTCACCGCTGTAGCGGTACCTGGGCCGCCCTAGCGGCCACCTGATCGCTTTAGTGGTCAAGCCTAAATGGCTCGTACTGCTTCAGCGGCAGGTCCATCGCCCTAGGCGGTGCCTCCGTTGCGGTGCTGGTGCCGCCAAAGCGGATACCAGACACCAGAAACTTGGCCCAATATTTTCCTTCGATCCAATTTTTTGACTAATCCCGAGGCCATCTACGCACATACCAGATATCTAGTCCCACATAAAAACTCGCTACGAATGCGCCTGTGGCCTCAGAATTCCCAACGAAGGTCTCGTTGACTGAGTCAATCACTGATGCCTTAATTTCCATTTCCCATCCAACGTCCCGAAATGCTTCCGAATGCATTGGGAACCGAACCAGACGTCCACACAAATTCTAAATGACTATTCGGACCTCTCGAAATTGACAAAATTTTGAAAAAGGTTCGTTTGCCCAAAAGTCAACTTTGGGTCAACCACTTTCACTTTTAAGCTTATATTTTCACTAAAGTTACTCGACTTCGGTCTAGACACCTCGAGAAGCGTGTCAATAGTCCTCTCGGGTCAAAAGTGAGCCAACCAATGCTCGAAAAGGGGCCAAAGTGCCAAAAGGATTATAACGACCAAACGCGTCGTTACATCAGATACCAATTGAACCGTTCCTCGTCTTCGAGCAAAGAAAAGAAGGAAAGTAGGAAAATACCTGAATCAGTGAACAACTGGGGATATAGGCTATGCATATCAGACTCAGTCTCCCAGTTAGCCTCTTCCACAGGACGGTGCTTCCATTGCACTTTCGCAGAAGCAATCTCCTTGGACCTCAACTTTTGAACCTGCCTATCCAAGATCGCGATAGGCTCCTCCTCATAAGTCAAATTCTCATCAAGTAATATAGAATCCCAATGGATAATGTAGGTACCGTCGGTATGGTATCTCTTCAACATCGAAACATGAAAAATCGGGTGAACTCCTGCCAAGCCTGGCAGCAATGCTAACTCATAAGCTACATCACCTATACAATCCACGATCTTAAACGGGTTAATGTATCTAGGGCTCAACTTGCCCCTCTTACCAAACCTCATAACACCCTTCATGGGTGAAACCTTCAATCGAACCTGATCACCAATAGCAAACTTCAAATCCCGAACCTTCTGGTCCGTATACATCTTCTGCCGGCTCTGAGCCGCCACGAGTCTGGCCTGAATAACTCTCACTCTATCAAGGGACTCTCAACAGATCTGTCCTCCTGGGTCGAGTCTGGAACCCATCGAACCAACCAATCGGAGATCTACACCTCCTACCATATAAGTCCTCAAAAGACGCCATACCAATACTCGAATGATAACTATTGTTGTATGCAAACTCCACCAAGGGCAAGTGCTAATCCCAATGACCACCAAAATCAATAACAAACGCTCTCAATATGTCCTCGAGCACCTGAATGGTCCGCTCGGACTGGCCATCGGTCTGGGGATAGAAAGTTATACTAAAGTCTAATCGAGTACCCAACTCATCATGAAATGCTCTCCGTAATCTGGGAAGTGAAAGATAGTACCCCGATCGATACAACAAATAGGGATCCCATGTAATCTCACAATATCCCGAATATATATCTTGGCTAACTTCTCCACGGTATAAGAAACCTGAACCGGAACAAAGTGAGCGGACTTAGTCAATCGATCCACTATCACCCAAATAGAATTAAACTTGCCAAGGGTCTTCAGAAGACCCGTGACAAAATTCATGGTAATCCTCTCCCACTTTCACTCGGGAATGGACATCCTCTTAAACACCCCACGAGGTCGCTGGCGCTCATACTTTACCTGTTGACAATTCCACACTTAGCCACAAAATCAACTATATCCCTCTTCATACGGCGCCACCAATAGTTTTGTCTCAAATCACGGTACATCTTAGTCAATCTCGGATGATTGGAATAGCGAGAGTTGTGGGCCTCAGATAAGATCAACTGAATCAGATCTCCAACACGAGGAACGCATACGCATCCCCTAATCCTTAGAATGCCTTCAGAATCGATCACGGCCACCCACTCCCCTTTTGACACCCTATCTCGTATCTTGCTCAACTGAGAATCCTCAAACTGATGATCCTTAATCCAATCCAATAACGATGACCTCGCCTTTATACAAGCCAAGATCCTGCCCGAGGACGAGATGTCGTGACGGACGAAACCGTTAGCCAGAGTCTGAACCTCTATAGCCAACGGACGCTCGAAAACAACCAATCGAGCTAAACTCCCCATACTCACTGCCTTGCAACTCAAGGCATCAGCCACCACATTGGCTTTACCAGGGTGATACAGAATAGAGATGTCATAATCCTTCAGGATCTCCATCCATCGGCGCTGCCTAGAATTAAGATCTCTTTTGGTAAACACATGCCGAAGGCTACGGTGATCGGTAAAAATCTCACCATGGACACCATACAAGTAATGGCTCTAAAGCTTAAAGGCGAAGAGTATAGCCAACAACTCCAAATCATGAGTAGGATAATTCTTCTCGTGAATCTTCAACTGACGGGAGCATAAGCTATCACTCTACCCTCCTGCTTCAACACCGTACCCAAACCAATACGGGAAGCATCACAATAGACCGCGATGTTATATCCCACATTTTTGTACATTGGAACAATCCGGATTAATTATGATAAGTTAAGGACAAAACTATTCCGGGATACAAAGTCGAGACTTTTGACCTTCGATTTTATTTTGGGACATAAGTTGTGCATGAATTTGTTGGCTATGGAACAATTAGGAAAATTTGGGACCAAAATTGGAATTAGTGGAACTTGAAAATCATGCATTTTCCATGGTCTTAGCCGTGTGGAATTGGAGTGGTGCCCACCCATTTTGTGTTCAATTCTAATTGCTCCAACACATTGGTGTGGGCCATAGACACATGTACAAGTCTTGCTAGTATACAAAAGATGACTTCTAAGTCATCCAAGTTCATTTCTCAACACTTAGAAAAATTAGAAGTGAAGAACACCACAAAGAAGGCTCTCGGCCAAGGTGAGGAAAATTGAGGTCCCATTTCTAGCCCTTCCAAAATTATTTTGTTGATGCAAAACCACTATTTTGAGGTCCCTAAGTAGTGTGGAAGCATTGTTCGGGTCATCCAATCACCCGTTGTGTAGATCGCAAACCCTAGGCAAGTTGGGGAGTTGAAGAAGAAAGGTGAGATTTCATTATGTTTTATGTGTTATAAAGGTTGTATGTATGTTGTAGTATGTTAATATGGATGAAAATCATGAAATAAAGTATGTTGAAGTTGAGGCCATATGTATGAGGCTTGGCCGTGTGATGTGTGTGTGTGTTGTGTTGTATTAAAGTGATGAATTGAAGTCTAGTTAGCATGTTGTGATCATTGTAAGGTGAAGAAATGAATGAGAATCATCTATACATGTATATATGTAGAGTTGGCCGAATGTAGGCTATTGATATGACAAGAAATAGATCATTGTTGATTAGTATTTTGAATGTTGTCGTAATGAATTCTATGTTGGAAATGAATGTTTGATGATTCAGATTGATGTTGTAATTGTTGCGGACTGATTTGGAGGTTATTGTACATTTAATGTAATTTGTATATTGATGAGAATAGCATTGTTAGAATGTGAATTATGGATGCAAATCATGATTTGAAAATGAGGAATATGTTAAAGGGAGGTTCTCGGGTTTAGGGGCTGTTTTCGGGTAGATTGGAGAAATTCTTGGATTGTTGGAAATGTTATATGAATTGCTTAGAATGTCTTTAAATATGGTTGGTATGGGTTCGGGTTAATACTTGAATGTATAAGCATCGATGTTGGCTTGAAGGTAAGCCGTTGAATTGAGTTTATGAATGTTGTTTAATGATGGAAAAGAGGCTAATTAATGTTATATTGTCTTCCGGATTGGTTATTGATGTTGCTCGGTTGGTTGTTGTTGTTGTTGTTGATTGATTTGGCCGAGTTAAATTCTCGGGGTGGCCTATTTACAGGGGAAATGCTGCCCAAATTTCTGTAGAATTAAGGGCTAAATTGGAATTAAATGCCCAAAATGTCTATAGCTAATGTTTGGCATATTATGACTTGTTTGTAGATCTTGGGAAGCCCGAGACGTAGGTTGGATTTAGCTTAAATTTGGGTTATCTTGGAGAGCGTTTGAGGTATGTAAAGTCAACCTTCCTTCTTTGGCATGCCTTAGTTAAAATAGGCTATGACACGAACCTCGAGAAAACTCTATTCTCGCAATCCGAGCATGTCTATGTTACGTACTTGTTTCTTGATATTCATATGTTGATGTTATGAAATATTGATCCTTTGTCCTTGGAATTATTGATTTGTAAAGGTTGCATGAAAGTTTGGTTTTTAAAGAGTTTATTCTTTAACGATTCAAAAAAAACTACAAACGCCCATAACTTTCACAGAAGAGCTCGGACTGCTTTGAGATTTTCGTAGTAAATTGTATGATGTAGGACGGGTATGTTTTCCATAGGCGGGCCCAGCTCGGGTCTACACCCGTCCGTGGGTCCCGCGACGTTCCTTTATGTAATTTCGACAACTCTTGAAAGAAAATGTTGTAATTATTATTCCGATTTCAAATATGACTATTTTACTCATCTTTTGGATTTATGACAATGATTTTATGCATATGATTCCTCACGACTCCGTTCGTGCATTCTGTTATATCCTTCGCCGAGTCCCGGGCCGGTTCTGTTGTCGTGCGCACTTTGTTATACTCCGGTGTTATGCTGTATTTATGGTTCACCGAGCTCCTCGCTCGAGGGCCGGGTTCCGCTTATATTTGGTGTTATGCTGTGTATGATATGTGACGGGGATACGGAGATTTGAAACTTTCTGGTGTTATGCTGTGTTATGGCGCCATCGACAGGCGGGCGACCATATTTTCTATGCCCTATGCATGATGCGTATTTTTAAAGTAACATTTCGATATTTTGGAAATGCATTTATTTTCTATACCTCTGTTTCGATTTTGACTCAGATTTGTATACTACATTTTCTGCTTTGCATACTCAGTACATATTTCGTCATCGACCCCCTTTCTGGGGTCGCGTTTCATGCCCACGGTACGTACGCACGGTCGGGCGACCCACCGTTAGGGCACCTTTATCTGCTGTTGGAGTGCTCCTTTTTCTCCGGAGCCCATATTTTGGTATATATTCGTTCGTTGCATTTGTATGTACTTATTCAGGGGTACGGCGGGGCCCTGTCCCGTCATATGATTCTGTCTGTCTGTTTAGAGGTCTGTGGACATGTATGTGGGTTATGCCCATTCCCGTACGATTGTGTGTTTGTATGATGTATGTTCTGGGCGATCCCATTCGCCGTGGCAGCCTCGTCGGCTTGCATTTATATATGTTTTGGGCCGATGCGCCATTCGATAGCCTTGCCGACTTTTGATATATATTCGGTTGTGTTTGAGATTGTTTGAGACAGCTTGATATAATCTGAGACAGCGTTTGATATTTATGCCCGTATAAGCAATCTGTTTGCGAATCGGATTTATGATTGTGTTTGGGTGCCCAGCTCGGGCACTAGTCACGGCCTACGGGGTTGGGTCGTGACAGAAGAAGTCCTTGCCCTCCACAGGTAAGGCTAGGATCGGGGCTGTGGTCAAAAGAAGCTTGACCTTTTGAAAGCTCTCCTCACAATTATCCGTCCACTTGAAGGGAACATCCTTTTGAGTCAATCTGGTCAAGGACGAAGCAATGGTAGCAAATCACAAAGCGACGGTAATAACTGGCCAAAACCACAAAACTACAAATCTTGGTAACAGTAGTGGGCCTCGCCCAACCCCTCACAGCCTTAATCTTCTGTGGATCAACCATAATTCCCTCTTTGGACACCACATGATCCAAGAATGCCATAGACTCTAACCAGAACTCACACTTAGAAAATTTTACAAATAGGCTATGTTTCTTCAACAACCCAAGGACGGTACGAAGATGCCTCTCATGCTCCACTTTACTCTTGGAATACACAAAGATGTCATAAATAAGCACAATCACAAAAGAATTAAGGAACAGCCTAAAGATGCCATTCATTAAGGTCATAAATGCAGCTGGGGTATTGGTAAGCCCGAAAGACATCACTAAAAACTCATAGTGGCCATATCTCATCAGAAATGTTGTTTCTGGGATATCTTCCGCCCTAATCTTCAGCGGTGATGGAATGCAAATCAATCTTAGAAAACACCGAAAGCACCGAAGTACTGGTCAAATAGATCATCAATACGAGGCATAGGGAAATTGTTCCGCATAGTAACCTTGTTCAACTGGCGGTAATCAATGCACATCCTCATGGTCCCATCTTTCTTCTTCACAAATAACACTGGAGCACCCCAAGGGGAGACGCTCGGTCTAATGAACCCCTTGCTCAATAAATCCTGCAATTGTTTTTTAAGTTCTCTCAACTTGGTTGGTGCCATCCGATACGGTGGGATGGAAATAGGATGAGTACCCGGGTCCACATCGATGCAGAAATTAATGTCACGATCGGGTGGCATACCCGGCAAGTCTGATGGAAATACCTCCGCGAACTCGCTCACAATAGGAATAGACTCAACGGATGGAGATGCAACAGTCGTATCACGAACCTGCACCAAATACGCTAAACACCCCTTACTTACTAATTTCTTTGCCTGAAGGAAGGAAATAATCTTCTTCGGAGCGGGACTAGGAGTACCTCTCCACTCAAGCCTAGGGATGCTTGGCATGGCTAAAGTGACTGTCTTGGCGTGACAGTCCAAGATCGCATGATAAGGAGAAAGCCAGGACATACCCAATATAATATCAAAGTCCACCATATCCAGAATCATCAAATCTACTTAGGTGTCATATCCCATAAAAGTAACTAAACAAGATCGGTAGACTCGATCAACAACCACAGAATCTCCGACTGGAGTAGACACATGAACAAGTATATCTATGCTATCACAGGGCAAATCCCAACCAACGGCATGAAATACAGATACATACGAATAAGTGAATCCAGGATCAAATAACACAGATGTTGCTCTATGATGGACAGAAATGGTACCTGAGATCACAGTATCTGAGGCCTCTGCCTCGGGCCTACTAGGAAATGAGTGACAATTGGCTCCACTACGCCCAGTCTGGGATCCCCCTCTCGCACTCTGAGTACCACCTCTAGCTGTCTGGGACCTACCTCTAGAACCATAGAAAGTACCGCGACCTGACTGAGCACCGCCTCTCTGAGAAGTCCCTCCTCGACCACCGGATGATACAGGAGTCCTCGGCGGCTGATAATCTCTCCTAGGTTGGGGACATCTCTTGGTAATATGCCCAACCTCCCCGCAAGAGAAACAAGTAAGAGGAGTCGAGTGCTGAAACACGAAAACTGAAGACCCGGAAGAAGCAGTCCTGTCCACTGGTCTAGAGAACGAGCGCTCATGAGCTATCTGTCTAGGTGGCTCACTAGAGGAAGCCGGCAATGCTGAATGCACGGGACAATCAGAATAGGGCAGAGGTGGCCTCGAAAACTGACCGGGACCTCACGTACCAGAACCCCTAAAGCTGCCAGTCTGACGTGGCCTCTGGTCACCACCACTAAAAGCACGGGCCTTGGAGCCCTCAACCATCGAAGCATGCTCAATAATGGATTGGAAGGAAGCCCCCATAGACTCCATCTGAAGGGAAGGAATCTGTAGAGAGCACACTAGTCCTCCAACAAAGCGTCAGCTCCTATCAGCCTGGGTAGGAATCAACGGATTAGAGTATCGGGCCAAATAGAGAAAATGGATCACATAAGACTCCAAGGACATGCCCCTCTGCTTAAGGTGTAGAAACTGCTCCCTACGAGCCTCTCTCAAAGACTGGGGCACATACTTCTCAAGGAAGGCCCGGTAGAACTAAGTCCAAGTCAAAGGGGGAGAACTCTCAGGTCTACATGCACAAAATACCTCCACCACGTCTTCGCATCGCTGCGAAACTGGTAGGACACATAATCAACGCCGTGGGTCTCTTCTATCCCCATACGGTGTAGAAACTCATGCATATCAAGAATAAACTCATAGGCATCCTCAGACGAAGTACCGAGAGAACCTCGGCGCTCTAACTACCGAACCTCCCCACCAAGTCTCGATCGAGCGGCGGTCGCAATGGATCATCCATGGGCCTAATATCCTCACCAGGGGCAGGTATAGTATCAATACGGGGAGCCATAGCTGCGGCGGGATGTGCTACCCGCGTGGGTCCCTGCTCAGGGGTTTGTGCCCCAACCCTAGTTTGTGAACCCCCACCTAAAGTAGTAACACCGGCAGCCGCCTGATGGGCATCAAGATGAAGTAGGATCCTGGCCATAGTATCATGCACGGCCTGGTCAGAAGTAACCTCAGGTTGTGTCCGTGCTGGGTCACGCCATCCTCTACGGTCTGGTCTCTACCCGGCTGGTACTCGGGCTTAGGAGATGGAGACCTCTCTCGTCGCTGGCCCACCATCGAAGCTCTACCCCTGGCTCGGGCAGCCTCGCAGCCTCTCGCTCTGCCGCGCCCTCTGACTGTACCTCGCCCTTGGGTGCCAGCCAAAGCTGTGGGCTCTGGCACCTGACTTGGGGCCATAGAAGCTCGAGTTCTCACCATCTGTGAGAGAAGAGTTAAGAGTCAGATACCAATTTAGTCTTTCCAGATAACAATTTGAATAAAGTAGTACGATGGAAAGAAAGAAGGTGAGATTTCCTAAATGCCCCACAGCCTCCCGCGGATAAGTACGGAGCTCATCATATCGATCCACAAGACTCTACTAGACACGCTCTTATATTGAAGACCTGGTAACCTGTCACGACCCAACACCGTAGGCCGCGACTGGTGCCCGAGCTGGGCACCCGTACACACCCATTAACCATAATCGGCGTACAAACCGCCTATACATATACAAAGATCAAACAGCAGACTATAGTTAGGCATAATCAGATCTTATACATACAGAGAAGTGAAACGTCGCCCCAAATCTGTCACAAATACATATATACATATCGCTGTCACAACTTCCAGCAAATGATATCACATATAAGCCAGCAAGGCTATCAGAATACGGGGGGACGTCCAAACACAAATCACACAAATCACACAGACATGACTGAACAGTGACTACCCATAACCACACATATATGTCTACAGGCCTCTAAGAGTAATAACAAAATCATATGACGGGACAGGGGCCCGCCGTACCCATGAATAGACATATACATATGCATCGAAAGAGTCGGTACCAAACATAGGCTCGGAGCAAGGGAGCGCTCCAAGACAGTTGAACAGAGCCCTAAGCCGGTGGATCATCCAAACTAGTATCCGTACCGCGCGCATGAAACGCGACCCCGAAGAAAGGGGTCGATCACGGAATATGTCCGAGTATGCAAAGCAGAAAACGATAAATAGGATCATAATCAGTACAAGAGATACAAAAAGTAAATGCAATATCCAAAATACCAAAATGCTTACTCATTAAAACACAAATCATGCATGGAGCTCTTAGAATATGGTCGCCCGCCCGTCATTGGCGCCATAACACAGCATAACACCAGAAGGTTTCATATCTCCGTATCCCCGTCACATATCATAACACAGCATAACGCCATAACACAGCATAACACCAAATATACACGGTACCCGGCCCTCTAGCGAGGGGCTCGGCGAACCGGACACATCATACTTCGGAATATAACATAGTGCGCACGATAACATAACCGGCCCGGGACTCGGTGAAAGATATAACAACCATATGCATGAGCAGAGTCGTGGGAGGCTATATGCAGTTCAAAACATTTTTCAAAAGTCTCATAAAATAGTCAAAACGAACTATCATTTAAAACCAGAAGAATAGTCAAATCAAGTTTCCCCCGAATGTCACTCGGGAACATATCAAATATAACTTTGGAAATCATGGATACATTTCAAAACCATATGAAGTAGCTTATGGAAATCGAGAACATAATCATCATTATAGACTCAGTAGGTAAGTAAGTAATCGACGCTCGAGAGTTACGCCGATAATCATGCTAAGTTCTTTCAATAGCCGTTAGAATTATACAAAGGAAAGTCGCGGGACCCATGGACGAGCGTCAACTCAATCCGAGCCCGCCTATGGAAAGTATGGTCATAATATGCTACAGAATCTTCTACGAGCATATCGAGGCGATCCGGTTCTGTCTACGAAAGTTATGACCCTTTTTCGACGTAGGACCTTTTAAGAACAAAACTTTTTATGCAACATTTGAAAACCAATTGTTCCAAAGACATAAGGGCCATTATTCAATTACCTTACGAATGTCAAAGTTAAAAAGTAAACAAGAATCGTAGACGTACTCGGATCGCAAGAATAGAGTTATCCCGAAGCTCGTAGCACAGCCTACTTACAACTACGACATGCCAAAAGAAAGAAAGGTTAACTTTACATACCTTGTCCGCTTCCTAAGCTAATCCACACTCAAGTCCCGGCTTCTCAAATCTACAACAATGTCATTAGATATCAAACATTAGCCATAGGCACTTAGGAATCCGATTCTAAGCTATCACTTGATCTACAAAAATTTGGGCAGCATTTCCCCTGTAAACTCAACAACCCCGAGAATTCAACTCGGCCAAGTCTTCAACAACAATACCAACAACAATATTTAACAACATCAATAATCGATTCAAAATACATTCTAACGTCAACAACTCTTTTCTACATAATTCGACGACATTCCATTTACATTCGAATTAACCACATACAATCAAGCCGACCCCAATGCACATACATTCAAATACTAATCCGAGACCATTCAAACAAGATCCAAGAACACTTCAAACAATTCACAAAATGTTCAAACGGCCCAACCAATATACTACATAACCCAAAATCTTCCAATTCCAATAGGAACAACACCAAAACATTTCTTTCTTCCAAATTCATAAACTACATCGATAATTCGCATGTTAACAACCTTATTCTCATAAATTCAAGAAACTATAATAAAATCACACTAACTTCTACAACAACCTACAAACGATTATAACTTCAATTTAAATCATTAAACCATCATTCTCATCATAAAATCCATGCAACAACAACCAAAAATATTAAATAAGAATTAGCTCATCACTTTAACACCACCAACACCTACACGGCCCAACTTCAATACACCATATTTCATGAATTTCATTCATTTTCACACACCCCAACACACATAAACCATTCATAACATATGAAAAGAGGATTAAAACTCACCTTCTTCACTTAGTTCTTCAACATGGCTTGGGTTGAGAATTGCAAGAATGAATGGTTTGCTTGCTCTAACAATTACTCCATGTTGTTTAGGACCTTCCAATTAGTTGAAAACCTAGAAGAAATAATTTTTTTGATGAAGATTTTTTATCTTCATTTTTCTCCTCCTTGGCCGAATGGCCCTTCTCATTTTTCCTCCAAGTTTCTTGAAATTTCTAGGAGATGAAAAATGATGAAGATGACTTAATTTGTCATCTTTTATGTCCATATAAAATTTACACATGCGGCCCTATGGCCCACACCTCTTGGCTGGCCACCTTGACCCCTTCAAGAATTATTTTTTTCACTTCTAGCCCTTACAATTGTAAAGTAATCACATGCACCCTTCATAGCTTAAACTAGTCAAAATTGGCCAACCAAGGGTGGGACCCACACCACCTCCCAAGGCCCACATGGCCATTTCATGAAAAATTAATAACTTTCCATAATTCACTTTTAATCCCAAATTTTTCTTAATATTCCATACCAACAAAATCATAAGCAACTTATGCCTTAAAATAAAATCGGATATCAAAAGTCTCAACCTCGTATCCCAGAATAGCCTTGTCCTTAACTTTTCATGGTTAGCTCGGAATGTCTCGTCGTACAAAATACGGGATATAACATAACCTAGGGCTCTGATACCAACTTGTCGCGACCCATTACAGCCTAGGTCATGCGGGCACCTACCTTTCCTACCTTGGTACGCGAACCCTTAACTCAACATTCATAATAAACGAAAATAGCAGAAGAAAGTAAAATAACGTAAATCTCACACGTAATTTGATGTTAACAAGTGCGGAAGTAAATGAAATCCACCCCAGTATCTGGTCTGGTCATACAAGAGCATCTAAATCCGAATACTAAAGGTCTGAATAATAATACATAAGTTGTCTCAAATCATGTCTCTGAATGAAAAGCAAGACATAAGTAACAGAAGAGTCTTCGAGGTTAGCGGACACCATCCTCACCCTGGAAAACTCAAGTGGAAGCTGAAGAGTCGATCAGCCACGAGTCAGAGAAGTAGATCCAGCCTGATACTCTACATTTATAAAAGAATGCAACAAGTGCAGGTCAGTACAATCAACAGTACGGGTAGGCATCATAGGCCAACTAATCATAGTTAACACAATTAAGAAAATAACGCAGATAAACAAGTAAACCAATCACGTATGAAACACTATAATCGTAACCAACTATCCCTCAACACCTATGTAAGTATATAACCCCAATATAATAAGTCTGAGTATATCCGATCCTGAAACAATCACCACAATAAAATCATCACAGTCCAATCATCAATAACACAATCGTCACAATACAGTCATCACAACATCTCACTCAAGTCACAATGCAATGCAGTGAAATAATGGTATGAATGTGATGCCATGCCATGCTATCCAAATGAGGTGTACACATGCACTCCGGACGAAAATATTGACATCTCGGTAGCACAACCCAGTGTGACTCGTGAAGTCTAAGTGCTACCCGTCCCGGATCTTTGCCAAACAGACAGACGGGACCCTAGCTAATTACTCACAGGGGGAGTCTCACCGGCACCACCCTGCGGGACCCGCGGAGCCCATGCACTAACAACGATTTCGGAATAACATCGAAATCGGTCATGCAACAACGATGCCCGAATATAACCATCGCACATCGGCCTCCTCACAATCACTCAAAAGAGTTGTCAATATCAATTTCATAAATCAATGATTCCGGAATTGAACCTCGGATATCGGCCTCCTCACAATCACTCAAGTAAAAGAGTTTATCAAGTATCATTTTTGCTCAATCAACGATATCGGATCATCATCGGATATCGGCCATGCATGATAAATATGAGAGAATGCGTGCAATGCATATGTCAATCACCAACAGTCGAGTTCAATATCACCAATACCATAACGGATATGCCAACAACGTATCACATCATAATACCAACAGTGGGTATGCCAACATATATCAATAACTCAAGTACCAATAGTGGGTACGTCAACAATATATCAAGTACAAATACCAAAAACGGGTATGTCAATCCTATTCCAAATCAGGACAACGAGCAGAATTCTATATCTACCAACTACACATGGCATCAAGCCAACACAACTGAACAATCGACACGTATAACGGGGTGCCTAGTCCCAGCACACATCAGGGCCCAACCTAAGGCAATATCCATCCCAACTCCACACCCGAAGGTTAACATGCTGTCTCCGACATTATAATCTAAATATGTGATTCGCTATACGAAGTCTCACCAAAGGTAAACCATAACCTACCTGGACTGCCGAACCGCAACACCAATAAGTCACTCTATCGCCTTGCCCTTCCTTTGAAGCTCAGAACCAAAGTAGTCTAAGTACAATCGAATTCTAAATTAGAAATCATGAATAATGATACTAATATTGCTATGATATCAATTAGGTCCACTTTAACCCTAGAAATTGGGGAAACATGCCCACAAGGGCAAAACGAGAAATTCACGGGCAAAACACCAAATTGAATCCTAAGTAATCATAACCTAATCCTTAATTGTTGATTTAGCTCAAGAATTATCCCCAAATCTGATTTCTAGTAAAAACCCCCAAATTGGGTGTGAACCCTAATTCTCCAAATTCGAAATTTAACGTTAAAAGTGGAAGATATGGGCTTACTAAGCTTAGATTCATCACATATTAACATTAACATCATCAATTTATCAAGAATAATCTTAGAGAAAAATCTCCCAAAACCCTCCTTCAAATTCCATTTCTAAGGGATTGAAAAGGGAAGGGAAAAGTCTAAGATGATTGAAGTAAAGGATTCGACAAGGTTTTATGTCACGACCCAACCCCGTAGGCCGTGACTAGTGCCCGAGCTGGGCACCCAAACACATTCATCAAACCCGAATCACATACGGATGGCTTATGCGCATACAAATATCGACGTTGTCTCAAATTATCTCAAACACATCTCAAACACATCTCAAACACAAACATATATATATCGAAGCCAGAGGCTATCAAATGGCGCAACGGCCCAAAACATATACAAATGCAAGCCGACAAGGCTACCACGGCGAATGGGATCGCCCCGTAACATATAACATACAAACACACCGTACGTAATAGGCACAACCCACATACATGTCCACAGACCTCTAGACAGACAAACAGAATCATATGACGGGACAGGGCCCCGCCGTACCCCTGAACAAACGAATACATATGCAGCGAACGAATATATACCAAAATGTAGGCTCCGGAATAAGGGGAGCACTCCAAACAGCAGAAAAGGGTGTCCTAGACTGGCGGATCACCGAACTGTACGTCGTACTGCGGCATGAAATGCCCCGAAGAAAGGGTCGGTGACGAAATATGTACTGAGTATGCAAAGCAGAAGATACAGTAAACAAATCTGAGTCATAATCGAAACAGAGGTACAGAAAGTAAGTGCATATCCAAATACCAAAGTGTTTATTTTCAAAATACAAATGATGCATAGGGCTCGTAAAATATGGTCGCCCGCCGTCATCGGCGCCATAACACAAGATAACACCGAAAGTTTCAAATCTCGTATCCCCGTCACACATCATAACACAAAGATAACGCCATACACAAGATAACACCAAATATAAGAGGAACCGGCCCTAGTGAGGCTCGGCGAACCATAACACAAAGATAACACCGGAGTATAACATAGTGCGCACGACAACATAACCGGCCCGGACTCGGCGAAAGATACAACGAATGCACGATAGAGTCGTGAGTAACCATATGTATAAAATCATTATCATAGACTCAGAAGGTAAGTAAAATGACCATACTTGGAAATCGGAATAATAGCCAAACCAAATTCTTTCAAAAGTTATCAGGGTTACATAAAAGAGAGTCGCGGGACCCACGGACGGGTGTCCACCCGAGCCGGGCCCGCCTATGGAAAACATACTCATTATACGCCATACAATCTCCTACGAACATATCGAGGCAATCCGAACCTTTCTGTGAAAGTTACGGTTGTTCGTAGTCACGGAACTCTTTAAAAACAAAACTTTTTATGCAAAATTTGAAAATCAATTATTCCAAAGACATAAGGGCCAATATTTCTTCACATCAAACATACGAATACCAAGAAACAATTAAGAACCATAGACATGCTCGGATTGCGAGAATAGAATTTTCTCGAGGCTCGTGTCATAGCCTATTTGTAACTAAGGCATGCCAAAAGAAGAAAGGGTTAAGCTTTACATACCTCGTCCGCTCTCAAAGCTAATCCAACTCAAGCTAATGCCAACCTACGTCTCGAGCTCCCCAAGGTCTACAAAAGGTCAACGGATATCAAATATTAGCTATAGACGTCAAGGGATTTAATTCCAAACTAGCACTTAATTCTACAGAAATTTGGGCAGCATTTCCCCTGTAAATAGACCAACCCCGAGAATTTAACTCGGCCAAATCAACAACAACAACACCAAAAACCAACCTAGAAACATCAATAATCAATTCAAAACGCATTCTAGCATTAAATACCCTTTCTACATAATCCAACAACATTCATTACATTCAATTCAACGGCTTACCTTCAAGCCAACATCAACGCTTATACATTCAAATATCAACCCGAACCCATACCAACAATATTCAAGGACATTTTAAACAATTCATACAATGTTTCAAACATCCCAAATAATATCCCACTTCACCCGAAATCTGCCCCAAACCCGGGAACAAAACAATAACCCATTCCTAACTTTCAAATCATGATTTGCACCAACAATCCACACTCTAACAATGTCATTCTTATAAATATAAAATTACATTAAATACACATGATTCTCCAAATCAGCCCATACAATTACAACATCAATCTTGAGTCATTAAACTCTCATTCCCAACATAGAATCCACATAACAACAACAACCAAAACTCTAAGAGAATTAATTCATTCTTTGCCACACATGAGAGGCTACATTCGGCCAACATAACCATCTACAAAGTTCATGATTTTCATTCATTTCAACACACTACAACAACTAAACATGCTACATAGGACTTAGTTCATCATTCCTACACAACACACACATCACACGGCTACATACCTAACACACGGCCTCAACTCCAACATACCATATTTCATGATTTTCATCCATTTTGGCATACTAACACATGCATACATCATTCATAACACATAAAACAAGATTAAATCTTACCTTTCTTCTTCAACTTCACAACTAGGCTAGGGTTTGCGATTGACGAAACAGATGGTTTGTTCGCTCCAACAACACCTCCACGTTACCTAGGGACCTCCAATTAGTGGATTTGCTTAAAAGAAATATTTTTATGATGGCTCAATTTGGACTTGAATTTTCTTGGTCTTGGCCGAATGGCTCTTGGTTGTTCCTCCAAGGTTCTCTTTTTTTTTCTAAGTGTTGAATGAAGAAAGATGACTTAGTAGTCATCTTTTATGCTCCACATGAATTATACATGTGTCCATGGCCCACACATGTGTTGGACCAATTAAAATTGGCCACAAAATGTGTGGGAACCACTCCCACACCACACGGCCAACATGGCCAAAAATGCATGATTTGCAACTTTCAATTGTTCAACTTTTGGTCCCAAATTTTCCTAAATGTTCCATACCAACAAATTCATGAACAACTTATGTCTTAAAATAAAATCGAAGGTCAAAAGTCCCGACTTTGTATCCGGAATGGTTTTGTCCCTAACTTACCATAGTTAATCCGGATTGTCCCAATGTACAAAATACGGGATATAACATCCTCCCCCCCTTTAGAACATTCGTCCTCGAATGTTAGATTAACCTTACTGGATCTTATAAGCACTCGGGGGAGTTCTTTTACAACTATCACAACAATTCATTTATCAAGCAACATAGTCAAATAGGAAATTTGAATTACCTGTAGGCACCGAAAATAAGTGAGGATACTTCTTCTTCATCTCCTCCTCAGCTTCCTAGGTCATTTCTTCCCGATTATTGTTTCGCCATAATACTTTAACAGAAGCCACATCTTTATTCCGCAACTTTCTTACCTGACGATCCAATATGGCTATAGGCTGTTCTTCGTACGATAGCTCCTCTGTGACCTGGATATCATCTATAGGAAATACTCTGGAGGGGTCACCAATACATTTATGAAGCATAGAAATGTGGAATACCGGATGTACTGCTCCCAGATCAGCTGGTAAATCCAATTCATAGGCAACCTTGCCTATTTTACGGATAATCTGATAGGGCCCAATATATCTCGGACTGAGCTTTCCTTTCTTACCGAATCTCATAACACCTTTCATGGGTGACACTTTAAGGAATACCCAATCACCAATCTGAAACTCTAAATGTCGACGGTGCTTATCTGCATATGATTTCTGTCGACCCTGGGCTGCTAATAACCTTTCCCGAATAAGCTTCACCTTATCAACTGCCTGCTGGATCATATCTGGGCCAATCAACTTAGTCTCGCCAACATCGAACCAACCAATCGGTGACCTGCATTTCCTGCCATAAAGTGCCTCATATGGTGCCATCTGAATACTAGAGTGGTAGCTGTTATTGTAAGCAAATTCAACAAGCGGCAAATGATCATCCCAGCTACCCCTGAAATCAATAACACAGGCCCACAACATATCTTCCGGCGTCGAATAGTGTGCTCGGCCCGTCCGTCGACCGGGGATGGAATGTCAGACCGAGACTCACCGTGTCCCCAATCCTTCCTGAAATGATCTCCAGAAATTAGCTGTAACTGGGCACCTCTGTCGGAGATAATAGGTATAGGAACTCCGTGAAGTCGCACAATCTCCTTAATATATAACCTGGCATAATCCTCAGCTGAATACGTAGTCCGGACTGGGAGAAAATGGGCTGATTTTGTCAGCCTATCAATAATAACCCATATGAAATCTGTTACACCTCGCGTTTTGTACATTTGAATATCCCGAGTTAATGACGAGAAGTTAAGGACAAGACCATGTTCTAAAATTTTCTTAATGCATTAGTAGGTTATGAGCATTATTTATGGACGTTGGTAGTATGGAAATAATGAGAAAGGTTAAGGGTAAAAAGAAAAATTCGGAAAAGGGTTCATGGAAAATATTGCGGAGGACTAAGGGTAAAATGGGAATTTTATAAAGTTCTAGAAAATTCATGGAGAGGCCATGTTGGCCGTGTACTATATGCCCTTATTTTAATCAATGAGGGGCTAAGTGTAGATTATAAAAAAATGCATGGGCCAAAGCTTGTCTTGGAAGACAAGTGGTCATCTTTGACCACTTTAGAAAATTCAAGAAAAAGAAAAGAAAAATCAAGAAAAAGAAAGAAAAGTCTAGAAGAGAAAGAAAGGGGGCATGTGACTATAATTGAAGGACTAGGGTGCAAATATGAAAAGATGACTTATTCATCTTTTATTTAAAAGTTGAATTGGAGAGAAAGAAAGAACAAAGAAAAGAAAGAAAGAAAGAGAGGAGAGGGGCGGCCAAAGAAAAAAAAAAAAAAAAAAAAGAAGAAGTCTTGAAGTATTGGATCAAAAATAATTTTCTTCAAGTATTTCCACCAATTGGAAGATGCTCTCTAACATGGTGAAGTTGTTGGAGCGAGGCAAAACAATTATATGGACAATTTATGAACCTTGATCAAGTGTGGAAGTTGAAGAATAAAGGTAAGATTTTATTCCTTTTTATATGTTATGAAGGGTTCATTTACATTATAGTACGTAGGGATGGATAAAATTCATGAGAATATGGAAGTTTGCATGATGGTTATATATATATATATGTATGGCCGAATGTGTGTGCATGTGTAGAGACTATGATTCAATTATGTATCTAGGTGTTTTGGTTGTTATTGTTGCGAGTTTTATATGGATAATGGAAGCTTGATGATTTTTAGTTGTAGTTGTGGAAAATGGGTGTAGGCCGTGTGTGTATGTGTTGTGTAAAGGTGATGGAATAATGTTCATGTAGTAGGTGAGTTGATATGGTTACGTATTTTGTGATGAAAATAAGAGTATGTGGCATGTTAATGGTTGTTGTAATGTATAGAAAAGAATGGAAATCCATGAAAATTTATATATTGTTGTTGTGGCCGAATGGTATAGGGTTTGGTAAATCATGGTGAATCGACGTTATTTGACATTTTAGTTGTTGTCGTTATGAGTTATGTAATGAAGACGGAAGGTTGTTGTTGAAGTTAGTATACATGAATGATGATGAAATGTATGGTTGTTGTTAAATTGGAAAGTTTTGGGTAAAGAAATATGTTAATTGAGTTGTTGGAATTGAATAGAACTGAAATGAATTGAATTGAATTTAATTGAATTGAATACGTAAGTGTTGCTTGAATTCTCGGGTTTGTTGTTGTTGATTTGGGCCGAGCCATATTCTCGGGACGATATATTTACAGGGGAAATGCTGCCGAAATTTCGGTAGGCAAGTGTTATCTTAAGGTTGAGCTTCTAAATGCTCTAATTAACATTTGGTGAATGTGACCAATTTGTAGATTTTGGTGGATTTGGAACTTGAGTTTGGAGGAGCGTAAGAAGCGGAAAAAAGGTATGTAAGACTTCACTTTCCTTCTTTGGCATGTCTTAGACGTCATAGGCTTGAATGCGTGTCTCGGGGACTACTCTAATCCTAGAAATCCAAGATTGAAATTGGTTACTATTCATTCAGTAGAATTGAAGTAAATGTTCATGAATAGTTGAAAGAAATGTCTAAACACCCAGAGACTTGTATGAATAAGACCCGACCACCCTAAGACTCTCATAAGTAATGCTATGAAACGTATTATACGTAAATTGTGTACGCCACCTCATTTGACTCGAGGTGGGCCCACTATTCCCGAATTCCCTCCTATTTTCCCATTTGGCTTATTTCCGTACTATAGTTAATGGAAGATCTTGGTTGCCATTCCGACTACCAAACAATAGCTGTGTTAACTAATCCCTCGATTCCAAGGCATGATTTTCCTTCCTAAAAGTTTACAAATGTTTTCCAAAATATTCCTTTTTCTTCAAAAACCAAGTTTTACATTATTGAAAGTTCTTATGACTGGAACAATGACTATGACTCTATGATGATCATGATGATGTTAAATATGAGAAAATGACTATGACACGACATGACATGACATGATATGACACGACATGATTTGATATGAGATGATATGCTATGACAGGACACGATATGCTATGACATGACATGATATAACATGATACGAAATGACATGTTCTTGGTAGTCTCGCCTTATGATTATCGATCCTTCAAGGTGAGACAAAGCGGCCATGATTACTCCATAATGCGATCGGAGGTTTCCGACCTTACGTCCCTCCGACGAGTACATGACTTTCTTTAGGCTCTATGCATGCCATACACCGTATATGGGTTGGGGGGATGGGATACATGTATACGTGGGGAATGGGAAGGGAAACATGTTTCATTGCCACCCTCGGCCTGGCGTTATCATCCCGACGCGGATTCGCCGGGCGGCCCGACGTATTTCGGCGCTATGGGGTGGCCGGCTTGTTCGGCGCTATGTTACCATATGACCAGACAAGCATGCATGGCATCCGCCCCCGTGGGCACTCATATGCACGAGTCGCCCCCTTTACAAGATATGATTCCTATGTACGTACCTCTGACTTTACATGATATGTTCCATACGTACAGGTTACAGTTTTACATATGACATGTTCCCTATGCACAGCTTACTCTCTTATACGTGATATGTCTCATATGTACAGGATATGCTCTATATCTCCATACTGTTGTTGCACATGATTATGTCTCTTTCTATGTTACCATCCATGTCTTACATACTCAGTACATTGCTCGTACCGACCCCTCTTCTTCGGGGTCGCGTTTCGTGCCGCGGCAGTGGAACCCGGCATATGAGCCGAAGCTAGCATAGAAGATGTCCGGCGGGATTGGCGGGCTCCACTTGTCCCGAGTGCTGCCGAGTCGCAGCATATGTGCCATGATGATTTGTTTGGAGTTAGAGACTTTGCGACGCAGTCACGGGTATCGGGTTGTCATGTGCGGCTCCAAAGAGTCGATATGTTATTATGTTTCGTGTCACCGCCTTATATGATATCGATTCTATTTATGAAAAAAAAAATTTGATGTATTCATTTCTTACTAATTCATAAGTTCATAGGTATAATAAGAGTTAGCGGGTTCGCTCGGCTCCGAATATGGGGTCGGGTGCCCATCACACCCTAGTAAACTCGGGGTGTGACAAAATCATACTTCCGTGGAGTGCGAGGTAAGCCTGTAATGAATTCCATATTAATTATTTCCCACTTCCACGACGGTATCTCCGTCTCCGTAATAATCCACCCAAGCTTCGATGCTCGATCTTAACCCGCCGGCATTTACACCGAGCGACAAACTCTTCTATATCTCTTTTCATACCGTCCTACCAGATTAAGCACCTGAGGTCATGATACATCTTCGTCAACCCTGGGTGAATAGAATAACGGGCATAATGTGCCTCGCCCATAACCCGTCGTCGCGCCCCCCCCCCGCAACATCTGTGCACACATAATCTGCCCCTGTGTAATAATACTCCATCGGATGTAATCTCGAACGGGGTCTCCTCCTTTTCAAGGGTTGTGTCTCTGTACTATGCCAGAACAGGATCCTCATACTGACGCTGCTTAATCTCCTCCGTAATAGAGGATTCAGCAATTCCTCGAACAGAAACCCCATATCTCCAGAATCAGCCAAACGAACCCCAAGACTAGCTAGCTGGTGGATCTCATGAACCATTTATTTCTTCTCTGATGGAACGTTTGCTAGACTTCCCATAGACTTACGGCTGAGTGCATCTGCCACAACATTAGCTTTCCCAGGATGGTATAGAATATCAACATCATAGTCTTTCAGCAACTCTAACCACCTTCTCTGCCGCAAGTTCAGCTCCTTCTGTTTAAAGATGTACTGGAGGCTCTTGTGATCTGTATAAATATCAACGTGAACACCATATAGATAATGTCTCCACATCTTCAAAGCATGAATTACTGCGGCTAGCTCCAAATCGTGGGTAGGATAATTTCTCTCGTGCTTTCTAAGCTGCCGGGAAGCATAAGCTATGACTCTGCCGTGCTGCATCAATACACACCCCAAACCAATACCAGAGGCATCACAATAAATAACATACCCATCTGGACCCTCGGGAAGGGTCAGAACTGGAGCCGTAGTCAACTTCTCTTTCAAAGAATCGGAAGCCGCGTTCACAAGCATCATCACCGGAACTTAGCTCCCTTCCGAGTCGCCCTTGTTAAAGGCGCCGAAATAGAAGCAAACTTCTCTACGAATCTTCCGTAATAACCGGCCAATCTAAAAGCTACGCACCTCGCAGGTGTCGTAGGTCTAGGCCAATTCTTTACGGCCTCAATCTTCCGGGTATCCACCCGGATGCCATCATCTCCTATAATATGCCCCGTAAATGCCACCGAAGTCGCCCAGAATTCACATTTAGAAAATTTAGCATACAATTTCGGTGCGGAGTACGCCAAGTACCGTCCTCAAATGATCCGCATGTTCCGCTTTCCGATCGCGAATAAACCAAGATGTCATCAATAAATACAATCACTAACATATCTAAGAACGGTTCCAATACCCGATTCATCGTGTCCATAAACACGGCCGGAGCATTAGTCGCCCCAAAAGACATCACTTTGAATTCATAATGCCCATATCGGGTCCCGAATGTTGTCTTAGGAATATCATCCTCTCGTACCCGTACCCGATGATAGCTCGACCAGCAGTCTATCTTCGAGAAACACACGCACCCTGCAACTGATCAAACAAATCATCAATCCTGGGGAGGGGGTATTTATTCTTGATGGTTACCTTATTCAGCTGCCTATAATCAATGCACATCCGCAGCGACCCATCCTTTTTCCTTACAAACAATACCGGCGCTCCCAGTGGTGACGATCGGGCCTAATAAAGCCCTTCTCTCTAATAAATCCCTCATTCGCTCCTTCAATTCCTTCATTTCGCAGTGCCATTCCGTACGGAGGAATAGATATAGGGCCGAGTATCCGGCGCGCATCAATGCGACCCTATCTCCCCCGCTCGGGGGGAAGACCCGAGCTCATCCGGGAATACATCTAGAAACTCATTAATGACCGGACCGACCGAAGAGTCGGTGCTCTCGCTTCTAAATCATGTACAACGAACCGTATGATAAATATAGCCCTTCCCCGATCATTTTTCTTGCCTTCGAGGTATGAAATAAACTTACCCCTCGGCGATGCCGTATTACCCGCCCACTCTATAACCGGTTCCCCCGGAAATTAGAAACGGACTATCTTCTTTGACAATCAACATTAGCATAACAAGAAGCTAGCCAATACATACCCATAATAACATCGAACTCACCATATCTAACTCTACCAGACCGCCTTTAGTGCGGTCACAAACAATTACCGAACAATCTCTATAAACTTGTCCGCTACCGTAATCCCTCTACCGGTGTAGCTACCTCAAAAGGCTCTATCGGTTCGCATTCTATCCCAATTTTATTAGCAACAAGGGGAGAAATATATGATAAAGTAGAGCCGGGATCTATCAGTGCATATACATCTAGAGAGAAAACCAGTAATATACCTGTAACAACATTAGGCGACGCCTCCTGGTCCTGTCGGCTGGCCAATGCATATATGCAGTTCGAAGGATCGCTAGAATCGAGAACTCCGCCATGACTTCGCCGCGGCCGCCGGTGGTGCTGGCATACCCTCGCCCCGCAGGCGCATAGCCACCGAGGATGAAGATGAACCACCGGCCGACTCGCAGGTAGCCGAGCCGCGCTACCCTCGCACCACCCCCAACCGGCAATCTCTCATCGTACGGCCCCCGACGGCCACAAGTAAAACACGCACCGGTGGCACGAAAACACTCTCCGAGGTGCCGCTCCTGCGCGGGGAACACGGAGGTCCGGGTGGCCTCAACCGGGCCGGGAACCTCCGTCCCCCGTGAGCTCGAAACCCCGGAGCTCGGCTCGCCCTCGAATATCCCCGCACCCTCTCGATCTCCTACCGGCGAACCGTGGGGGTGTGCTCCATGGCCGGCCGGGGAGCATATCTCGCTTGCCGCCGCCGAGGCCGCCCGCTCGAAACTCCCTGCATTACCCAGCCGACCCAGCCCTCTTGGCTGGCCCCTATCATACTCCTATCGGCCGACGCCCTCCGCCGGCCCTCCATACCCCGGGCGTGGGTCCCGTACACGGCCAATATCCATACCGTCTGGGCCGCCATCACCAAACAACTATCGACCAAATAGCGATCTAGTCCCATCACATACCGGCAGCATCCTCGGTCATATCGGTCACCACATAAGCGGACGCATATCCGGCCGAACGGGTCAAGCTCCAAACCGTACACCTGGGACGGTCCCGCCTCTCGTCTCAACAAACAGAATCTGCTCACTCCGGCTCGCCGTAGCTCGCAAAATGGGCTAGAAAGGCCTCGCAAACTCGCCCACGCGGCCGGGAGGGGCACCCTCACCGGACAATACCCAGACTCATACCACCCTGCGGCCACATGCCATCTCGACAGACTCGATCTCGGCCGCCTTAATCAACCGTAATGTACGCAAGCATCCGTCCGATAAACCCCGAGGGTCCTCGGCGGCTTCGACCCGAAAAAATCTGGTGGATTACATGTCAGAAAATCACGGGCCCTCGAACTGTCACGTCGGTCCGCCTGATCACCCCCTACTCCGTGCCTGTGGGCCTGCCCTGCTACCAATCTAGTCAATAACTGGACCGCCTCTCGCATGGCCCCATCCTCCGCCCCTGGCTGGGGAGCTGGAGGCTCGGGCACTCGAACCTCGGGAGATGGCGGTGGAGCCGCCCTGCACTGGGCAAACTGCCGTCGCTCCAAGCCCCTCTCGATATCAGTGGTGTAGCCGAACCGTCGTCGGGGCACAATCTCCGCATGTGCTCAAAGACGGGCCACGGTAACTCTCCGGCCAGCCGGTCTCACCACCGCCGTAGACTTGCCCTTCCGCGCCGCTCGTGGCCTTCTCGGGAGGCATCGTCGAAAACATAACATTTCGTCGTAGAAGAGTCATCCCGATAACACAAACTCTATCGCACGATCTAAGATCGAAGGAAAGATAACATCCTAAACGTTCCGTAGCCTCCCGTTTATAGACGTGGTGCACAACACACCGATAAACAAGACTCTACTAGACACGGTCTGCAGACATTCCGAGGACGAACCGCTCGAGCACCACTCGCCACGACCCAACCCCGTAGGGCCGTGACTAGTGCCCGAGCGGGCACCCAAACACATTCATCAAACCCGAATCACATACAGATGGCTTATGCGCGTGCAAATATCGTACGCTGTCTCAAATTATCTCAAACTGCCTCAAACACATCTCAAACACAAACATATATATATATCGAGCAAGAAGGCTATCAAATGGCGCAACGCCCAAAACATATACAAATGCAAGCCGAAAAGGTCGCCACGGCGAACGGATCACCCAGAATATATAATACATACAAACACACTCGTACGTAATAGGCACAACCCACATACATGTCCACGTACCTTCTAGACAAAAACAATCATATGACGGACGGGGCCCCGCCGTACCCCCGAACAAACGAATACATATGCAACGAACGAATATATACCAAAACGTAGGTTCCGAAAAGGGAGCACTTCAAACAATGCAAAAGGGTGTCCTAGACTGGCAGATCACCGAACCAGACGTTCGTACCTGCGGGCATGAAATGCAGCCCCCGAAGGGTGGGGGTCGCATTTAAATATGTACCGAGTATGCAAAGAGTAAGATATAGTAAACAAATCTGAGTCATAATCGAAACAAAGGTACAGAAAGTAAGTACATATCCAAATACCAAAATGTTTATTTTCAAAATACAAATGATGCATAGGGCTTAGAAAATATGGCCGCCCGCCCGTCATCGGCGCCATAACACAGCATAACACCAGAAAGTTTTAAATCTTCGTATCCCCGTCACACATCATAACACAGCATAACGCCATACACAGCATAACACCAAATAAGAGGAACCCGTCCCTAGCTTGCGAGGGCTCGGCGAACCATAACACAAGATAACACCGGAGTATAACATAGTGCGCACGACAACATAACCGGCCCGGACTCGCGAAAAGATACAACGTAATGCACGAGCAGAAAGTGAGTAACCATATGTATAAAATCATTATCATAGACTCAAAAGGTAAGTAAAATGACCATACTTGGAAATCGGAATAATAGCCAAACCAAATTCTTTCAAAAGTTATCAGGGTTACATAAAGAGAGTCGCGGGGCCCACGGACGGGTGTCGACCCGAGCCGGGCCCGCCTATGGAAAACATACTCATCATACGCCATACAATCTCCTACGAACATATCAAGGCAATCCGAGCCTTTCTGTGAAAGTTACGGTCGTTCGTAGTCACGGAACTCTTTAAAAATAAAACTTTTTATGCAAAATTTGAAAATCAATTATTCCAAAGACATAAGGGCCAATATTTCTTCATATCAAACATATGAATACCAAGAAACAATTAAGAACCATACACATGCTCGGATTGCGAGAATAGAATTTCCTCGAGGCTCGTGTCATAGCCTATTTGTAACTAAGGCATGCCAAAAGAAGAAAGGGTTAAGCTTTACATACCTCGTCCACTCTCAAAGCTAATCCAACTAAAGCTAATGCCAACCTACGTCTCAGGCTCCCCAAGGTCTACACAACGTCAACGGATATCAAATATTAGCTATAGACGTCTAGGCATTTAATTCCAAACTAGCACTTAATTCTACGTAAATTTGAGCAAAGCATTTCCCCTGTAAATAGACCAACCCCGAGAATTTAACTCGGCCAAATCAACAACAACAACACCAAAAACCAACCTAGCAACATCAATAATCAATTCAAAATGCATTCTAGCATTAAATACCCTTTCTACATAATCCAACAACATTCATTACATTCAATTCAACAGCTTACCTTCAAGCCAACATCAACGCTTATACATTCAAATACCAACCCGAACCCATACCAACAATATTCAAGGACATTTTAAACAATTCATACAATGTTTCAAACATCCCAAATAATATCCCACTTCACCCGAAATCTGCCCCAAACCCGAGAACACAACTATAACCCATTCCTAACTTCCAAATCATGATTTGCATCAACAATCCACACTCTAACAATGTCATTCTTATAAATATAAAAATTACATTAAATACACATGATTCTCCAAATCAGCACATACAATTACAACATCAATCTTGAGTCATTAAACTCTCATTCCCAACATAGAATCCACATAACAACAATAACCAAAACTCTAAGAGAATTAATTCATTCTTTGCCACACATGAGAGGCTACATTCGGCCAACATACCCATCTACAAAGTTCATGATTTTCATTCATTTCAACACACTACAACAACTAAACATGCTACATAGGACTTAGTTCATCATTCCTACACAACACACACATCACACGGCTACATACCTAACACACGGCCTCAACTCCAACATACCATATTTCATGATTTTCATCCATTTTGGCATACTACAACATGCATACATCATTCATAACACATAAAACAAGATTAAATCTTACCTTTCTTCTTCAACTTCACAACTAGGCTAGGGTTTGCGATTGACGAAACGGATGGTTTGTTCGCTCCAACAACACCTCCACATTACCTAGGGACCTCCAATTAGTGGATTTGCTTGAAGGAAATATTTTTGTGATGGCTCAATTTGGACTTGAATTTTCTTGGTCTTGGCCGAATGGCTCTTGGTTGTTCCTCCAAGGTTCTCTTTTTTTTTCTAAGTGTTGAATGAAGAAAGATGACTTAGTAGTCATCTTTTATGCTCCACATGAATTATACATGTGTCCATGGCCCACACATGTGTTGGACCAATTAAAATTGGCCACAAAATGTGTGGGAACCACTCCCACACCACACGGCCAACATGGCCAAAAATGCATGATTTGCAACTTTTAATTATTCAACTTTTGGTCCCAAATTTTTCTAAATGTTCCATACCAACAAATTCATGAACAACTTATGTCTTAAAATAAAATCGAAGGTCAAAAGTCCCGACTTTATATCCCGGAATGGTTTTGTCCCTAACTTACCATAGTTAATCCGGATTGTCCCAATGTACAAAATACGGGATATAACATTTTACCTCCAAGAATTCCTTCAATTTGTCTCCAAGAACAGCTTTCCCAACCCCCAATATCGAGATATGAAATAATGAGGGTCTAAGACTCATTTAATGAACATCTTGCCGTCACCGTCGTAGCGCGCACTCGGACCGCCCCTGGGCCGGCAGTCCACCGCCCCAGCGGTGCCGCCGTTACGGTGCTGGTGCCGCCAAAGCAGGCACCAGTCACCAGAAACTTGGCCTAATATTTTCCTTCGATCTGATTTTTCGACTAACTCCCGAGGCAATCTGCTCACATACCAGATATTTAGTCCCACATAAAAAAGTGCTACGAACGGGCCTGTGGCCTCGAAATTCCCAACGGATGTCTCATTGACCGAGTCAACCACTGATGCCTTAATTCTCATTTCCCATCCAACGTCCCGAAATGCTACCGATTGCATTGGGAACCGAACCAAACATCCACACAAATTCTAAACGACTATACGAACCTCTCGAAATTGATGAAATTTTGAAAAAAGTTTGTTTGCCCAAAAGCCAACTTTTGGTCAACCACTTTCACTTTTAAACCTATATTTTCACCAAAGTTACCTGACTCCGGTCTAGACACCTCGAGAAGCGTGTCAACGATCCCCTCGGGCCAATAGTGAGCCAACCAATGCCCGGGAATGGGTGAAAGTCCCAAAAGGACTATAATGACCAAACGGGTCGTTACATTGTACAAATCTACACTCTCATAAGCCTTGTACCAGAATTCATCCATTTTGTTGAGTTGAAACAACCGAAGTTTAGTTACTTCTTCCAAATCAATATTTAGCTTTTTTGAGGCCCACATGGCCTTATGCTCAAGTTCGACTGGCAAATGGCACGCTTTGCCAAAAAATAGCTTAAAAGGTGAAGTCCCAATCGGAGTCTTGTGTGTAGTTGGATAAGCCCATAGAGCATCATCAAGCTTTCGGTACCAGTCAATCCTGTTAGCATTGACCGTCTTGGCCAAAATACTCTTTATCATCTGATTGTAGACTTCAAGTTGCCCACTTATCTGAGGATGATAAGGGGTTGCCACCTTATGTTTTACACCATACTTCTCCATCAATCCTGCGAAGGCTTTGCTGCAAAAGTGAAGCCCACTGTCGCTGATTATCGCCATCAGAGTACCGAAATGAGCGAATATGTTTTTCTTCAAGAATCACATGATACTCTTGGCTTCATTATTAGGTAAAGCCATAGCTTCTACCCATTTAGACACATAATCCACAGAAACCAAGATGTACTTCATGCCACAAGAGCTCACAAAGGGCCCTATAAAATTGATTCCCCAAATATTGAACACCTTCACTTCCATCACAAAGTTCATTGGCATCTCCTGCCTGCTACAAATATTCCCTTATCTTTGGCACTGATCACAAGACCTGACCAATAAATTTGCATCTTGAAACAGAGTGGGCCAAGAAATTCGCACTCAAGCACTTTAGTAGCAGTCCGAGTCCCACCATGATGACCCTCAACCGGAGAGTCATAACACGCATTTAGAATCTCTATTACCTCACACTCGGGAACACGACGCCGAATGACGTTGTCAGCATATGTGCGGAATAGAGATGGCTCATCCCAGTAATACTGACGAGCATCTCTTAAAAACTTCTTCTTCTGGTATGACTTAATCTCTTCTGGAATAATGCTCGTCTCTAAGAAGTTGGCGATGTCAGCATACTATGGTGCTACCTCAGTTGTCATTGCTAGAACCCGCTTATCAGGAAAAACATCATCAACATCTAACTCCTCTGAAGGTCTCCCATCTTCTTCAAGCCGTGAGAGATGGTCAGCAACTTGGTTTTCTGTCTTCTTTCGGTCTTGTACCTCAAAATTAAACTCTTGCAACAAAGAGGGGACCCATCGAATCAACCGCGGCTTCTCTTCTTTCTTTATCATCAGCTACCTCAAAGCTGCATGGCCAGTGTAAACCACAACCTTAGACCCCAACAGATAGGCCCGGAATTTCTCAAAAGCATAGACTATAGCAAGAAGCTCTTGCTCAGTCACTGTGTAGTTCATCTGTGCCATATTCAATGTTCTGCTGGTATAGTAGATTGGGTGCATAATTTTGTTATGCCTCTAGCCAAGCACAACACCACTAGCAAAATCGCTCGCGTCACACATCAGTTCAAACGGTAGGGACCAGTTAGGAGAGACAATAATAGGAGCAAAAGTCAGATGCTCCTTCAATTCATCAAACGCCTTTCGGTATTTTTCATCAAACTCGAACTTAGCCTCTTTCTCTAGAAGCTTGCACAACAGATTCACAATTTTGGAGAAATCTTTAATAAAGCGCCTATAGAACCCAGCATGTCCAAAGAAACTCCGGACATCTTTGACTAAGATGGGTGGAGGAAGCTTTGAAATCACATCAATTTTAGCCTGATCGACCTCAATCCCCTTTTCAGAGATTCTATGATCGAGAACGATCCCTTCTTTCACCATAAAATGGCACTTCTCCTAATTCAGCACAAGGTTAGTCTCTTCGCATCTTTTCAGTACTAGACCCAGATAGTCAAGACAATCATCAAAAGAGTCACCAACCACAGAGAAATCATCCATAAAGACCTCTAAGAAGTCTTCCACCATGTTTGAGAAAATCAACATCATACACCTCTGGAAAGTAGCCGGTGCATTGCAAAGACCAAATGGCATCCTGCTGAAAGCAAAAGTCCCATAAGGACAAGTGAATGTCGTCTTCTTCTGGTTTTCAAGGGTAATGTTTATCTAATTGTAGCTAGAATAGCCGTCTGGGAAGCAATAGTAGGACCTTCCAGCCAGCCAATCAAGCATCTAATCAATAAATGGCATGGGGAAATAGTCCTTGCAGGTGTCAGAATTCAGCTTCCTATAATCCATGCGAACACGCCACCTAGTAATAGTATGAGTCGGAATTAACTCATTTTTCGCATTAGGCACCACTGTGATACGTCCCTTCTTTGGAACTCATTGTATCGGGCTTACCTACTTATTGTCTGCTATAGGATATATAACCCTACCATCAAACCATTTAATTATCTCCTTCTGTACCATCTCTTGCATTAGTGGGTTCAATCTTTGCTAGTGCTCCACACTTGGTGTACTATCTTCCTCAAGTTTAATCTTGTGCTCATATATGCTTGAGAGAATTCGTCGAATATCTATGATATTCCATCCTATAGCATGCTTGAATTCTTGAAATATCTCTAATAATCTCTTTGTCTGCTCCTTATTTAGCAATGCAGACACAATAACTGGCAAAGTATTGTCTGGGCCCAGAAACTCATACTTCAGATGTGCAGGCAGTGTCGCTTAAGCTCAAGCTCAAGCGGCTCAACAATGGATGGTTTTGCTGGCGGTGTCTTTCTATTTTCGAGATCAAGATCAAGCTGCTTTGGGTGATAAGAATATGAACCCAACCTAACAAGCGAATTCACCGTCTCCACATAGCCCTCCATGTCTTCAGCATCAAAATTCACTAGAATAGCAGCAAGAGCTTCTCCCAAACTTTCTTCTTCCATTTTGAATTCCATAGCTTCATTAACAACATCAAAAGAATCAATCACCGAAATGCTCTCGTAAGCACTTGGTAACTTCATCCCCTTACTTGCTTAGAAAGTCACCTCTTCATCATTGGCTTGGAATTTTATTTCATTCTTTTCTGAATCCATATGAGCCCTTCCCATAGCAAGGAAAGTTCTCCCTAAAATGATGGGACTATCATGATCAACAGCACAGTCAAGAATCATAAAATCTGCAGGCAACAAAAAATCACCGACCCGCATAAGAACATCATCAACCATGCATACTGGCCTTTGAATAGATCTATCAGTCATCTGTAATCGCATCATCGTCCACCTAGGAATCCTCAATCCTGATTGCTTATAAATAGCAAGTGGCATTAAATTTATACTAGCCCCATTATCACACATAGCATGAGCAAAATCATGATACCTGATAGAACAAGGAATGGTGAATGCCCCAGGATCTGCCTTCTTCTGAACTATTGTTATCGAAATAATAAAACTCACAGTGTGAGTCAAACTCACTGTTTCATGTTGCACAGGCCTCTTCTTCATTAGCAGATCTTTCAAATACCTCGCAAATGCAGGCATCTCCTTGATAACATCCAAGAACGGAAAGTTCAATGACAACTACTTCAGCTGATCATAAAATTTGTAAAACTTAGCATCTTCCATCTTCTTCACCAACATTTGAGGAAAGGGAGGTTTAGATTTGAAAAGCTGAGTCAAAAGGCGGAGAGCCCCCATTACAGTCTGCTTGCTCTTATCGCCAGTCATCTTCGAACCCTCTGGAATATTAGAAACATCCTCCATAATTGGAATTTCTGTGGGAACCTCTTCAGCAATAATTGGTGCATTAGACTGCACCTCCTCTTCTTTAGAAACTGGCTCGAGATCTATCACTTTCCTTTTAGCACCTTGAAGTATTTTACCACTCCAAGTACTGATAGCATAAACACAGTCTACACTACTTCCCCCATACTTCGGATTCAGAATAGTGTCACTAGGAAGTCCTCCCTTTAAGGAGGGTGCTGCTCTCTGGAAATATCACGCATTTGTGACTTGAGCTTCTGAATGGAAGCCGTATGAGATCCACTATTTCAGTTAGCCCAGATAAATTCTTCTCAGGCTTGGTTTGATTTGCTAGCATCTTCTTAAGCATAGCCTCCAACCGCGAACTACCTTGATCATTTGATTGCCCCTTTGGTGGAATATATGGATTTGAACTCTTATTTCTGAAGTTGTTGTTGTTGTTGTAGTTCCATTGGTTTGCTCCACCATAATTATTATTGTAGTTCCCCTGGTTGTTGTTGTAATTACCTTGTCCCTGCTGAGGTCTCCATTGATTTCTATTCTGATAACCCCCTTGGTAGTTTTGCCTTTGATAACCCCCTTGAGAGTTTTTCACAAAGTTAGCATCTTCAACCTGCATAGCAGGTCCCTCTAGATATGGACCCTCTTGAACTTGGTACATCCCCTTAGGCATTCCTTGAGCTTCTTCGCAAACATTCACCTTCTTAATCTCCTTCTCATCAAACCTTTTGGTCAGCAAGGAAATATTTGTTGCAAGCTGAGCCAACATCTGTTGTGTTTCATGGTTCTCTTTCACTATATCATGGATCATTGCACCCCCATACAGCAGACTATTAGTGTTACCCGAGTGCCATGCCATATTGTGTGCAATCAATTTGTCAAGCATATTAGAGATTCGGGTGTAAGTTTTGTCCATGAAACACCCACCAGCTGCATTGTTCGCGACTGATTGTGTAATAGGATCCAGCCCTGTATAGAATTTCTCCATCAATATATTCTCCGAAAAATCGTGATTTGGACACTTCTGCAAATACTTTTTAAATCTCTCCCAAGCTTCATATAGTTGCTCCCCCTTGAGTTATTTGAATTCATAAATCTTGTCACAAATTTTAGCCTTCTTGCTCGGGGGATACAACTTCTTGAGAAAAACCGAAACCATCTCTGCCCATGAAGTAATAGAATTCTGAGGCAGCTTTTCAAACCACCTCTGGCTAAAGAATATTTAAAGAGCCTCAGCTGAATAGCATCTTGCAAAACATTATTTTGGATGTGATGAGCACATACACCCACAAAGTTCGGCAAGTGTTGTTGAGGATCATTGTCGATGGAATTCTGAAAATAGCCCTCAAGTTTGAGCAATTGGTATAGAGAGGAATCAATCTTGACACTTGTAGCTCTAACCCAAGGATGAACAATAGCTGATGCATAGTCCTCCTTGTATATCAGATCAGCAAATACATTCTCATCCTCTGCTATAATCGGAGGGTCTTGTTGACCAACCTGGTTACCATTTGCTCCTCGTTGATTATGATTCCTGATCACCTGGTTCACAAGGAATAGAAAACAAGGTGTGATAGAATAAGAAAAAGACCTCAAGCAAAGTAATCACTATTTAGCAATTTCAAAACCGTATTCCCCGGCAATGGCGCCAAAATTTGATACGCTCAAATTACACCTATTAAATGATGTAAGGAGGAGGATGTCAACTATAGTAACCCAACGAAATTGGGGTCGAATCCCACAGGGAGTATGGTGTGAAAAGGTTACTAAAATCGTAGAATACTTTATTTAGGTCTAGTGTCTTATTCCGTTGAGTTTGTAGAAAGTTAGTTGTTTATGACTACTTGCTAACTAATTGCTTTGGATTGTAATATATGGTAAAAAAAAACCAAGGTTGTATCCCCCTTTAGATAAAGTGTATGCTATGGTGATTGATCATGATATACTTCTAATGGATCGTTATCAGAATGCACTTAACCTCTTATTGAATCCCTACTATTTCCCAACAATTAAATATTATTTCACTTTATGACTTTCCCAAATATAAAAGAGTGTAGATGAAGAAAGGTTAATTCATGCCAAGTAAACTGTTCTTATTAAACTAGGGTTAACGCCTAGAGTTCTTGTGATTTATTCCTACCAAACCTTACTCACTTTCCCAAGTTAAGCAAAGTTTATGGCTTTAATCAATGTTTGCAACCATCAATTACGAATTAGGAACAAAGAATAAATAAATCCTAACAATCACTTATGCGTATATCAATCCCAATCCCCAATCACAAAACACCCATCGTAGGGTTCAAAACCTTAGTATAGAAATTAGCTACTCATAGTGGTAGAAGAACAACAAGAGAATAGAGAAATCATAATGCTTGCTTTTGATTGATTGGAATTGAAATAAAATAATTGCAATTGTTCGTTCTCTAAAAAAGGCTCCAAAAACTATGAGTATTCAATGCCAAGGAATAATTGTTTAAAACTGAAAACTGATAATAAATAAAACCCTACAAGGAACTATTTAGGTTCCAAAAACATAAAATTACAAATTTGCACTTAAGTCCCTGACGGCATATTGTACGGTTCGTATAATAGAATACGGACCATATTAGGTTATACGACTAGGATTTCTTCAAGTCTTTAGCTAAGAATATGATCGCCTTATATGGTCCGTGAAACTCGAGTCGTACAACTTCATCTTCAAACTCAGCATTTTGTCTCAATTAATTCCACTAAATACGACCAACTACACGGCCCGTATAACATTATACGGTCCGTGAAAGTTTCCAGTATAACAGCATCCTCCAACTTCAACATTCTGCTTCTTTTCTCCATATTTCACAATCAGGATTACGATCCGAATAACAATATACGGCCCGTATAACTTCGTATCAGTGCCAAACCTTGTAAGTTCTGTGCTTTTTGTCCTTTAACTCCTCGATTTACCTGAAACACAACAAAACATATCAAAAATACATGGACTTGCTTTAAAACAAGTAAAACTTCTCATAAAAATATATCGAATGCGCCATAATTTCACGGCACATCAATAGGGGCTCTCATTTTTGCAATCGATTGTTCGGTGAGCTTCTTGAAAAAATGGAGCCAACATAAGGTAACAACACCCTATTATCCCTAAACAAGTGGACAAGTTGAAATGTCAAATAGGAAGATCAAGAACATCTTGTCTAAGTCGGTCAATGCTAATAGGACCGATTGGTTTCGAAAGTTGGATGATCATGACTTTGGACATATCGTACTGCTTATTAAAGACCAATTGGCATGTCTATTTACCATTTGGTGTTTGGTAAAGCTTGTCATCTCCCAGTGGAACTTGAGCCCAAAACGATGTGGGTCATGAAGAAACTAAATCTGACTAAGATCTTTGCCTCACACTTGAGGATGGAGCAATTGAATAAGTTGGATGAGTTCTGAGTACAAGCTTTTGAGAGCTCTTCACTCTATAAGGCCCCCATGAAGTATTTCTATGATGAGAAGACTTTGAAGAGAGAATTTAGCTTTAGGGATTGGGTCTTGTTTTTCAACCCGAGACCCAAGTAGTTTATCGGTAAGTTGAAATCCAAATGGTTCGGGCCTTTCAAAGCCATCTAAGTGTTTTCGCATGGTGCAATCGAGATTGAGTGCCCAAATGGCATAAGAATCAAAGTGAATGGGCAAAGGGTTAAGCATTACTTGGGACTACCTAATGAAGTGAAGATACTTGAGGAGATTTACCTCAACGACCCTTGCAAAAGAGGTAAATTTGTCATGCCACGACGTTAAAACAAGTGTTCTTGGAAGGCAACCCAAGTTTCTATTTTATTTCTTTATTTTTAATGTTTTATAAGTGTATATGAGATAACAATGCAGGAAAATATGATAAAGAGGGATGAAGCTAAGAAAAATAGAAAGCCAGCTACTTTACGACGTTACATGTCCCTGATGCGGCTTGTGTTGCGATCACAACTAGGTCAAATTACAAAAACCAATGGGGGTGTCCAAAATGCAAAGTATGTGATCACAACTGGCCAAATGTGGCCTTTTCTGCAATTGCAATACATCCTACCACCAACCAGTGGGTGCCCAAAAGTACAGAGTAAGCGACTTGTATGAGATCGCATCTTATCGTATGGGAAGCTCAATGTGACCATATCACATAATCTCTACTAGCTCAGGTAAGGCTCGCGTTTGGTGAGTATGCAACGTTGCATATTATCGGGTGGAACCCCTTTAATCGCATCGGTAATGGTATAAATGGGGAAAACGAAT
>NC_081346.1:35529952-35603867 GCF_029784015.1 Lycium ferocissimum
GATTAAAAATATGCGTTCGTTAGGGCCCCATCTACACAATAAATACAAAAAGGGAGGATACAGGGGCCCCCGTAGGGCTCGGGGGGTCGTGACATAAGAAACCTTCCGTAACCCGGGATAAAAAAAAAAGACTCTTTTTCCCTGAAGGCCGAGAAAGGGAAAAAGAATACCTAAATCTGTCATGGTTCGGGGGGCCCTTTTTTTAGAAGTGATCAACAAATGTTACTTTTACAACCCCTAATCAGAACATAGGGTATATGAGGAAAAGATGCTTCAGAACAACCAAGAAGGGCAGTGATTTATCAGGGCTTGCTGAGATCTTAGCTCATCCCCGTGGCACTCTTACTTAGATCCATATAAATGCTCCCATCTATAAGGCAACTTTGAAAATAGAAGCCAAACTTTGGCTATCCTTCATCAGCTGCTGCCTATGGCCATCCCAAAATAAGACACTAGTTGGTCATTCGAAGGCGATTCTTCTAGCATCTATTATGTCCAGGCTACTATTGAATGCGGGGAAAATAATGTACTATCATATCATTGACACTGCTTGGAAGAATAATCGGCCCTTGCCATTCCCATGCTTGATCATCGCTCGTGCTAGAAGGAGAAGATTTCACCTTTTATTCGTCGTTATGTGGCCAGACAAAGTCATTATTGATAGTGCTTTTCCTGGAGAATGATAAGGACCCAAAAAATAAGAAAAAAAAAGAAGCCAAGTATTAGTCTATTAATATTGTAGCAGGTTTGCTAATCATACCGAAGCTTCTACCGCCACTAACATTCAGGTGCCTCTCGAAGCTTCTTTAGTTGCCTCTTCCACTAGTACTTCTATTGGAACAGGTCCCAGAGTTCCTACTCCGTCAGGTACCCCATTTTCTTCTCCTGTACCTCAGGCCCCTTCAGTTGCATATTTTTTTAGGATGGGGACTTTATTGCCTGTCGTGGATATGAAGGTCACAAATTTCAAGAAACCATCCCCGATATGATTAAGGCAACTGATAAGAAGTCCAATAGGGACACACGGGCTGCTACTAGGAAGCTAAAGGTAAAAGTGGAAGCGATTGAGAAAGGTGAGGGCGAAGATTTGACAGAGCTCTATAGCTCAGGTGCATGATGACATATATAGTCTCCGCACTCCACTATTTGAGGGGGTTGATCCCATGGTTGATGTGGGGCATGCTGCGGGTAGATAGACCGAGACTATTGTGACTACTGATGAGAGGAGCCAGAAGGCCACTACTACTGATACGACTGATCCTCTCGCTAATATAGAGGATGAGAATGAGGGTAAGTCATCTGGTGCTGAGGATGACACTTATGAGGTGATGGGAGATGAAGAGGAGCTACACGAGATGAAGTATATAGAGCTTCAAGTCGGTATATTGACTTCTCGTTAGACTGGTGGTCGTACTGACGATGAGTGAGAGAGGGATATAAGAGAGGCTATTGAGCACTCGCTGATGGATATTATGGATAATCGGGGGGAAAAGTTCTAAGGCTCTACCTCTATGGATAGACAGTGCCAGCTCATCTATCATGCCACCACACCATCTATTCCTGTTGTGCCTACTGAGATTACTCCTAATGTGGTTGCCCCTTTAGCGGTCATGCCGCCTGTTCAGAGTCCCATTCCACATACTGAGCCTGGTTTAGCTCTTTCAAAACGGCCGAGAGGACGTTTGACGTGTTAATGTGAGTTTCTCACCTCATGTTTTTCATTTGATGCAATGGGGATAATGCAATGTTTTCAGTTTGGGGTGGGCTCTCTGCATAGCCATGGATGGGATCGGTATAGTTGATGTTTTGTAGCTGTTTTGATGTGACATTTTTATATTAGTATGATGTCTAGCTTCTTTGATTTTATATTTTTGTTCTTTTATTTAGCAATACCCTTGGCTTTTCTTTATGCCGCCATTCTTTTCTCGAGGATGCTAATTTCTTTTGAACATGGTATTTTTAGTTAGTCTGAGTTGGATTTTCCTGATGATGGATAGCTAGCTACTTTCTTAAGGGAATTAAGCCTTATAGGTTAGGTGTAGAAGTAAGTCTGGGTGAAATTGTAGCTTGTTTGGTACTAATACAATTAGTCTCTTGCATGTGAAATGTTAAAGTAAGTGTGGTCCTACGAAATTTTTTTGTGATTTGAAAAGGCAAGTTGTATGGAACGAATAATGTTGTTGACAACCTTTTGGCTCATTTTGTGACTTTTTGACTACTAGTTGGTTGTACTTAAGATTTTGAACTATGACTCTATTTGTGCTTGTTTAGGAAGTATAATTGATCCATCTTGATTAGTTCATGTGCCATGTGTGGTGAGCTTAGTTAAATAACTCTTATGTTTACTGTTGTCATCTAGAACTTGCCCGGTTAATTTATTTAATGCTAGTCTTAGTTGTGTTTGGTTGGAGAGATGGCCTTAGGCTACCTTTGTGGCTTTTGAATGAAGCCTCTTTATACCTTTCTATCTTATCATTGCACAAATACTATCACTAGTGACCCTATTTGAGCTTAAAACCTTTACTTTGGTAGTCACATTACAAGCCTTGACCCTTTTCATAATTCTCTCTTTTGAACATTTTCCTCCTTGAAGTGGGTGGAATGCCACTTGAAAGGCGGTGAAGATTTGCATTGTGGTTTTGTGATTAAATGTCTAATAAAAATTCAAAAAGGAAAAAAATTGGAAATGAAAAGAAAAAGAGAATTGCGATCACTTGAAAAGCATAAAACAAAAATCTTGGCAATAAGTGGGGAAACTATAATGCAAGGGAAGGAGCCATGTGTTGAAATAAAGAGGAAGTGAACAAGGGTTTGAAATGAAAACAGTTTTGTAGTGTTCAAGAAGGCCGTAGTCGCTTGTATCTCAAATGATTATCCTACCCGTCCCTAATCCTATATTACATGCTTAAAATGTCCTTTTATGATCTCCAACCGAATGCTCTTGAGTTAGTAACGAATGAAAATAAGGGCAACCTTATGGTATGATACTTGTTAGCACTTGAATCTCTTTGTTGAGTGCGAGCAACTAGGAGCCATGTATCATATTACTCCATCAGATTTTGTCTGTGTTTTAACTGTATTTCTGGTAAAAGAAACAGCAGAAGAAGGACAGTGGAATGAAGGCACGTTGATGAGAATCTTACCTGAAGTGCTGGTAGGTCATATTATGGAGAATATTGATCCACCAATTAAGCATAACAAAGTAGACAAAGGCTTACTGGAAGTTAGATGTAAGAGGAAAGTTTATAGTAGGATCAGCTTTTCAAATGCTGAGACAGAGGAAAAAGTCTAGAAATTTGCATAAGCAGATCTAGTTTAAGGGATTACCTACCAAATCTCCTTCTTCATGTGGAGATTATGGACATTTAAATTGTTTCTGGATGATAAGTTGAAGAGATAGGGACATCAATTCCCTTCTAGATGTTACTGCTGCAGAAAACCAGAAACTGAAGACATAGCTCATGACTTTCTATGCACTAGCAGCCTAGTTCATCTGGAACATCTTTGCAGGCCAGTAGGGATAAACATTCACAACTTGTAGATTACTCAGATAATAAACAAATGGTGGGAGATGCTTGTTAATCCTCCTATCAGATACATAAAGCAGGTTATCCCTACATTTATAATTTAGGAGCTCTGGAAAAAAGGATAAACACACTAAGGCATGAAGGAAAGGTGTCAAACACAAAGCTGGTTTATAAGGTGATGCATACTTGAAGATGAGGAGGAAAATTTCAAGTATGCTCCATATAAATAGAGTGCAGTAGTTGAGGCTCTAAATAAATACACTCTAATTGTGAAAGTGACTTCAGTGACATGGAAAACACCGGATACTGGATGGCTAAAACTGAACATTGATAAAGCTTCACGGGGGAATCCTGGAAGGGGACTTTTGTGTAAGATATGAGAAGGGTGATGTACTGCAGGAACAAGCCAAGGCTATATGGTAGACTCTCAGGTACATGATGAGTAATCAGAAGGATAAAAGTAGGATAGAAATAGATTCCTTGTTACTGAAGAACATCATATAGAAAACTTGGGAAGTCCTTTGACGAATCATCACCATGATAGAGGAAATTGGAGGATCATGGATGGGAAAACAGGGGTGATAACTTATAGATACATTGAAGGAAATAAGTTAACTGATCACTTAGAAAATTTAGCTCTGGATAGAGGAGACATCCTGGCTAATACTTTTCAGGAAATGGAAATCCAATGCAGAAGGATTATGAACAGTGACAGATTAAAGAAGCCATACTTAAGGGTCCGGAAATATAGCAGAAACTGAAGTTAGAAAGAAATGGGGAAAGAAAAAAAATCCTTATATTCAAATTCTAAGGAAGGAGAATAGTGAGGATTTTCTTACTAACAGTTTGTTACTTGTTTCAGATACAAAATTCTCATCACATAAAAGAAGGAATTTTCAATAGAAACATCATCAAGACAAAACGAAGCTGAATGGGACTGAAGAGACACAAAGAAACAGTAAATACCAGCATTAAAGTAGGGTTACCAGAGACTGGATAAGATTGTAGCTTTTTGCAATGCATTGAATTGGCTATTGTTTACTGTGTAGTACTAGTACCTTTGGGTGCTCATTATATTGAACAATAACCAATAGAATATAGTATGGAGCAAGGACAATACAAAAATGAAGTAACTCAAATGAGAAATGCAGATAACATCATGAAGATAGGAATGGGACAACAAAAAAAGAAGAAGAGATTTCAATGCAGACATCTACAATTGACACAGCAGTAGCAGTAGTTTTACTACATGAAGACAACACAAGAAGATAACAGAAGAACAAACAGCCAAGTCAACACCTCCAAAAATTCGCACTCAAGTTTAAAATCCAGACAATAGGAAGCAATTTTACACTGCCGTTTTCTTAGAGTAGCTAGTTCTTATTTTTTTACATTCTGTAGTAGATGTAAAGATTTTACTAAACGGTTCATTTCTTGATTCTATATTAATAAAATAGTCTCTGAGATAACAATCAGGGAATTTGATTAAAAAAAAACCATATCTAGCTCAAAATTCAAGTATGAAACCTCCTTATTCTTCTTCCGCTTATTTTTTGTTGGGTATGAAACTGTTTTTTGCATTATTATGTGATGAAATAAGTGAGGGTTATGGTGGTTTTTAGTGATGGAATCCTTGGATTGTAGGTTTGTATATCACATGTGTCCTATATATGTCACATGTATCAGTATTATATTCATGACATGAACGTGACATACAATGATATACAGTGACATACAAGTGTACATGGAGGGAAACAGTTTAAGAAAACCATGAGAGAGAACTCCGGGAAGAAGCAACAACAACAAACAATAACAAAACTCCAGTGAGGAAGCTCCAACAACGAACAAAACTCCGGCGGTTTTTCAGTGAAGCAAGGTTGAATTTCGGCAAAAGGTGGTTGGAATGGAGACAACAACAGCAAAGATTTGTGGGAAATAAAAGATGTCCAAAATTCTTAATTCTGTGACATATCTTAGATATTGTCTGTCTTTAGTAAAAATTGTGCTCTGAAGATACTGCGTAAAAGCCCATAGTCCTTGTGCGGATTGCTCTTCAAATACACTGGTCTTTAATTTTGTCCTCAAATCGGTGCCTTTAATTTTCGCTCTTCTCTATCACCATGTGTCAGTTGAACCCCCTCAATTAAAAAAAAAAAAAAATCGTAGCTTTATAGCAGCTAGAAGAAAGCAGCTTGGGCAGTTGACAATTTTGCAAAATTCCAATTGAGTAAAAAAAAAAAAAATTCTTAATGCAAACTGCTACCTTAAGGTAGAGTTTTGCCTTATGCCTAAAGGCAAAACTCTACTTTATGGTAGAGTTTGGCTTATGCTTGAAGGCAAAACTCTGTCTTAAGTAGAGTCAAGAAGCTCTGTCTTGCAAATTCAAACTTTACTTTGTGATTTTTTTTTAAAAAAAATTTTTGACTGAGTGGGGGTTCGAACCCGGAACCAAAAGATTTTAACGAAGGGGAAAAAATTAAATACCACTAATTTGAGGGACAAAAATTAAAGACCATCCCGAATAAGGACAGTCGTGCAAATTGCCCCAGTATTTTTGGGGCCAAGTATTGGGCTAATTATCTAATCTTTGGGATAAGAATACAGCCCAAAATGAGGAAGCTTATGAGAGCCGGCACACAGAGGATCACACCTCAATCTCTGCTCCCATAAAACAGGAAAAAAGACAAATGGACGAATCAGCAAATAGTGTAAACGAGTGGAAGAGAATCTCCTCGACGTGGCACTAATCAACTGGTCAATCAGCTACAAAACAAGCAGATATCAGCAGAATCAAATTATATTTTAGTATTAAATAAGGAAAGTGATTTTCCACCAAAGAAAGAGAAAGGAAAATTTGATTTAAATTGTCTGCACTTATGTTTTAGTGCAGTGTAAATCTAGTATGCATTGTCATATTTAGTAATATATTTGCACCAAGCAGCTATAATAATAAGAGTAATAATCAGTGGAGATAGTAAGATAGAAGAGAGGAAAAATGGAGGAAATAGGGTTTTTGGGGATTGGTATTATGGGAAAAGCAATGGCCGTGAACTTGCTGCGCCATGGTTTCAAGGTTACTGTTTGGAATCGCACTCTCTCCCGGGTATACTTCTTCATCTTCATATCCATAAAGTTTTTATGAAACAAGAAACAAGTCAAATGGGTAATGCTGACTAGGGTGCATAAGAAAAGAAAATATATGAAAGGAGGGATTTTGGAAAAAAATGAGATAGAAAGATGGTATTTTTATCTGATGTTTAGATGGTTATTGGCTGACTGTTGATATAAGCAGTAGCTGATATAAGCTTAAAAATATTCTATCAGATACTACAACTTTATATCTAGCCTGCTTTGCTATCAGCTAGATTGTTTTTTTCTGACTAATTATTATTGTGAAGCCTTTTCCTGCACTTGAATGGAACTCCCTGAAAAAAAAAATGGATCTTCCTATGCTACTCTTTTTTTTTTTTTTTTTTTTTTTTTTGTTTGAAACTAGTAACTTAAAAATTCGGACCATTTATTGATTTGGGCGTGTCATCCTTGCGCAGGGCCATGCTAATCTTCTCTGTATCGTTCCAATTTTATCGGATGTCCCTGAAGGGACCTATGCTATGCAACTATGCTACTCCTTAGTTGCATCTACTCTGTCTGCACTGTTTGAATAGAGATGGATTTGATTAACTGGATCCCTCGTGTGTTCTATCTTGAATACATTATTTTTTTCAAAAAATAAAAAATAAAGCTCCCTCTGCTTTTCTGCTTTATTTCCAAGTTATGTTTCTCTTGGCCTCTGAAATTATGAACACAACTATTTTTAACCAAGAAATCCCTGAGGGTAGCCGTACGGTTTGACACTCGGTGTGAATAGTAGGCTGCCCCTCTTAACTTTTTTCTACTTGAATATCAGGTTTTTTTTGCTTTTGTTATGGTAAGATTCTAACCCAGTGCGGGCCAGTGGCATGTGCTAACCTACACATCAGGTGCTGTGCTCTTACAAATAGACCAAACTCCTTGGGCCTAAGGTTTTGTAGTTTTTTAGTCATCTGTTTTGCTAGTTTCCAGTACAAGATCAGGGCCTTTTAAAGTCCAATAGCTGAAATGGATATGGGAACTATTTATGATAATTTCACATTTTTATGACTATCTCAAAATTTTAATAATTATCGGTTCGACTTGTATAGAGTTGATTATTACCTTTACATTTATAATGATTGAAACGATAGCAAACCTTCCCTTAGTGCAAATATACTATTCTTATCATCAATAATTAGTCTGCTATCAAACCTTGTATATTCTGCAATATAAACAAAGAACTTTTGTGATGAATGCAGTGTGATGAGCTAGTGCAACATGGAGCTTCTGTTGGAGAAACTCCTGCAGCAGTAATCAAGAAATGCAAGTATACAATTGCAATGTTGTCTGATCCAGCTGCAGCTCTTTCAGTTAATCACACTATACAAACATACATGTCAATTGAATTCAAATCATTGAAGTTTGTACTAATGAGAGTTTCTTTGTGGTCACCTAGGTGGTTTTTGACAAAGATGGTGCTCTTGAGCAGATATGTGGTGGAAAGGGGTATATTGACATGTCAACCGTTGATGCTGATACTTCTTCAAAGATTAGTGAGGTTGGCATTTCATGCTTACCTCGGTTTTTCTTTTCATTTGGGAACTCTAAGTCAAGTTACATGTTCTTCATTTGAGCTGAAGTAGCTTACTATCAGTTACTCAGCTTGTTTCTTGAATTTTCTCTCTTGAAGAATCTAGTTTATGATTAATACTGAATATATTAGTTTGATATCTCCTCAGAAATACTCTCTGAGACTGCTGATATTGGGGGGAGCAGGGGCTGGTGGAGTATATTTTTACATGTTAACTAATGAAGGAGATGGAAAGAGTAATCACTTTTTTTATGTTTTCTTCGTTCCTTCCACATAGGGACAATACACCAGATTTCCTGTTATATAAAGCAACAAGACAAGTAGGAGAACCACTGTGAAATCTCTAATCCAAAAATGGAAAGCCGATATTGTTTGTCTTCAAGAAACAAAAATTGAAGATTGGTCGATAAGCTGGATTAGGCAAATTTGGGGTAACAATTGGGTGGAATGGGTTGAACTACAATCTTCGGGCAGAAGTGGGGGAATTATAGTTATGTGGGACAAAAGGCAATGGTCAATTAGGGAGGTTCAGAGAGGATGTTATACTATTTCTTGCATGCTAGAAAGCACTCAAGAGGAATTTAGGTGGTGCTTTACAGGTGTGTATGGTCCCCATTCCAATATTGAAAGGGAATTATTATGGGATGAATTAGCTGCAATAAGAGGTTTGTGGGACGAACAGTGGGTTATAGGAGGTGATCTTAATGTATGTAGATTTGAAAGTGAAAGATTCAATTGCACAAGGAGATCAAGAGCAATGGACACCTTCAATTTCACTCTACAAGATTTGGGTATCATAGACTTACCTCTACAAGGTGCTAAATACACTTGGTTCAGAGGTGAAGATTCTCTTCAAGCTTCCAGAATAGATAGATTTCTAATTTCCCCTGAATGGAATGACAACTTTCGAGCTATAAAGCAGTTAGCCCTTCCAAGGGTTCTTTCAGATCATAGACCAATTATTCTGGAGTGTGGAGATTGGGACTCAAATCCATCTTACTTCAAATTTGAGAACATGTGGCTAAAAGTTGAAGGCTTTCTGGAGAAGATCAAAGAATGGTGGCAAGGTTACTCTATTAGAGGCAGCCCGGACTTCATTCTTATGCAGAAGCTCAGAAACCTGAAGAAAGATATTACTAGCTGGAACAAAGAAAATTTTGGGATGCTGGAAGTTCAAAGGGCAGACTTCTAGACGATTTAGCAATCCTAGAGCAATCAGTAGAAGGCAGATACATGACACAAGTTGAAAAAGAGAGATCACTTCATCTCAAACTTAGGTTGCAGGAAATAGCTAAAATTGAGGAGATCTCTTGGAGGCAAAAGTCCAGATGTTTATGGCTTAAAGAAGGGGATAGGAATACCAAATTCTTTCAAAGAGTAGCAAACTCTCAGAGAAGGATTAACCATATTGACAAGCTGCTGATTGGGGATGAAGTATGTGATAATAAAGATGATATCAAAGCTGAAATTCTAAGGTTTTATCAAGATCTGTACACAGAAGAAGAGCAATGGAGACCTGAAGTAAGATTTGATAGCCTTAACTTCTTAACACAAGCAGAGAAAATTTGGCTAGAGAGGAATTTTGAAGAAGAAGAGGTTAAAGCTGCTATCTTTTCTTGTGCCCCGGATAAAAGCCCAGGACCAGATGGTTACACAATGGCTTTTTACCATAGTACATGGGATTTCATTAAAGCAGATATTATGGGAGCTCTCAATCATTTTCATCAGCAGTGTCACATGGTCAAATCCAGCAATGCCTCATTCATCACTCTAATCCCTAAGAAGAAAGGAGCTCAGAATCTCAAAGACTTCAGGCCCATTAGTCTGATCGGCAGTGTCTACAAGATACTGGCTAAAGTAGCTGAAAGACTTAAAACAGTGATCTGGAAGCTTGTGTCAGGGGAACAAAATGCTTTCTTGAAAAATAGACAGATTACGGATGCTTCCTTAATGGCCAATGAATTGCTTGATGGAAGGCTCAAAAGTGGACTCCCTGGGGTGATGTGCAAGCTGGATGTGGAGAAGGCATTTGATAAAGTTAACTGGTCCTATTTGTTGTCCTTATTGAGTCAAATGGGATTTGGGAGCAGGTGGATCAAATGGATTAAATTTAGCCTCACCACTGTCAAGTACTCTATATTGGTTAACAGGGCACCAGTTGGTTTTTTTCCCCTCAGAAAGGAATAAGACAAGGGGACCCTCTTTCCCCTTTCTTATTCTTACTAGCAATGGAAGGTCTGAGTAAGATGTTGGATAAAGCAATTCTCAATCACTGGATTGAAGGGTTCAAGGTGGAAAGCAGGCCAAATCAGTCTATCAGTGTCTCTCATCTGCTCTATGCAGATGACACTTTAATATTTTGTGGGGCAGAAAAGATCCAAGTGCAATATCTAAACTTAACTATCATGCTATTTGAAATCGTCTCGGGTCTCCATATCAATATGTTGAAGAGTAAGATTTATCCGGTGAATGCAGTGCCTAATCTGGATGAATTGGCAGATATAATGGCGTGTGAAATAGGCTCCTTTCCAACAACTTATCTAGGTCTGCCTCTAGGAGCAAAATTCAAAGCAGAAGAAGTATGGAATGGAGTTATAGAAAAGATGGAGAAAAGGCTAGGGAACTGGAAAATGCAGTACTTATCCATGGGAGGAAGATTAACACTCATTAATAGCGTTTTAGACAGCATCCCTACATATATGATGTCCCTTATACCAATGCCTTCTGAGGTGTTGAGTAAACTGGATAAACTGAGGAGAAACTTTCTTTGGGAAGGGAACAGTGAGGAGCATAAATTTCATTTAGTTAAATGGGAAAAAGTGATACTGCCTAAGGATCAAGGAGGATTGGGCATAAGAGATTTAAGCAAACACAGCAAGAGTCTACTTTTGAAATGGTGGTGGAGATTCAACCAAGGAACATCAACTTTATGGAAAGAGGTGGTCAGTGCCAAATATGGGAGACAAGATAATTGGTGCACCAAGAAAACCAGAGCTCCACATGGAGTGGGGCCTTGGAAACACATTAACAATTTGAAGGATGAATTCTTCCTAGATGTGTCTTTCAGGATTGGGAATGGTAACAAGGTTAAATTCTGGAAAGACAGGTGGTTGCTCAATCTTCCATTGAAAGAGTCTCATCCTAGGCTTTTCTTAATAGCTACTGATCCGGATGCAACAGTCGCAAACAATAGAGAAGGCAACATTTGGGACTTAAACTTCAGAAGGAATTTGCAAGATTGGGAGTTAGGTGAGCTCACTAATTTGTACAGTCTGCTAGAAGGTTGCTCAGTAAATCCTCACATCCCAGACAGTCTCAAATGGAATGGTTCAAGCAAAGGATCCTACACAGTCAAGGAAGGCTACAGCAGACTTAACATGACAAATGCTTTAACTGACCATTGGCCTTGGAAACTGGTCTGGAAGACTAATCTCCCTCCAAAAGTCAAATGTTTCATTTGGACAACTCTTCTAAATGGTACTCTCACTCAAGATAATCTCAAGAAGAGGTATTCAGATAGCTAGTAGATGCTTCATGTGCCACCTTACAGATGAGACAGTGAATCACTTGTTCTTACATTGCCCTGTGGCAACAAACATTTGGTCCATGTATTGTGCAGTTTTTGGTATTAGCTGGTCAACACCACTCACCCTAAAAGAAGCAGTTGCTAGTTGGAGCCTATGGAAAGTGGATAGATCCATCGAGAAAATCTGGCAAATGGTACCAGCCTGTATATTTTGGTGTATTTGGATGGAAAGAAACAGCAGGTGTCATGAAGGGATTTCAACTCCTAACTGCTCCCTGAGATCTAAAAGCTTACTGTATCTTTTTAGCTGGAGCAATCTTTCCCCTGTAAATGATGCAATTTCCCTTTTAGATTTCATTAGTTCCCTCTCAATGGCTTAACAGCCTTGATTTTTGCTATAGGTTTTAACTCCCAGATCTTACTTATTTTTTTTTGTGTTCTGGAGTTATCACCTACGTTTTTCTCTGTAACTTTCTTGCATCTACTTGATGCTTTTCAATACAACCACTTACTTCATCAAAAAAAAACTGAGTTAGATATGAGGGATGTCTTTCAAAATCATGAAATCAACTAAGTTTCTGAATCTTATGCCTCTTGTGATTCCCTATTAGGACAGACAAGCTCAAATTTGGTATCATTTCAGTCCTTTCTATTCATTGTAAAACATGTCATTATGAAATGTTATAACCTCATAATTTGGAATCACTGTTAAGTCCAAATATCTCCATCCAAATGGACCCTTATGTATCTGCTTTAGAGTTCATGCTTTTATTTACCTTTAGCTTACTCCATAGTTTCAATGTGAGTGCTGATAGAGTGAGGGAAGGGATTAGTGACAGTTGAGAGTAAATTACTAACATTTGCAATACTTTAATGATTACAGGCCATTACTTCAAAGGGTGGTTCTTTTGTTGAAGCTCCAGTTTCAGGGAGCAAAAAGCCAGCTGAAGATGGCCAACTAGTAATCCTAGCAGCTGGGGACAAGGTAAAATTATTCAGCTGTTTAATGGAAGCAAACTCTTAAGTTACTTCCATATTTATCTCTGTTTTTGCATGAATTTGAGGTTCGAACACAACATGGGACTTGTAAAAAGCGATAGTCACACATTGAGTAAATATAGCAAGGTACATTATAATGTGTGCTTAAAAAATGATTTACGTGTATGAGATTTGTCTTCAAGCATTCTTATATCTTCTCGTTATTTCTCATAGCAATTCATATAGAGCTGTGGCGATCTTTTTTACTAGCTACCTCAAACTATAATGAAGATACAAGTTGACATAGCAACATATGGACTGAGTTACTTATCTAACGTGTCAATGGTGTGTCCATTCAGGGCAAATGTTGCTTGCAGTTTTGACTTTGAGGCCGGGAGCTCTAAGCTACAAATTGTAAAATCCTTAATTGGTTGAAGAAAAAAATGCTCCCAATTTTTAAGGTCTAGAATTGTCAAACCCTTCAAAGGTTTTGATGAAAAATAGCTCCCAACCTAAGATCTCAAACTGTCTCACCCCCACCAATTTTGATGAAAATTAGCTTCCAACGTCTTTTGTGACTGGAGACAGAGAAGTGAGCGGCTCTCACTGCATACTCTATATAAGTGGAACATATCTCACTCTTTAGACTACACAAATCAAATAATTTTATTCTCAAAAAACTGTTGTTCTGTTTTATAGTCCAAATATGTTTTGTCTTGTTTTGTTTCTTGAAACTAAACAATATTCTTAAAACACAAAAAAATTCTCTCATAATAATCTCAATAGCAATTCTCCAATATTGTGTGCAACTATGAGCAAACTCTAGTGCAGACTGAAATATGCATGTGTAAATGTGAAAATGAACTACGCGTAGTGAGATCCCCTCTAATGTGAAAATGAACTACAAGTTATCTTAGTACCTGCAACTAAGCAACCTTCCAAAATGAACTTGTGTTGCTCTTGTGTCAATTTAATTTTTTTTGTTCAATCCTTGTAGGCTCTGTACGTTCAAGTACTACCTGCTTTTGATGTCTTGGGAAAGAAATCCTTTTTCCTGGGACAGGTTGGGAATGGAGCAAAAATGAAACTTGTTGTTAATATGATAATGGGCAGGTAATTTCAATTAACTTTTATGTTCGCTTTGTGTCTCCAAATTTGTGTGGACTTGAGGGGTAATTGTTCTGGAAAATGCTTGCAACAGTAGTCAAGTGGTGCTATTTTCTTTTCTTTTTAATTGCTTCATCTCTAATTGGATGACCTTTTATTATGGGTCATCTTGAATCGTGATATAATCTTACTTGAGCTCACTGAAGTGCACTGTTGCAAATTTTTGCCTGTCACTCACGTATCTCGTGACTTTTAGCATTCATCATGCTTCTATTATTGAAGTTATTGAAGTAACAACATAAACTTATCTACTTTTGACTATTCCGTCTACCAATTTGTTAAAACTTTCCTTGGCAGGAAAGCATAAAACTTGAGTGAATTCTGTCTTGTATATTATGAGGAGAATTAATTTTGATATTCCCTAATGTGCAGTATGATGAATGCATTTTCGGAAGGAATTGTACTGGCTGACAAAAGTGGATTGGACCCTCATACCCTTCTTGATGTGTTGGTAAGCCTAGCCCATAGATTGCTATTTCCCTTAAAACATTTAGTTAATTTCCGAGTAAATATTCAGAATTTGTCTTTCTCACAGGACCTTGGAGCCATTGCTAACCCGATGTTCAAAATGAAAGGACCTGCCATGATAAAAAATAGTTACCCCCCCGCATTTCCTCTGAAACACCAGCAGAAGGACATGAGGTTGGCTCTTGCACTCGGAGATGAGAATGCTGTGCCAATGCCAGTCGCAGCTGCTGCAAATGAGGTACGGGCCATCTTCTCGTTTATGATGTTCGATCTAAATATCTCATTCGTTCCAATCAATTTGCTCATTTTTTCAATCTAAACGTTTGTTGCTTAACTTTTACCAAGTGGGGAATGAGTCCCAGCAAAAGAAGTCTCACTAGTGCACTTGGCCTGTTAAGAGCTAGTCCATAAAGCAACTCTCTGGGCCCTTGCCCCTAGGCTATAGGAAAGAGATGAAACATGTTATAGTGAAGTGTAGCGTCAACCTTTTCTCAGAAGCGTCTTCTGAGATATAACAGATAGAGCCCACAAACTAATTACCTTCCTATACAATTGCTTTTGTAATATTCCGAGGAAGTAAAAATGAAACTTAAAAAGCTTAGTGCTGGCACGAAAGCACACGAGATTGAAACTAGACATAAATTCTGATTGTTTTCTTTAATATTTCAAACATGTGAGACATATGATATTAGTGATGGAATTTGCCCTGATGCTATTTTCTAGTTGGCATACTTGAGAGTGCCCCTTTTGCCTGCAGGCATTCAAGAAGGCGAGGAGCTTGGGCTTGGGAGACCACGACTTTTCAGCTGTGTTCGAGACTGTCGGCAAGGGTGCTCAAAGTTCAACCTGAGTTCAACAAGATGCACTATCATAGCATAAAAACTTGGAGATCATGGCTGAGTCCTTTTTTGCTCTCTGAAATGATTAGTTACCATAGAACTTTTAAGAATTATAATGGAACCTTTCTATGAACTTTTTAAGTACTTGCACGTATGAAAAGAAGTCCTTTAAAGTGAAAAATTTGAGAATTTATAGGCTCTCTTCCATTAAGTAGAGGTTTGTTATAAAACCACCATGTGCATGTTCATGCAAAGAGAGTTAAACGTCATCTTGGATTTGAAAGTAGATTTAAGGTCCGGAAGGGAAAAAGCATAATTCCTGGAGAAATTTAAATAACCATTTGCCAAGTAAACTTGAAAGAACGTTTTAATCAACTCCCATATTCTTTTTACACGGTAACCAACTGAGCACGAAAATCCATTGGTTATCAGTATATCTGAAATTGCAACCAAGTCTAATTTCATCTTTTATTGGAAAGGCAAGAAAGAAGTATCATCCTATTATTTCTTTCACACACGAGCACGCATCCACTTTCCCACAGGCCACAAAAGATTATATTAGCTTACTGAGTTGGTTACTTGCTGAAATACTAACAGAAATGTTTTCTGTTAAGCAAAATTTGCTTACATACTTCACATAAAAGAACCCGTAACAAAGATATGGGAAATTTTGTTCACCATCACATATTGGACTTGGATGCTTTGAATATGTGTTCCTTGTAGTATTTGAGTTCTGCTATGCTCTCCTTGATGTCATCCATAGCTCTGTGCTTGCTTTCCTTTTGAGGAGCCTTTTTTTTATCTAATGAAAAAGCAGGAAAATACTATTAAATAAATGGAAAATATGCAAAATAAAACATGCAACAGTCAGAGAAGTTGGATATTAGTCTACTGTATCAGAATACAATATGCTGGCGCTGAATTTATAATTAAAAATAAAGTACTTAACTGCCCCCACCCACCAAGGAATATTTTAAAGTAGACCTGATAAACCTCAATAACCTGTACTGGTTTTACCTCTTGGATACCAACGAACACACAATGCCTTCACACTGCTAACATCAACAAGCACATGTGAAAAAAGACTAGCCAGATTCGGCATGTATTTCTGCACATATAAATTAGAGAGAGAACAATTTAACAAGCTCTAAATTTAAAGGTGAATAGAGTAAAACTGCATATAAACACTGAAGAATATTCGACTATGTGGCCACGCGACAAGAAATATATATATCTACATTTTTTTTTTTATAACAGTGGCGTCGAGCCAGCTTACGCGCACCTCGACTAATTCGCGGGGTACCTACCACCTCGCACCAGGACAGGTACCAAGTAACTCTATCCACATGGCTCAGACATATGAAAAGAAATCAATTAGTGTTTTTGCCTCCGCTGGGGTAACGCGGCAAAACTATATATGTTATCACAAAGCCATTTACTTGTAGATGAGATACCTCAAAATGATGTCTATAGATTTATACGAACATAAATGTACCTTCAAAAATTGAAAATCCACGTAGACTGAATTTCCTGCTAGTAATGGTGTATATGTGCCAATATTTCTCTTGACAAATTCAATAACCTATGAGCAAAAATATGTTAACGTAAAGACCAGTTTCATGGAGCCATGCCTCTCAAATTTTCTTTCAAGCTGTACCTCAACATTTTGTGGGAAAAGCTTAGACTGAAATAGTAATTGCCAAATTAAACCAACATGAGGCAATAATTACAATAGAAAGAAAAGGAAAGGCAGAGGAAATAAAAGCTATTGATGTTGGTTACAACTCTTCAACAACATGAAGCTATACATTTTTCCTTTTGGGTGTGGGGAAAAATGAAAACAGTATTACAATTGCCAGTTTCAAAAAAAAAAAAAAAAAAAAAAAATGAAAACAATTTTCACTGCAAGGACCAATTCCAATGCAAGGATGTGGCCACTCAAAGTATATGCTAATTTCAACATCTAACTGGCAATTATTTTCAAAACACAAGCACATGAGAAACACGGGTTTAAACAGTTTGAGGTTCGGGATATCAAAGTAACATATCACATGAGCTTACCCTCACTACCCATCAACCAGGACGAGTATTCATAGTGAATTTTGTGATTTTTTATCAATTAACACCGTGAATACTAACACTTCAACGAATTCAAATCCGTAGAATTCCATCCAAACCTCAAGAATGTCTATATCCAACCTAGGGCTCCAAAATGGAAAAGGTAATGTTTCTTCCCCATCTTTTGAATATGAATTAAGGTAGTTGATTGGGGCGTAGATTTGGCTGAGAATCATTGTTTGAACGAGGAAAGTCATTCGTTCTTGGTTGAACCCCATAAGCTAGGGTTTGGGGTTGAAATTGGGAGAATGGAGTTTTAAAAAGTGGAATCGAAGGATTAATGTTTTGCACCCGTTAAGTCGTATAGGTTTTCCTCCTACTTGTTGATTGGGAATCGAAGAGCTATGTTAGCTCGATTAGCTAAAGGCATGTTGAGTCGAACCTTTGCATTAAATCTCTATTCTCAAATGTGTCATATTTCAAGATTTATGAACGTTCTTACTTCTTATGTTTCCATTCTTATTAAATTATGATATCTAGTTTTCCAATATGAAACTTATGATTTTTCGCCGATGATGCTAAACGACGTTAAACGTAACGATTAGTATGGCCTAATGAGCCAAATGTTTGAATTAAGGAAATGGGTCAAAGGTGCCAAATGTAATAAATGCTTTGAGATTTTTATTTTTTTTTTAATTTACGCACCTCGACTAATTCCACGGAATATCTGCCACCTCCTACCAGCAACAGGTACCAGGTAACTCTGTCCACCAAGATTTTGAGAATATAATTGAGTTAACTGAGAGGCCATTTTCTCCAAGTGTCAAATGCACGAAACTACATGTACCGACCTAGGACAAGGATCGTTCCGTCGGTTCGGGCAATTTCTTATGATTCCCTTGGTTCGGATTTATGTATTGCTAGAAAAATTATATGTCGATCCACAAGGTATTATGGTGAGATGGCTTAACCGATCGGCCCGAGATCAGACTCCATGTCGTACACATGGTGGTTTAACAATCAAGTCGGTAATGAAATGTACTCCAACAAAAGAAAAGCCATGTCAGTTTAAAGCTCAAACTTGATTCAAATTTTTATGTTGAAATGAAACCTATTTAGCCTCACGTTTTATTTCTCGTGATTTATGTAAACCGTTTTGCCTCTCTTCCACGTTCAGATATTTCTCTTGATGCTAGTACTATTTCATATGTACTCATGTCTCTTTTGCCGAAGGCGCTATATCTTTATTGTGGATGCAGTTATTGTAGTCAGGGCGGCGTGGATCCTCGCTAAGCACTCCGCGTCTCATTCTCTTTTGGTGAGCCCCACTTATGTCCAGGGCACTATTTATAATACAGACTCACGTACTCTCTTAGGTATAGCCGAAGCCTTGTCTCGGTATTTCATTTATGTGATAGTCATAGTCTAAGTTGCGCGGACTCTTCACTTTCAATGCCGCACCCATATCGGATTCTCCCAAAAAAAACACTACTTTTGGAGAATCTGACACGCACCCGTTGACATTTTTGAAGAGTCCGGGCAACATAGGTCATAGAAGCTCCTTAGATATACAGTCATCACATCATGTTTTATTTTTGTCATTTCAAATGTACCCTCGCATAGCTTTTATGAATACTATTATTTTGGATTATAGTTTCACGTTTCTTGAAATATCAAATGTTTTATGAAATGCTCTCTTGCGCATTACATATTTGTCTCAATTATGAATGCATGTAAGGTTGGTCTGCTCGGTCAACCTCAACATCTTATAAGGATATAAAAAGCCTTTCATTTGATTCCTTTTTTTTTTTTTTTTTAATAAAAGTTTCACTTTCCAGTACCTTAACTTTTGCCTGATTCTTCAACTATATCTTTTTGACCAGCAACTGAATCAGACATCAAAAGAGTAATTAGGCCAAGAATTAGGATACATTAAGGAAAAATCGAACTTCCATCAAAGAGAAGCAAAGGGAAGACTATTCACTAGCTCAGGTATTCACAGGCTTTCAGAAGTAAATAGACCATATCCTGAATACATAGACCAAGAAGGGGAAGGGGTGGGTGACAGAGACATGTTGTACACCGAGAGAGAGAGAGAGGTTGGGGGGGGGGGGGAGGCCAAGGAGGGAACTGGCACTATGGTGGGTTAACTAGAAATGGGTCCATACCTGTACCATCCTCTTTTTCAGCTTTTGGAACTACTATATGCAACCAGTTCAAAAACAAACAAGTAGAATCAGATGTGTAAATGACACCCTAAATATTATGTGACTAAACCTGACATATTAGCATAGCATCTCACTGTTATACATTTAAGATAAAATACTAGATATACCTGTTTTTCAGCTTCTTCTTCAGTGACTGTACTCTTAAGCACCTTCTCAGTCAAACCTAATCAAATTAAGTTTATCTTGAACTAAATATGTATCTGGTAATACTGAAAAGGTAATTATATTCTAAAATGGCTGCCTAAAATGTAAAACAATGCTGATAGAGGTGAGTGGCTTACCACTCGCTGCATGATGCTCTTGACACCATTCACCCATATTGTCTAGACACTCCTTAGCTTGATGTATAACCAAATCAGGACCCTATTTTTGGGAAAATAAAATACTTTCTTACTTAGAACCAGGAGGATAGATGAAGTGATTTACAGATGCACAAGATATAATTTATGAAAAAATGTCCAGTGAGAAAAGGTCAACAAAGTTTTCCATATTTCCCAGCAGATCGGTGTCATCCGAAGAAGAGCACTGAAGAACTAGGAATTCTTCAGCAGTCAATTTGGATTATAAGATAAGTACCATACATATCTTTTTTTTAGGACGGTAGTGTCTGGCCCAACTTGCGTCCAGCTCGACTATTCCACCGGGTACTTGCTACCTCCACTAGCACAAGTACCGGGTAACCCTGACTCCCAAGGCCTAGGTAGATGAGAAGAAATCACCTAGTGATTTTTGCCTCCGCTGTAATTGAACCTGAGACCTCATGGTTCTCCACTCACTAGGCCACCCAAGGGGCCACACCCTTGGGTGCTACTGTATATATCTATTGAAGTTACTTGCACAAAACAATATTGTATTATGTAGCATTTGACTAGTACTTTCTTTTTACTCAATTAACCATAAGCGCAAAGAAAACCATTGTCTTTGAAAGGGGGAAAATAAAAACTTAAAATAATGGCGTTAATAACATACAAGAAAAGTGGGAATAGCTATGTATGAAAATATAAAAAGGGATGGCTAACAATACCTCAATTGATTTCATCAAATTTCCATTTGTAACTATACAAGCAATCTCCAATATCCTATCAACTTCAATATTCAAACCTACAGTGGAAACAAAACAAAGTCATGGTATGCTTTTCATGGAGATATTTCAATATTGTTTTCCTTGGTGCATTCGGATAGACCGTATGCAAAAGTTTTCTAGAGCAATATATGTGTATGACACAGTTCTGTAGCTTATTTCCTTCCCACAGCTTCTCCCAATCAATTTTATTGGCTACTCTGAAACTGTGGACATCTCATCCTATAGTACGTTCTTGCTTTTAAGGCAATTATTATCAGCCTCTTCGCATCAAGTAAGCTTGCAATATCCACTGATAGAAGGATAATGATAATTTAGTGGTTGAGATTATCTTTCTCTTTGGAAATGGTTGGAGGACCCAGTCTATTCTAGGAAAAACACTATGATTGGTTGGAATGATTTTTTCTTTTCTTTCTGTTTTCCAGTCTATACATCTGTTTTTCTGAGAAAATGATAAAAAGGAACATCTAACAGTGGGTACAATTTTATGGACGATTTCGCTATAACAGTTAACAATCTTCACCCACCCCACCCCCAAAAAAAAGGAACATATAACAATTGGTTAAGAGCAACAGACTAACACATAGTGCAAAGCAAGACTAGGGGATGTACTAGCCTCAACGGTGAGTTAGAATTAGGGGGGAGAATCAAGTGAGCATCAGAAGTTCCTTTTTTTTTTTCTTTTTTTTTTTTTGAGAAAGTGAACAGCAGAAGTTTCTTTTTGAATTTAAAATTTAGTCAGTTTAGCTAGTAAATTTTGGGATTGAACAAGAGCACCTAAAGAAATGTGAAGCCAGTGTATAGATTAAAAGAATCTAATAGGCCCATAGAGTTATCAATCCAGCAGAACTTCCACTTTCTATCCTTCAAAATAAACCCAGAAATTTGGCACTCTACATCAAACTAATTACATATAGACATAGACAATAAGCTACCTATGGTTCTTATCCTTTAAGCATAACATTATACATAAAAGTAAGAAATTTCAAAACTATCTGCTTGTACATATAGCGATTTTGGCTCATAGCCATTTTAGTTAAGGAAGGATGACCATAGATGACTGACGGAGGACTTTTATTCAAGACATCTTGTCTTAAATAGTAGGAACTGATTATAAAGGGAAATTCAACATGCATATAGAAAGAATGGAAGGTATATCTGGAAATGTGTATGTTAGCACAATCTAGTTCTTCGACCTTCTAAATTTCTTTTGGAAGTCACTTGTACTAGAATATGAGGATTTTGGTCAGAGTAGGAAGAAACCCAGAGACGTTTCCAGATAACCACCACAGTAAAGTACTGCTGGACACTAAAGTGCAGAACGGGGGAAAGGAGGCCATAGCTGGATGATTACAAACCTGGAGGATGGGATGAAAGATGAATCTCTGACTGTCAGCATGAGGAATCAAATAGTTGTTTTTCGACACTCACATTTAAAACAACATCTAGAAACAAGATAGAAAGAAGCTTAGAGACTCTTATTTAAATCAATAAATGGGAAGATGGGTTTGCTAATGAGGTATGTGGAGGAGGCCTTCGTAGCATAACGATACACAGCCCATGGAAAGATAAAAATCAACAGTACCCTAGGACTTTGCTGGCATCAGCCTATTGAGAAAAGTCCATCAATATAATTTATTTTTTTATCCCTATGGTGTGCGGGCCAGCTTGCGCACACCTCGGCTAATTCCACGAGGTACCTGCTACCTCACACCAGCATAGGTACTGGGTGACTCTGTCCACCAGGTCTTGGACAAATGGAAAGAAATCACCTAGTGATTTTGCCTCCGCTAGAAATTGAACCTAAGACCTCATGGCTCTTAACTCACTTTATTGACCACTAAGCCACACCCTTGGGTGCAAAAGTCAATCAATATAATTGGACTGCCAACATGCCATTCGAGGACACTCTAAAACCTTAAAGGGACAGACAGCACATATCATTCCACAGCAGCATATACATGACTTTATGATGGATAACATAGCGAGAAAAAGCAATAAGAATGATTGCGGTTCAATGCATAAGGTTTAAGGACCCAGCACATTTCAAAAACATCATGACCTAATGATTACCGGTCATCTCAAGATCAATCCATACAAGCGGCAATTTGCACTCTCCACCAACTGATTCTAGCTTCTGATCCCCTTTTTCATGCTCAAGTACTTTCATCTCTCCTGGGCTGCCATCTGTCCCATTCTCTTTACCTGCATAGTTCACAAATCGTCATTTCTTGCAAACAGAAGCTATATATTAGGGTTTCAAAAAAGAACATTGAGGATTAGCCGCATATTTATTTATATATATAAATACAACAACATGCTTCTTGCTAACCTTTTCCTTTTACTCTATCAGCATCCCCATTAGTAATCTCAATTTGGGTCTCATCCTGGCTATCTGCAACATCCAAATTCAGCAATGAAAAGGCATTTGAGAGTTGATTCATTTCTATCAAAGTTCTTGATCATTAAGGTCCTGCACAACTGACAAATGAGTGCTGTTAGCGGTACATGAATCCTTTTCATTCGTTAGGAATGAAAAGATAGAAATCAAACAAATTAGTTACTTCCAGGGTTGAGTATATACTGTAATATAAGAGACAGTCTCAATTTTCAAGCATCACAGACCAATCTATGACCAAAAGCAATCAGCACTGGAAGTTGCATAAGAGAGTGCCCAACATAGTAATGGTAATAGATAATTGCGATTTTCCTCATCATCTTCGCAAGAGTTTAATTAAGGAATTTATGCAATCCCGTAATCACACACTATTCCCCTTTTCATTAAAGAAAATTACACAAAAAATGAAATTTGAAGTGAAGCAATCACAAGATGATGCATGAATAACTCAGCTTTAAAAGAATCATAAAGGGCCATACTTGATGCCAATTAGTATCAAATATATAACCACAAATCACCTACTAGCACTGCTAATAAGGAAACAAAGGTTTTAATTTGAGAAATTGGGTGACAACTAGAAACAAATAAAGTCCTCGATTAACTTGCAGTCAAAAGAAAGCACACAGCAGAGGTGTGACTGGTCTTACAAACTCGAGAATCATAGTCACAAATATGCAAATTTTTGTAAACATCTTTATATAAAAAAATTTGCAAAAAAAAAGGAAGAATAAGGCGGAACTCACCTGGTATAGCAGCCAAAGGGTAAGAAGGTTTGATTAATGGGGAGACCCAATAAAGACTCAAAATCTTCCGCTCATTTACTCAAATTGCCTTTTTTATTTATATAGTTTCTCTCTGATTTAAGAATTTTTACAAATACGACCTATGCGCTTCCAAGAATCAACAACGTACCCTTACCACTTCCAGAAATTTTTAGATGCTTGTGTTAAAAAAAATTGGTCAAATGTTATATTCTAACCACCTTTTGATTGGATACGGAATTTAAAAAATAAAGTAAACTTTTAAAATTTCTGATTAAACATAATGCTTATATATTTGTGTAGCTGTAAATCATTTTATAAAATAAAATTATTTCTTAATATAGAATAGTGATATTCTTTTTAGTACAGACTAGTCTTCGTACCCGCGCGATGCGCGGCAGATCTCAAAGGAAATATCGTAAAACAATATTAACTTACTTATTTGATATAATAAAATTTGTGAAATAATAAATATAACTATTTATATATTAAGTTTAGCGTCACCAATGACATGTACTTAAATAAAAATTAAATTGACACTCATATCGCAATTGCAATTACTTTAGACATTTTGTGGAAAAAATATTCTTATCATATCCCATTGACATAATTAGAAAAGGTTATGATATTAAAAAGTAATTGCTAATTATTTGACTTCTATAATTATATGTTTAATCTGTTAAGACATGGGAACATAATTTGATCTTTTAATTCAAATTTAATATAATCTTTCAGTTCAAATTTCCAAGCCAATCATACTTCAGTTTTAAAATATTATCTTTTAATTACAATTCAAAAATGACCTCATTTAATTTTACTATATTGCCTATTAATATTGTCAAAAATTGTTACCTCGCCTTTTGTTGTTAGCTTGTGCCTTAATATCTTTTTTTTTTTTTTTAATAATTCTTTTTACCCCTCCCCATATGAGCTCCTTTGGTGACTTAAACCCACAACTTTGAGTTGAAGTTAGAGGGTGCTTACCATATGAGAAACCCCTCTTCTCTTGACTTAATATCTTTACTTACTATTCTCCATTTAAGAAAGAATAGTATTCAATTTTTCTTTCACAACACTAACCACTTGGAATATTCGCCTTATTATTATTTACCACTAAGAAAACACAATATCGATATGAATTGTACTGTTTATTTTTTTCGAAAATAAAAGAAGCTTCGAAATCTAATTTTTATAATGATTTTGTTTCCCAAATATTATTTTTAACTATTTACACGTTCCAATCCATACTAACATTCTTCAAAATATTTATATCATTATTTAAGTCTTTCCAAATTATTACTCCTATCTTTTCTTTCCTATTTATACAAAAATGAACTTTTTATCTTTCAATTAAATAAATAATTAACTATAATCAATTTAAAATGTTAAATTTCAAATCAAAGTTAAAATATAGACACACTCAATTTAAAAATTAACTACACTCTATATTATTGTATTGCTCGTTAATATTGTCCAAATCTCCATGTTAGTGCATTTCAAAATCGTAGGTAAGATACCATCGTTCTTTCCTCCTCCTTCCTTATTTTATACTCCATCCTAATTTTTTAGTTTGTCATTCGTTTTCCTCCTCCTTCATTTTTTTTTTATGCAAATCAAAACAGTAACAACGAACTAAATAAGTCAACAAAAAATAAATAACAGAAAATAACTTTCAATAAATATAAATGCATAAAAATGAAATTTGTATACTAAATTTGAGTTAGCTCTTGACTATTACCTAAGAATAAAATGAGATGCAAGAAAGGAAAAAAATATATGTTCAGCTTGATCTATACAACAACAACATACCCAGTAAATTCCCACAACGATGTGAGATGCAGGTGAGGAGAGGGTAGAGTGTCTGCAGACCTTTACCACCGACGATGTGGTTTCCGAAAAACCCTCGGAAGTTTAGCTTGATGTATAATGCCCGTATTTTGAAAAAAAAAATCTAACATTATCTTGTGTATTTCCCAAGGGATATACATCTATAAGAGGTTAAGATTCATTTAAACTCAAATTTAATAATCATACCAGTTAGTAAGCTTTTTGAAATATAACATATTTAAAATCTTATTAATCCTTATCCTACACGAATATGATTATCAAGATAGTCCTTTATATTTTTCGAATGATATTTACATGATATTTCGAACTAATTTTAGTTAAGATGTTAAGTTAATACATATAATATAATATCCATAGTCCAACCTTTGCGGCAATTAGGATTTAAAATTTGATTACAAATTAAAATATTTTTATCTTTTAAGTCAAATCAAAATCAATAATTTATGTTAATTAAAAATGTTTATCTCAATTCAATTTTTAATCTTTCAATTTAAATTAAGATTAAAGTTTTTTTTATTTCAATTCAAAAATGTTTATCTTTCAATTTAAATACAAAAATCCATTGTTTTATATCAACTCGAATATTTTTAATTACTGATCTCATAGACTCATGTCAATAAGAAGCTCTATTTTTGCAGCACTCATTAAAAATTACTACGCATCTTCTATTTTTTTCCCCCAAAATTATGAAAGGATAGTAATTAGACTAATTAAAAGCCAAGACAATGCAAAAAATGGAGAAGAAAATATAAGAAATCACATAGAAGCCACCCTAGTTTTGTCATCTTTGTAAACTTCACAAACAAACACACACACACACACCCACCCCCCGCTTCTACCATGAATTGCTAAAACTACTGACCCAACACGCTAAACCTACATAAGACAATGCTCAAAATTTACACTAACATCTACGGCTAAATAGCAGTTGATTGATAACAATTAATTTTCTTATCAAGATTAAGCCTCTTATCTGCATGTGTATACCACACAATCAGTAAGAGCATGGAGAATGAAAATTTGTTGACTCGAAATGCTCCCATATATTGCAACAACAATTGTTATACAAAATTCGAAATATAACATCTCTTACGTAGCATATAATATTATATGACAAATATTCTCTTTAGCATTGAGAATTGTCAATCAAATAGAGAAATCTAGTTTTTTGTACTTACCTTCCTACTATTTCACCAAATAAGTGCAGGTAGAACAATTTAGACTATGTCAAACGTAATATATACAATTGAAATGAAAATTAAAAAATAATGTATTAGCTTGTCATTCTACTATTAATTTATTTGCACAACAAATTCTTCTTGTCCATCTCTCTATTCCTCACCTTAAGTTTACTTGTTGAGGCCTTCAAGGACATCTCGTGATTGTTAAGAGCATAAATTGTTCAGTTATATATGTATATATTTAATTAGAGCTAGGTTGCTATCTTTCTCTTGAATGACTTTTAATTTGTGTAATTTTTTCATTTAACTATGAAGCACAATGTAAGTAACTTGATAGAAACTTCAAGAAAGGATGAGTTTATTATCAAAGTTTAACTTTTAAGCAAAAACTAAATAAATAAAGAAACCATAATTATTATGTACATTATAATCACAATCACTAAATGAAGAAAAAAAGAAGGAGAACGTACCTTTGCATAAAAGCCACAAATAGACATTATAGTGGTCACCGTAATCACACTCTTTTCTCATCTCTAGTTTAGTCCTGTAAAATTTACTCTATTTTCATTAATTAAGATAAGCTCATTAAATAAGGATACACAGACGAAAACATGAATTTCATTCAAATTAAAAAGCTAAAAATCATCATAATAAATAAATTATCAGTGCAAAGCAAAGCAGAGAGATGGGAAAAATTGCACATCTCAGTTCTCTTTGTTGCACTATTTATACAAATATATTGCTGTGCATTTAAAATTTAAATTTATTGTTATGCCGATCAGATATGCTAGAATAAGATATGATAAGGTTTATGGTTACCTAAGTAAAGCCTGGCTAATCTAATATATAGATTAAGACTAATTTGGATTTTTTTATTATCTCAATTCAAGAAAAAGAGTTATATCAAAATCAAAGCTTCTCATTATAATTTCAATCAAATTCTTTTAATCTTTCAGTCTAAATTAAATTTTTCTTTATCTCAAAATTCATATAAAGAAACTAAAAGACACATTTAAAAATTCCATATAAAACGTTAAGTTTATCAATTGAAAACTAATATTATTAATAATATTTATGATTAAGTTAGGATTTTGATTATTCGTATGATTATTATTATTAATAAATAATAATATTCTGTGCAAATAATACCTTAGTAACAATATTCCCTAAATCACGTTATGCATTATAAAAGTCAAATTCAAACTCTTTTTATTTAAGTTCAAATTCAAAAACTTCTTCCATAGATAAGATATACATTTAAAATGTGTAATTAAACATATATACAAAACAAAAGAAGACCAAGTTTAATACGTTAACCTTTTCCCATACAAAATTTTATACTTTTAGTTTCTTTCTTTCTTTTGTTATCAAAAAATTCTTTACATAAAGCAAATATGAATAAAGAGTAGCATTTAAATCACTATACTTTTATCTTTCAATTCAAACTTAAAGTCAGTTTAATCTTTAACCATGTCTTTCAGAAAGTATTTATCTTTCAAATTAAATTTAAAACATATTTTTTATATTTCAAGTCAAAATGTGGCATTTGATTAACAAATAACTCTTTTTAAAAAATTGAAATATAGAGCCCTAAAATTACAATAGTGATAAGGATGAAGTATAAATGTTTTGCTAAATACGGCCCTTTCAACATTATTCAAATTCAAAATTTATGTTTCACATAAAGTTCACATTAATTAAAAATTTTGTCCTAATTCTTAGTATAGCCTTGTCTTAAAATTGCCAAGTGGCTTATTATTAGCTTGCCACTTGGCTTAACCACATTGCTTATACCTCTCCTTTTATATATATATAGATTAATAAATTGAAACAATGAGAGTATATAATTATAATATAATTAATATTAATAAATGGCAATAAGCTCGTAGCAAATTAACATGTCCGCTTGTTTTTTTGTGTATTCTGATCATTACGGTTATAATGAAGCAATATATTATAATGAAGCAATATATTTTTAGGCAATAAATAAATGTCAATAAGCAAGCAGCACTCAACATGCCTACTTAAGTTTTTGGTGGTACCAGGGTCACAGTTAACATGAAGCAATATGATTGGACGATAAATAAGTGGCAATTAGCAGATCAACATGCCTACTTAGGGGTATTCTTGTCATTACAGTTAAAACTTAAAAGTGAAGCAATACGATTGGGTGAAAGGGAAATTTATTGTAGCTGCTGGCCTGCTGCATATATTTTTGGCCAAATTATCTAGATAGTCCCTTATACTTGACACTTCAAAACCTAATTAGTGATCAAACCGACACTTTAACTTAGCAAAAATTGTCGGGCTTAACTTATGATTTTCTTTCTTTTTCTTTTTACTCAAGTTTCTTCACGTATGTAGTTAAATTTTAACATTTCAAAAAATTATTCCATGTGGGTCTCATTATTTCTGCTTACTCCCCCTTCAGATATCTTCAGATTCTTCTTGTAATTTTATAGAAGAAAACCCAGTATGATAGAGTTTATTTCTCAAAAGTTCACTCAACTACTGTAATTGTAACACAAAAGTCGCTTAACTTTATTTTGTAACTGGAAAGTCACTCAACTTTCATCTTTGTAACACAAAAGTCACTTAACTTTGTTTTGTAACTTGAAAGTCACTCAACTTTCATAATTATAACACAAAAGTCATTCAACTCATTTTAGTCAACTTTTGATGACGTGGCATTTTTTTAAAAGTTAAATCCTTATTTAATATAAGCCCACCCATTTTTACCATTTAGTGATCCGCCCCACTAAACAGACCCGCTATCCAAATTTTTATAACAAAGCACTAAGGACTGAAATTTTACTAGTAATTTTTTACTGGTAATGTGACTGGATTCTCCTCCCTACTCAGGGATTAAAATTTTGCCTCAAGTTCATCTGGTTACTATGACACTATTGCTAAGCTATTTACAAGTAGTAACAGTACTTTAAGGAAATTTATACATTCTATTCACAAAATATTACGTAAATCAACTGAGTCTAGTTGTACCTTTGTTCTTCTTTTCATCTATGATGTATTCAGAATACAATTCCCTTGAGCAAGCAACTTGAATTTTACAAAGAACATCATAAGAAGTTGGTAGTGATTGCGGGGAAAGTAAATGCCCCTCGATAATCAACATTTCAATTCACTTAGTTAATGCAGGAGCCAGAAAGTAGTGATTTTGTTCAAAATTAGTACTATATTAATCCTCTACTTTACAAAAATTTATACTACTGATCAGTTCTCAGACATCCTCATCAAATCCTACACTAAATTAATTGGATAGCGGGTCAGGTTAGTGGGGCGGGTCACTAAATGGTAAAAATGGGTGAGTTTATGTTAAATAAGGATTTAACTTTTTCAAAAATGCCATGTCAGCAAAAGTTGACTAAAATGAGTTGAATAACTTTTGTGTTACAAAGATTAACTTGAGTGATTTCCAGTTACATAACAAAGTTAAGTGACTTTTGTGTTACAAAGAAGAAAGTTGAGTGACTTTCCAGTTACAGAACTAAGTTAAGTGACTTTTGTGTTACAATTGCGATAGTTAAGTGACCTTCTGAGAAATCAACTCCAATAAGATATGATTATACAAATAAATTTTTTATCTTTTCAATGTGCATACTGTAAAATCAAGCATTATACCCAACAAGTGGATATTTCTAAATATCAAATCTTGTACTAAAGAAATGGAGAAGAAAGTCTAAGGGTGAGGTCTAAATTCACTAAAGCTAACAAGAGAGCCTGGTTTTTGTTTTTGGGAAGAAGATGGAAAAGTTTGGTGTGGGGGGGGGGGGGAGGGGGGTGTGGGTCGTGAGGGGAAGGCAACTGGCGTGTTTAGTGGCTGGAAGTTTTTTGTTTCCTTAATTTATTTCTTTTACATACTTTTACTTTATTTTTTAAATATACTAGTATACGTACCCGCGCGTTGCACGGAGAAACAATTTAGACAAAATAACATGAAGTCCTTCAAGTTGTTAATCAGTTCTAAATCTTAACTCCTTGAAACTGATAAAATATCAATGCACTTATAATAATTACTGTTAAACACGAAGTCTATCATTCAAATGGCACATCTCTCAAATATGTGATTCCAATACTTAAGATAATGCCGTAGCAGATCACTAAATCCTGAAAAGCTTGAGCATAAGCCAGAGTACAAATTCAGAAAGATAACAAATTGAATTGACTGCAGAACTTTTTTTTTCCCTTTTACTTGGGAATGAACATAAGCATCAATCGTTCATACAAAAAGATAGTGCTTCTTGTACAGTTATAACGGATGACTCCTAGTTATTGGAAAGCTTACCTATGTAAGCTGATCATATTGCAATTAAACAACCCTGACAACACATCCAAGCAACCACAATACCCAGCAAAGCCCCAGCAAAAACCTGCGGTGGGGTATGGCCAAGAAGTTCTTTTTAGCTTTCCTTGACTGATGGGATGCCCTTCGAATAAGTCCTCAACGATCAGATTAGAACCTGAGATGACAGAATAAGATTTGATCAATCAGAAAGCTAAACATGTCCGTTAGACATATATGCAAGTCTCCACAGCAGTGATCCACCCACCAATGGTCGTGTAAAGGATCCAACCAACGAAAAGAGATTCCATTACTGTTCTTTGAAAGGGGCGTAGCTAGTTTTAGGTCGTCATCTACTACTATTGCTAATGCCTTATGATAACATAACAGAATAGATTGAACCATATAACAGTTGTTAACCCCAGAAAATCAAGCACAATCACCCTACGGAATATCTCAACCTGGCTATTCAAACTTCAAATAAGTATTAATCACATTGCACATCTTTTCATGTTAACGTGACTGTTGAATCTTAGTATCTTCTTCTTTATTACAGTAATAAATTCAAAGTATGATGTTATATCCCGTATTTTTAAACATTAGGATACTCTAAAGCTAATCGCGACAAGTTAAGGACAAGACTATTTTGGGATACGAGGTAGAGAATTTTAACTTCCGATTTTGTTTCAATGCACAAGTTGCTTATAAATTTTATTTGGTATAGAAATATTATTGGATATTAGGGATTAATTAACCATGATTAGATTATTAAGTGGGATTAATAACTTAATCATTTCACTAATTGGCCATTAGTGGCCGTGTGGGCCCCACCCGTGATATGGCCAAGTGTAATTGGCTCAAACTTTGGGTGGGCCACGTGTCCAGCTCATGGACATCCTATATATAGTAATTTCATGACTCATTCCTCAACTAGCTATTCATTTGTTCATCTTGCACCTTAGAGAACATAGAGATAGAAAAAATGGCTCTCGGCCATGGCTGAATCTTAAGGGAGTTTTCAAGCTTGGATTCAATTAATTATCTTGGTATTTCTAATCAAATGAAGGTCATGGAAACAAGGATTAATCATGGAAAGGCAGCAAGGATCTTTGTCCTTTTAATTTGCAAGTTCTAGCCATGGGGAAGTCAAGTGTTAAGGTAAGAATTGATCACTTTTCATATATTTTATGGTGAGTTTGGATGTGTTGTGAATATGTATAAATATGAATTGAATGTATAAAATTGTGTATGTTGATGTTGGAGAGTTGTCTAAGCCGTAGGGGGGCTGTTTTAGGAGAAGAATGGTGAATTGATTTTAATTGGTATTTTGGTTGTTGTTGTTATGGATTGTATGGTGAGAATGAAGGTTTAATGATTCAAGTTGGAGTTGTAATTGTTTGTGGGCTGTTGTAAAAGCTAGTATGATGTTAATATAGTTTCTTGCATTTATGTAAATGATGTTGTTAACGTGTGGTTGTTGGTAGAGTTCATGAAATTGGAAGAAAAGAATGTATTATTGTTATTCTTGTTGAGTTTGGAAGATTGCGGGTTGTATTGTATGTGGGTTGGGCTGTTTGGAATATTGTGCGGGTTGTCCGAAGCGTTCTCGAGTCTTGTTTGAATGGTCTCGAGTTAGCACTTAAACGTATGATCATTGATGTTGGCTTGATTGTATGTGGTTGGTTTGAATGTAAAGGAAATGTCGTCAAATTATATAGAAAGGAGTTACTAACGTTAGATTACATTTTGAATTCCCCCGTAGCCTAACCGTAGTTCTTGACATCTTAATATAGGTTAAAGTACTATTGGGCAGCGTATACGTGTGTGTTGCGAGTAAATGCTAAAGGTATGTAAAGCCTATCCCTTCTTTCTTTTGGCATGTCCTAGATGTAAGTAAGATATGATATGAGCTTTGGGGTAATTCTATTCACAAGTTCTGAGCATGATTTATGATTCTTATTCACTTCTTGATGTTAGAACTCTCAGGATAGTCGAGCTATTGCCCTCGAGTCTTTTATATGATTGAATAGTAAATGATGCATAAAAGTTTCTATTCCTAAAGGATTCTATAATGAATAATATCCTTAACTTTCATAAATTTGTCTCGTATTGATTTGATACATGTCTATGATCCTTGAGACTTTCCTTTATATAGTTCGTAATGACATTTAGAGAGAACTTAATATGGTTATCATCACGACACTCGAGAATTAATTAGTCTACTTATCTATTGAGTCTCAAAAGATGATTTGGGTGCATATGGTTACTTACTACTCTGCTCGTGCATACCGTTACATCTTTCACTGAGTCCCGGGCCAGGACATGTTTTCGTGCACAGATCCATTGCATTATTCACTGAGTCCCTCACTAGAGGGCCGGGACACGTTTTATGTATATGTATATGATGATATGATGACATGATGATATGATGATATGGGGATGGCGGCCAGGATGGCATATGATGACTTTATTCACCGAGCCCCTCACTAGAGGGCCGGGACACGTTATATGTACATGTATATGATGATTTTATTTACCGAGTCCCTCACTAGAGGGCCGAGACACGTTATATATGCATATGTACAGGATGATTATCTAATTATGTCACTAAGTCCCATAACGGGTTGGGTATGATATTGACACGTATGATTTATGTTCAAAGGTAAGCCTTGTGGTTTTCGGTTATTGTACTAGTTTTCTATACTCCTTATTTCGGTATGATCTGTTCTTATATTTCATGCTTTACATGCTCGGTACATATTCCGTCTTGACCCCTTTCTTCTGGGGGCTGCGTTTCATGCCCGCAGGTACAGATGCTCGTTTTGGTGATCCGCCAGCTTAGGATATCCATTCAGCTATCTTGGAGTGCTCCTTGTTTCGGAGCCTAGCCTTTTGGTACAGATCCTTCTATTGTATATATGTGTCTATCCAGGGGTACGGCGGGGCCCTGTACCGTCATATGATACTGTTGTTACTCTTAGAGGTATGTAGACATATGTGTGGGTTTGTATATAGTTACTGTTTAGTTCTGTCTGTATGATTTATGTTTGGGACGTCCCTATTCGTAGTGGCAGCCTTGATATATATATATATATATATATATATGTTTTGGGATGTTGTGTGTAGTGGCAGCCTTGTCGGCTTGCGTAGATATAAACATATATGTTTTGGGAGTCGTGTGTTATGGTAGCCTTGTCGGCTCGTGTATGGCGGGGATGTTCCCTTATATTATGATAGCCTTGCCGGCTTATGTACTATGATATCTGTTGAAAGTTGTAACTCCCCAGGAGACAGGTTGCTATGATACGTCTATATAATGCGACAGTTTTGAGACGACGTCTTGCCTTTTTATTTATAAGTTCCTTATTATGCTAGTTGTGGATGATTGTAGTTAACGTGTGCGTACGAGTGTCCAGCTCGGGCACTAGTCACGGCCTACGGGGTTGGGTCGTGACAAAAGTGGTATCGAGCGATTCATCCTCGGAGTGTCTACGAGACCGTGTCTAGTAGAGTCTTGTTTATCGGTGTGTTGTGCACCACATCTATAAACAGGAAGCTACAGGACATTTAGGATGTTATCTTTCCTTCTTACTCTAGATCGTGCGATAGAGCTGTATTATCAGGACGATTTCTCCCTAACAAATTACTATGTTTACAGTGATGCCTCCAAAGAAAGCGACAGCTGCCCAGAAGGGCAAATCAGTGGCTGGAGAGACCAGCCAGACCCGGAGAGTTACTAGGGCCGTGCCCCCCGATGCCAGGGTTGTGCTCGGTCGCCGAGCTCGCTACACCATCACTACCCTAGAGGAGCATAGGGCGGCGGCACCGGATCGGGGCGGCTCCACCGCCGGCTCCCGAGGTTCCGATGCCGAGCCTCCGGCTCCTCGGCCCGGGGACGGAGGATAGGGCCATGAGAGATGCGGTTCGATTCTGACAGATTAGTGTCGGCGGGCTCGCGAGCACGGATTAGGAGGTGACTATGCGGACGGACATGATAGTTTGAGGGCCGTGATTTCTTGACTTGTAATATATATATGGGTCAAAGCCCGCGGAGGATCCGCGGGAGTTTATTCGGCGGATGCGGCGCACATTGAGGATAATTAGAGCTTCCGAGGCGAGGTACGATTTGGCTTCGTATCGGTTGCGTGATGTATATAATTGGTATGAGTCACGGGAGTAGTCTAGGGGCGAAGATGCTAATCCCGGCGGTATGGGATGAGTTCGTGGAGGCCTTTACGGGCCATTTACGCCTCCGGAGATGAGGCGAGCCGAGTTGATAGATTCGCTACATCGAGGCGAGAATGGCGAGTGTTCGGGATTATAGTCTCGAGTTTGATTCGTTGGCTAGAACATGCGCCCACTATTGTAGGCGACATGGGCGATAGGGTGCATCGTTATGTGATGGGGCTGGATCGTTACTTGGTTGATAGCTGTATGATAATGGCTTCTCAGCCCGGTATGGATATTGCCCGGGTACAGGCTTATGCACAGGGGGTGGAGGATCGACATAGGGGGCGTCCGTCGGACAGAGATCATGACAGGGGCCAGCCCAAGAGGGCTAGATGAACGGTTATTTTGGGGAGTTTCGGCGGGCGGCCTCGGCGGCGGTATAGCGAGATATCCTCCCCGGCCCGGCCGCTAAAAGTATGATGTGTTCCCGGGTAGGAGGTTCGATAGCACAGGGTATTCAGGAGTCGGTCAGAGCTCCAGGGCTTTAGGTTCACAGATGCACAGGAGTGCAGGTCAGACGAGGCCATCTATGCCTCAGTGCTCTCGATGCGGTAGGCGCCATCCGGGGGAATGCCGTCTCGCTACTGGCGCTTGTTTTTCTTGCAGCCGTCAAGGCCATATTATGAGGGAGTGTCCGTATGGGGGTAGTCCGGTGGTGCGGCTGTAGTTTTGGGTCGATTCTTTGGTTCATCTCCTTACGTAGCTATGCGACATGGGGGGTAGGGTATGCCGATACCGGCGGGTCGTGGCGAGAGGCCGTGGCGGGGCTTCCAGTTCTAGCGGTCCTTCGAACCGCATATATGCTTTGGCTGGTAGACGGGATCGGAGGCGTCACCAAATGTGGTTACGGTATATTATTGATTTTCTCTCGAGACGTATATGCATTGATAGATCCGTGCTCCACCTTATCATATATATATCTCCCTTTGTTGCTAGTAGAATCGGGATAAAACTCGAATCGATTGAACCGTTTGAGGTAGCTACACCGGTAGGAGATGCATTATAGCAAAGCGGTATATAAAAGGTGTTTGGTGAATATATATAGTCGTCATACCTAAAGTATTTGATAGAGTTAGATATGACTGAGTTTGATGTTATTATGGGTATGGATTGGTTAGCTTCCTGTTATGCTAACGTTGATTGTAGAAACAAGATAGTTCGGTTTCAGTTCCCAGGGGAGCCAACTATTGAATGGTTAGGAAATACGGCATCGCCGAGGGGTAAGTTTATTTCATACCTCAAGGCAAGGAAGATGGTTAGAAAGGGTTATATTTATCATTTGGTTCGTGTGCATGACTTGAAAGCAGAGGCACCGACTCTTCAGTCAGTCTCGGTAGTCAATGAATTTCCAGATGAACTTCCAGGTCTTCCTTCTGAGCGGGAGATAGAATTTACTATAGATGTGTTTCCAGATACTCAGCCCATATCTATACCTCTTTGACGAATGGCCTGCGGGCGAAAGAATTGAAGGAGTAGTGAGAGATTTGTTAGAGAAGGGCTTCATTAGGCCCGAGTACATCACCTTGGGGAGCGTCGGTGCTTGTTCGTGAGAAAGAAAGATGGGTCGGCTTGCGGATGTGTATTGATTATAGGCGGTGAACAAGGTGACTATAAAGAATAGATATCCCTCCCCCGGGATTGATAATTTATTTGACCGGTTACGAGTGCTAAGTGTTTCTCGAAGATAGACTTGCGGTCGCTATCACCGGTGCGGGTAAGAGAGCGGATATTCCAAAAGCGCATTCGGGACCGATACGGGCACTATGAGTTTAGGGTTATGTAAGTGACGATGCTCCGCAGCTTTTATGGACTTGATGAACCGAGTATTCCAGCCGTTCCTAGATATGTTCGTGATTGTATTTATTGATGATATCATGGTCTATTCACGATCAGAGGAAGAGCATGCGAATCGTCTGAGAACGGTACTTGGGGTGATCCAACACCAGAAATTGTATGCTAAGTTCTCTAAATGTGAATTCTGGTTGACTTCAGTAGAATTCTTGGGGCATATTATTAGGGCTGATGGCATTCGGGTGGATACACAGAAGATTGAGGCCGTAAAGACTTGGCCCAGACCTATGACACCCTGCGAGGTACGTAGTTTTACGGGGCTAGCAGGATATTACAGGAGATTTGTGGAGAAGTTTGCTTCGATTTCAGCGCCTTTAACAAGGCTAACTCAGAAGGCAGCTAAGTTCCAGTGGACTGATGCTTGTGAACGAAGCTTCCAGTTGCTGAAAGAGAAGTTGACTACAGCTCCAGTTTTAACCCTTCCTGAGGGGTTAGACGGTTATGTCATTTATTGTGATGCTTCCGGTGTTGGGCTAGGTTGTGTATTAATGCAGCATGGCGAGTTATAGCCTATGCCTCCCGGCGGCTTTCGAAAAGCACGAAAGAAATTATCCTACTCATGATGCGGAACTAGCGGCGGTAATTCATGCTTTGAAGATATGGAGGCATTATCTATATGGCGTGCATGTTGATATTTATACGGATCATAAAAGCCTCCGAGTATATCTTTAAGCGAAGGAGCTGAATTTGCGGCGAGAGAAGATGGCTAGAGTTCTTTGAAGGATTATGATGTTGATATTCTATACCATTCAGGGAAAGCGAATGTTATAGCAGATGCACTTAGCCGCAAGTCTATGGGCAGCTTGTCGGACGTGCAACCAGAAAGGAAGGAATAGTCCGTGAGATTTATCAGCTAGCTAGCCTTGGAGTCCGTTTGGCTGATTCTGGTGGTACTGGGGTTTCTGTCCGAGGAGTTCTTTGAATCCTCTATTATGGAAGAGGTAAAGCGACGCCAGTACGAGGACCACGTTGCAGCGCGGTATAGAGAATAAAGACCCACGAAAAGGAGAAGACCCCATTCGAGATTACACCTGACGGAGTACTACTACATAGGAGTAGGTTATGTGTACCTGAGGTTGCAGGGGTGCGGCGACAGGTTATGGGAGAGGCGCACTATGCCCGTTATTCTATTCACTCGGGGTCTACAAAGATGTACCATGACCTCAGATGCTTGTATTGGTGGGATGGTATAAAGAAGGACATAGCAGAGTTTGTGGCTCAGAGCCCAAATTGCCAACAGGTTAAGATCGAGCATCGAAGGCTGGTGGATTATTACGAGAGATAGAGATTCGACTTGGAAGTGGGGAAGCAATCAATATGGACTTCATTACGGGTTTACCTCGCACTCACGGATGTGTGATTCCATATGGGTTATTGTAGATGGGCGACAAAATCGGCCCATTTTCTTCCTAAAATCGGGACTACTTATTCGCTGAGGACTATGCAAAGCTATATATTAAGGAGATAGTAAGACTTCACGGAGTTCCCACATCTATTATATCTGATAGAGGTGCTCAGTTTACAGCTCACTTCTGGAGATCATTCCAGGAAGGATTGGGGACACAGGTGAGTCTTAGCACAGCATTTCATCCTCAGACTGACGGACAGGCCGAGCGTACTATTCAGACACTAGAAGATATGTTGCGGGCCTGTGTTATTGATTTCAGAGGTAACTGGGATGATCATCTACCACTTATTGAGTTCGCCTATAATAATAGCTACCATTCTAGCATCCAGATGGCACCGTATGAGGCTCTGTATGGCAGGAAGTGCAGGTCACCTATTGGCTGGTTTGATGTTGGGGAGGCTAAACTGATCGGCCCAGATATGATTCAAGACGGTTGATAAGTGAAACTCATTCAGGAAAGGTTATTAGCAGCTCAGAGTCGACAGAAGTCATATGCAGATAATCGACGTCGACACTTAGAATTCCAGGTTGGTGATTGGGTATTCTTGAAAGTATCACCCATGAAGGGTGTTATGAGATTCGGCAGGAAGGGAAAACTCAGCCCGAGATATATCGGGCCTTATCAGATTGTCCGAAAGATAGGCAAGGTTGCCTATGAATTAGACCTACCATCGATGCGGGAAGCGGTACACCGGTGTTTCATGTGTCTATGCTTCGTAAATATATTGGTGACCCTTCCGGGATATTCCCCGTGGATGATATCAAGTGACAGAGGAGTAATCGTACGAGGAGAACCCTATAGCTATACTGGATCGTCAAGTGAGAAGATTGCGTACTAAAGACGTGGCTTCTGTTAAAGTATTGTGGCGAAACAATAATAGGGAGGAGATGACTTGGGAAGCTGAAGAGGAGATGAAGAAGAAATATCCTCACTTGTTTCCTATGCCTACAGGTAATCTAAACTCCTCGTTGATTATATTGATTGGTAAATAAAGCTATATGTTATAACAATAAAAGAGACTCCCCGAAGTGCTTATAAGACCCTGTAAGACTAGTATAACATTCGAGGACGAATGTTCTAAAGGGGGGAAGGATGTTATATCTCGTATTTTTAAACAATAGGATACTCTAAAGCTAATCGCGACAAGTTAAAGACAAGACTATTTTGGGATACGAGGTAGAGACTTTTAACTTCCGATTTTATTTCAATGCACAAGTTGCTTATAAATTTTATTTGGTATAGAAATATTATTGGAGATTAGGGATTAATTAACCATGATTAGATTATTAAGTGGGATTAATAACTTAATCATTTCACTAATTGGCCATTAGTGGCCGTGTGGGCCCTACTCGTGATATGGCCAAGTGTAATTGGCTCAAACTTTGGGTGGGCCATGTGTCCAGCTCATGGACATCCTATATATAGTAATTTCATGACTCATTCCTCAACTAGCTATTCATTTGTTCATCTTGCACCTTAGAGAACATAGAGATAGAAAAAATGGCTCTCGGCCATGGCTAAATCTTAAGGGAGTTTTCAAGCTTGGATTCAATTAATTATCTTGGTATTTCTAATCAAATTGAAGGTCATAAAACAAGGATTAATCATTGGAAAGGCAAGAACAAGGATCTTTGTCCTTTTAATTTGCAAGTTCTAGCCAATTGGAAGTCAAGTGTTAAGGTAAGAATTGATCACTTTTCATATATTTTATGGTGAGTTTGGATGTGTTGTGAATATGTATAAATATGAATTGAATGTATAAAATTGTGTATGTTGATGTTGGAGAGTTGTCTAAGTCGTAGGGGCATTTGTGTAGGAGAAGAATGGTGAATTGATTTTACTTGGTATTTTGGTTGTTGTTGTTATGGATTGTATGGTGAGAATGAAGGTTTAATGGTTCAAGTTGGAGTTGTAATTGTTTGTGGGCTGTTGTAAAAGCTAGTATAATGTTAATATAGTTTCTTGCATTTATGTAAATGATGTTGTTAACGTGTGGTTGTTGGTATAGTTCATGAAATTGGAAGAAAAGAATGTATTATTGTTATTCTTGTTGAGTTTGGAAGATTGCGGGTTGTATTGTATGTGGGTTGGGCTGTTTGGAATATTGTGCGGGTTGTCCGAAGTGCTCTCGAGTCTTGTTTGAATGGTCTCAGGTTAGCACTTAAACGTATGATCATTGATGTTGGCTTGATTGTATGTGGTTGGTTTGAATATAAAGGAAATGTCATCAAATTATATAGAAAGGAGTTACTAACGTTAGAATACATTTTGAATTCCCCGTAGCCTAACCGTAGTTCTTGACATCTTAATATAGGTTAAAGTACTATTGGGCAGCGTATACGTGTGTGTTGCGAGTAAACGCTAAAGGTATGTAAAGCCTATCTTCTTTCTTTTGGCATGTCCTAGATGTAAGTAAGATATGATATGAGCTTTGGGGTAATTCTATTCACAAGTTCCGAGCATGATTTATGATTCTTATTCACTTCTTGATGTTAGAACTCTCAGGATAGTCGAGCTATTGCCTTCGAGTCTTTTATATGATTGAATAGTAAATGATGCATAAAAGTTCCTATTCCTAAAGGATTCTATAATGAATAATATCCTTAACTTTCATAAGCTGTCTCGTATTGATTTGATACATGTCTATAATCCCTGAGACTTTCCTTTATATAGTTCGTAATGACATTTAGAGAGAACTTAATATGGTTATCATCCTGACACTCGAGAATTAATTAGTCTACTTATCTATTGAGTCTCAAAAGATGATTTGGGTGCATATGGTTACTTACTACTCTGCTCGTACATACTGTTACATCTTTCACTGAGTCCCGGGCCAGGACATGTTTTCGTGCACAGATCCACTGCATTATTCACCGAGTCTCTCACTAGAGGGCCGGGACACGTTATATGTATATGTATATGATGATATGATGATATGGGGATGGCGGCCAGGATGGCATATGATGACTTTATTCACCGAGTCCCTCACTAGAGGGCCGGGACACGTTATATGTACATGTATATGATGATTTTATTTACCGAGTCCCTCACTAGAGGGCCGGGACACGTTATATATGCATATGTACAGGATGATTATCTAATTATGTCACTAAGTCCCATAACGGGTTGGGTATGATATTGACACGTATGATTTATGTTCAAAGGTAAGCCTTGTGATTTTCTGGTTATTGTACTAGTTTTCTATACTCCTTATTTCAGTATGATCCTGTTTACTATATTTCATGCTTTACATGCTCAGTACATATTCCGTACTGACCCCCTTTCTTCGGGGGCCTGCGTTTCATGCCCACAGTACGGACGCTCGTTTTGGTGATCCGCCGACTTAGATATCCATTCGGCTATCTTGGAGTGCTCCCTTGTTCCGAGCCTAGCTTTTGGTACGATCCTTTTGTTGTATATATGTGTCTATCCGGGGGTATGGCGGGGCCCCGTCCCGTCATATGATCTTGTTGTTACTCTTAGAGGTACGTAGACATATGTGTGGGTTTGTATATAGTTCTTGTTCGCCCGTACGTATGATTTATGTTTGGGACGTCCCCATTCGTAGTGGCAGCCTTGTCGGCTTGCATATATATATATATATATATATATATATATATATGTTTTGGGATGTTGTGTGTAGTGGTAGCCTTGTCGGCTTGCGTAGATATAAACATATATGTTTTGGGAGTTGTGTGTTATGGTAGCCTTGTCAGCTCGTGTATGGCGGCGATATTCCCTTATATTATGATAGCCTTGCCGGCTTATGTACTATGATATCTGTTGAAAGTTGTAACTCCCCAGGAGACAGGTTGCCATGATACATTTATATAATGCGACAGTTTTGAGACGACGTCTTGCCTTTTTATTTATAAGTTCCTTATTATGCTAGTTATGGATGATTGTAGTTAACAGGTGCATACGAGTGTCCAGCTCTGGCACTAGTCACGGCCTACGGGGTTGGGTCGTGACATATGAGATGCATGCACTCAATGTGGTATAATTTCTTTGCTCACGAATTATAAATCTAGAAGCAATACATTACAACATAAGGCTATGAGTACCTAGTAATGCTTTCAAGAAAGGTATAGGGAATGAATTTTTGTTCATTTATTCATTCTCAACAAATAAATCCATTATCTCTTCCTTTATTTGGAAGCAAATTGATTTTTTTTAGAATATAGATGACTTACCTGACAAAGAGGGACACAGACATAATCAAAGTAAAGCATTTCATTCCAGCTGATGTCTAATCTCGCTAGTCCTCTTTATAAGGGCCTTAATTCAGGTAAAAATTTGAACTTGTACTTTGATTTTTAGAGTAACCTGAAAAACAATTGTCATTAGAAAATGTCCCTACAAGAAAGGATAAGAGAAACAGAGAAACAAATGGAGAACTGACAAAGAATGACTAATATCATTCTATGATAAGAAGCTGTTAAAGTTTAAACAGAACTTCAGAATCAAAATATATCCTAATAAGTCTCCGAGATACATGTAGATAGCATAACAAAACAATCGGCTCACATATTTTTGGCATACCAATTAGCTTAGAGTAGACGTAACTTGGCATTCAACTGCATCACAATCAGACGCCTTTGAACGGATATTGAGAACAGTAGAGAAGTACCGAACAAATATTAACCTTCAGAAGGATGGGCGAGAAGAATTGAGCAAATAGATGTCGCTTCTGCTTCTTTAACTTGTCATAATCCTACAGACCACTGCTTTTGCCGATCCACACCTTGCTCCTGTATTCATATGTGAAATGCAGGAATAAGTAAAAGTCATAAGGTGTCAATTCACAAATCTATCATCAGATTTAAATGTGTGACAAAACCAAAATCAAGCGAAAGTTGATTGTATATCAATTTTACCAGAAAGTCCTTTGTTTTCTCTTATTCCACCTCCATCAACGGAGCAATTTTTTCTTGTAAACCTCAACATCCTTTGCGAGAACTCTGTTGTGAAAGGTTAGACATGTTTGTAAGTTGTTTGTTAGTGTATTTAAAATGGACATAAGAATTTATTAGCTCAAAGTAAATGATAATTGAAAAAGCTAATGTTGATGAGATAACTGATTTGCATACCAATTAAAGTTTCCGACTATTGCTTCTGAAGCTTATTTCCAAGATGGTTCAATAAAGACGCATCAAGGCAGTCGTGTTGAAACTTCAGATCAGATTTTCTTTCATTATCCAAGTAAATTACTGAAAACTTTTTTGTACACTACATTTGTTGCTTCATTTGCAATTTCTCCATCATCATCATACACCGGAATCTTTAATCCCCTTCTTGTTGTCACGCGTGATAGGGCAACATAAAGCTACCCATGTGTGAACACTGATTTCTTCAAATATAACCCAACATGAGATAATGATTGCCCTTGACTTTTATTAATATTCATGGCAAAAGATACAACTAATTGGAAATTTCCTTCACTGGAACTTAAAAGGTATTCTTGCATCAGATGGAGTCAATGACATTCGCGGAATGAAAACCTTTTATCCAGCCATATTTTCGGATAAACCTTTTGCTTCGGTAACCTATTTCCAAGTCTAGTGATGACTAATCTTGTTCCATTACATAGCCCGGAAGCTTGGTCTGTATTTCTCAATAACATCACTAGGACACCCACTTTCAAAGTGATCGCATGATTTGGAATTCCGGAGCACTTAATAGTGTTTAGGAATTGTGTGTATGTATGTGTTCCAAACCTGTAAAAGCATCGTCCGACATGCAGATTGTATCAGAACTCAAATATGTTTTTGCTTGACTATGGTTTAATCAAACCATGTGTTCATTGATTGATTCAACCATGTCAAGAGTAGGAGCAAGAATTCCTCTTTGTTGTAGGTATGTTATGTCACTGCAGTGGCTAAAAAAAATCTGGATATGTACTTTCCACAATTGCGTGCAAATTGTTCCCCCCTGCCAAATACGAATAGATATATTTTTTTAGCATATGTAATTACAAAAAGCATCCATAATCAGATGACATGTGTTTATTCTTACTCATCATCTTCTAGTTCGAGATTGATAAACTTTCTCGAAACTCCATCTCGTTTGAGCATTTGTACCTCACCAAAACTGACGATTTCTCCGATCACATCTGAAGAATTATTAGATATTAAAATAAATAGCAGAAAAGATGATAGTTAGAAATTCAAGCGAAAATTGTTTTTACCGAATAATTCAGTCTCATTCACATCAACCTTTCCTATCAATTGATCGTATGGTCGCAGATCAAAGATTATCATTGGGAAAAGTTGATCTGTTTTTTCAGCCACTGTTATTGGTAGAGTAAAATTCAGCCTCAACTATGTTTTGTCGTGTTGAACTTCTCCTTATTTGGACAAACAATAAAGTTTGCCATGTGACATAATCCAAGGCCATTAATTTTTGTTTTGAAATTATGCACTACTGACTTCCCAATGGTAGCGTGTATCCGATCCCCCTACAAAGAAATCACATTAATTTCCAATATATAGATGTGTGAAGAGGAGGAGGACCAACGACAAAACTAAAAATTTAGCTCAGTTAGTGCAGGTAAAATGATAACTTTATTATTAGATATCATAAAAATTCTTACGTATTCATTCAGAAGCATCTTTCATCTCTCATTCCAGAAAAGCTCTTGTTTCATCTCTATAGGTCCAACAATTTAATCTACTACTGGGTGTTAATTCTAGAAGCTATTTAGTTTTCATACTACATTCTTCAGACATTCCAGACTACTCTTTTCAGTAATCTTCATCTTATTCGGCTGGGTGTTACCATTCACGTAGGCCTTTATTCAACTTTTGTACTTTTATTCTTCCATTGTCTGCATATTTGTGTATTTCATGGTTGAAGTTTGGCTGATTTTGCCATTACTTTGCCCAACTTTGTCTTCAATATTCTCCCGTTCTAATTATTATTTATTTGATATCTCTGTTTTACTCTGAATATGTTTCTTTTGCATGATATTACTTGTCTTTAGACTTTCAAGGGCTAATTCATTATTTAGATTGAAAATTTTTCAATACCATTCTGAAGCGACAGATAAACACCCCCATCTAAAAGTATTCTTACAGCATATCGAACCACGGGGAAAATCTTTGAATGAAGATTAGGCATTTAGGATAACGGAATGTGGTTAGCCATTTCGTTAAAATAGATGTTACATACAACTTCTTTTTTAAAGAGATTCAAGAATTTAGTAACACCAAGCGAATGATCGGCTATTTTGAGTAAAGAAGCAAAATAAATAACATATGCTAAAGAAATTATTCACCTTGCAACTGAAATGCTACAAAAAGTAAATTTTATTCCATATCTATTAGATGTAGAAATATTTTATATAACCCATCATACTTGGTAATCACTCTCCAGTGGACTATAACTATAAAAAACAAAAATTACATAAAACTAAGAACTTCTCTACCAATTTGGCTGAGGTGTTTTAGGTTATAACAAAGTTGTTAAATACATACATATAGAAATTAAGAAATTGAACGAAAAATAGAACAACTAATGTAGATTTGCAACTTAACAAACAAAGCAGCAAAATGAATTACCTTTTCATCTTGTAGTACCAATTCAATGGACGAAGTAGTTCCTTCATTGTAACGATCTGGTATTTCCCACATACGGACAACCCGAACCACCAGGTTCCATTGCATTTTTGAAATAGTGATATCCTTGATGAAGTCAGCCATACTTTGCAGAAGCCGTATATTGATAGTAGTAGCAAGCTGATTTGAAGATGGTTTGGAATATGGGTGTATTTGATAAATAGAAGTTGGTTTGATAAGTAAAAGATGACATCGTCAGTTTGAGCAGTTCCATATGGTCACCCACTGAAGTGGAAGGGGAGAACGTGAGTTGTGATGGTTGAGCGACGTGAGTTGCTTAGGTTTTGCAGAGGAAATTTAGGGAAAGTGGGATGTAATACATATTAGTTTTAATTTTTTTTTTTTTTTTAAAAAAGAGGAGCCCAGCTTTGAAATGTAGAGGACTAAAGTTTAGCACCATCCGTGTAAATCTGATTGGTTCTTTTTTCTATATTTTGAAAAGAAAAAAAAGAGGAGTCCAGCTTTGAAACGTGGACTAAATTTTTTGCATCATCCGTGCAAACCTGAAACGTGGCTCTTTTTTTTTTTTAAAAAAATTTTTTTGCTTCCAAATGTTTTGGAGCTTTGTCTTATAATGTGACAGATGTCAAAGTCTGCTTATGCCACTTGGCTGAATGTGGTGCTTTTTTCCTTGGCTTTTAATAATAGATAGATTTTAGTTATATTTGTTATTTCTTAAAAATTTACATGGGTCATACGATAATTGATTCACTTAATACATCATGAGCAAGTGTATTTCACACACTTGACTTTATGTATGCGGGTGTTTAAAAGATAGACTTTTGTCAAGTTCAAGTGTCTATTTGGTCTCTGACTATATTTTAGCATATATCTTACAAAACGTGTCAAGTTTAAGGGGCATATCTAGGGATTTGGCCCATATTTTTTGAGTGTCCCAATCTAATAGCCCTTTGCTTATGTCATTATACATCACCACATTCTTTTTCACACGGTTCAGTTATGTAGCTCACGTCCCCAGCCCAATATACAATTCTTCTATTATTTACTATAATTGCACACTAAACTATCTTTAGCTTTTAAATTGGTTTATAATTAGTATATTAAATTAGGATTTTATTTGTCAACCGTGAAAACTATATATTTTTGTTTTCCAATAAATTTACATAAAGACAAGTGACATTATAGTTTGCATATAAGGACATTATATTGGACTTGATCATATTAATTTATAGGCATAGTTAAGTTGTTTGTTGATATAATATAAAACAAAATAATAAATATTTTATACAATATAATATACCAAATTATAACTTCACATTTTAGTTACTTGTAATTTTTGTCATCAGTACACAAAGAATTAGTCGTATATAGAATTAAAGCCTTTCGAGTATAGTTTCCAACGTCGCAAACCGTTCGTCATTTGGACTTTCTTATGGGAAGTTATGTGTGTTTACTAAAGTATAGCTGACAGATGAAAAGCGCGGAGAGCATATTGCCAAAACTGAGATCACGCTTGCTGTCACGACCCAAAATCCCAAAATAGTCGTGTGGGCACCTGCCCTAACCCGTGGGCGAGCTCAAGTAAAAGTCAAAGTCTTTCAACATAACATAAAAGTGGAAATAAACATGGTCTCATAACTCATAAAATACGGAAATCTAAGCCATACATCTCCCTAAAACCTGAAAGTCATAAGTAAAGGAGCCACTAAATACGGAGTACAAGTCTGAATACTACAAATATTGTCTGAAAAGTAAAGACAGGAAAGTAAGATGGAAATGGAGTCTAGTGCCGCTAAACAGCCAGCAGCTCACCCTAAAGACTCCAAAGTAATGCCTCAACGGTCGGCGGGAACTCGTCCACTACTCGAACTCGGAATAGAACATGCACACTAAAAGGTGCAACAAGTGTAGAGTGAGTACGGGGAAACACGTGTATTCAACAACATCGTTGACCGACCCTCAAAGATTCATAATCACTTAAGCAAATAAGAGTAGAAAGTCCATAAATCAAGTAAGTCACCAAAATCCAGTTCTTCCCAAGAACCCATACAAAAGTCAAGTAATGAAAATGCAATCAAATAAGAATGGTATGCAATGCAATGGCCAATATGCACCAGTATACACACCATCCTGTAGTAGGTTTAACGTGACCCATGGGGGACTCCTGAGGTCCATATACTCACCCGAAATTCCAGATCCTCCAGATCACATTGGGTATCCAACCGATAGGCTATATTGTCATCATTACTCCATCTAGTACCATATCCATTCAGGCCACCACTGACCATCCCATATGATTCATCAATAAACATGACAATGATATTATATGAAGTATAAATGAATATGCGTACAGCATGTAACTTCATGATATCAAGTCAATGCCAAAAGATAGTTTCTTCTTATTGTTTAGACGAGAAGCGGAGGGATGAATGCAATATCACAAAGATTAAAAAAGTATGGCTATCATAAGCCCATGTCACCATCAAACAAGTAGATTTAACAACTACCAGCTAATGCTCATATGCTTTGGCATTCTCTACTTCACACAATTATTCCTTGTCATTAATATACACCCAACATGGAACTGGTACCCGTACAAGTTCTCGTCACCTCACGAGTACAGGACCCCCAATTCCCTATTATTCTCCTTAGTTACATTAAACCAACATAAACAATTCATAAAGAGTCTAGTAAGTCTCAACTTGCCTTAATTACAAAGCCCAAACGATCAATCCATGGTCTTGACCTTTCTTTGAGCTTTTGAACAAGCCCAATCTGTTCAAATATGGAATCTACCTAATCATACGAGTCCATAGACACCCATATTATTATACTAAACTTTCGGGTCCCAAAAGTCAACCTAAAAACCAATGCTGAGCCCCAAAGGTCAAAACTATAATTTCATGGCAAACTCAGCTTACCCATAGCTAAAAGGTTAAGAATCTCAAAAATCATTAAAATTCGATCACAAATCGACCTTCAATTTGATAATTTACCTAAAAATCCAATTCCATGAAAAAACCCAATTTCAAAGATAAAATCATGGATGAAATAGCTAAGTAAAGGATGGAATCAGGGAGAAACACTTACATTATGATTAGAAACTTAACCCCGAGCCAAAAACTTGAAAATTGCCCTTGAAATCACCCAAATCCGAGCTCCCAAAAATTGATTTATGAACAGTGAATTCGAAGTTGGAATTTAATTCTGCCCAGGAGTCATTTACTCTTCGTGATCGCGAGGCCCACCATCGTGATCGCGAAGCACTACCCGGACCTGGCCCATTTTCCCTTCATTGCGGTTGCGATCAGCCCAACCGTGTTCGTGATATCCGACCGCTGACTCATCATAGTCGCGACACCTTATACGCGATCGCGTAGAGGGAAACCAAACACCAGGCATCAAAAAAGTAGTGTCTCCCAAATTCCGATCCAACACCCAAAACTCATCTGGGACCCCCCAGACACAAACCAAATACGAATTTAAATCATAAAATAAGCTATGAACCTGCTCGCGCACTCAAAACACTGAAAAGAGGTCGTCTTGACCCGATGTAGCCGCAGTCAACTCCAAATCCTTAACTTAACTAGTTTTTCAACCAATGACTCAAATCACAACCGAACCCCTCGGGATCCGAAACAACGATCAACGAAGTCATAAGTCACATCCGCATCTAATGGAATCGATGAAATTTTGACTTGGATCCATTTACCCCCACTGTTGACTTTGGTCAAACATCCTCATTTCCTAACTTAAGAACTTCCAATTCACTAAATCTGATCCGAAACTCACCTGATTTCCTCAGGAGCTGCGCTACCTATCTCTGCAAGTCAGAAACACCAGGATAAAACTATGCGAAGTTGTTAGGTTGCACGACCTACTTCCTATCCTATGCAGTCTCCAATTTTTGCCTACGGGATGGAACATAATACTCTACATGTTCTATGCTAGCGTCTTGTAGAATATAAATTGCAGGTAAGTAAAGAACATAGTGAATTTTGCGTGGAAACCACACGGCTCACAAGGGATAACAAAATCACGACCTACACCTCTGTAGGATTTACCCCAAACTTCACTTACAACAGTGAGCCTCTGCAAATTCAACTTACAAACTCTGTAATGTAGAAACTAAATCTTTGGGTTGTGTCGCGCTCGTATTCGATATATCACCGTAGGTTTTTTGGCCATAAAGGATACCATATTTATCAAACGACCTTTGTTTTGTATTTCTATTGAACCATTAGATCCGTATAGTAATTACGAAGCTATAGCAAAAAGAATCGTCGCATTTCGCCTTCATATGAGGAAGTTATGGTCATTTTAGCACGGAAAGCTGTTGCTACACCTGGTGGGTCCAACGAAATATCTGTGTATAAAAAAATCAAATTGCGTTCATTTTGTATTTTGAGCATATCTTGAGTTCTAGAGCTCTGTTTGAGGTAATTTTCATGGAGTTGTTCTCGTCTCAACGAGGGGGTAAGTACCTAACCTTTATTTTCATGTTTCCTTAAGTTTGTTTTCATTGGTTATCAATTTTACCCGAGTTTGATTGGGAATCATTAATTTGAAACATGGTAAATCATGATTTTGAAGATCAAGGTGATGTATTTTTAAATGGATTTTCTGGATCTAGACTAATTAACCTATGGGTAAACTAACTTTATCATAAATTTTCAGTTTTGCCCTTGTGGGCTCAGGGTTATCATTTTGGGTTCGTTTTGGGGTTTCGAATTAGAGTATAGCACTATGGGTATCATTGGACTCGTTTAAACTCATAGGGTTCTATTTGAACTATAGTGAACCCCATTTTTTAGTGAAATTACAATTTTACCCTTATGGCTCGGATTTGGCTATTTTGGGTCCATTTTTGGGTTTTTGGTAAAACTATAGCATTATGGTATCCTTAGGTTCGTATTCTAACATAGAATTCGTACTTAATATATGTTAATCATTCCAAGGCTCTCCGAAGAAGAAAGCTACAGCTTAAGTGCATTTGTTTGTGGCTCCTGTTCGGCATTCCCGATAGGTTATGGCTTATCTTTTGTTAGACTTCGGTTAGCGAATCATATGTAGAGTTAGGGATCGTTGGAGAAATCATGTACACCTTCGGGGATGAAATTGGGATGGATTCCTAGGTTGGTACTGTTGTTTGGTTTTGGAATGTGGCCTTGTTGTGATTTATTGGCTTGTTGCCACGTGTCTGATATTATATTAGATGCTTAGTCATCTTATCATGATTGAAATATTTCTATCCCTCGTTATTGGTATTATCTTGGACAGAGGAAAGAACTCGACTTGTTATTGATATCGAGAGGCTTGTCCATGTGTGGCGCGATTAATTTGATATCTTTGTCATCATTCATTGATATTATGCAGTGTACTCAATCTTATTTTTCATGATACTCTTATATGAATACTTAGTGACTTATTCATGGTTGTGAACCCGTATCTCTCAGTTATTGGTTATTGACTTGTGAAGAGGGAGGAATTGATATTGATCTTCTTTATTGGGCTATGCGTACATATGTGGCACGGTCATCATTGATATACTATTGTTGGCATTGATATCATGCATGCATTCATACTCATATATTTGAATCGGGTTGCATGCCGCAACATACATATATATACATATATTGGACCGAGTTGCACATTTCGCAACATTGACTTAGATCGAGCTATGCGCCACAGCAGGTGCATGGACTTCGCGGGTCCCTATGGATCATGACTATTGAGGCGTAGATATCATCCCCCAGAGCACGTGTGTATCATTAAATTGCATTGCATTGCATTCATATTTCATTCACTCATACATCTGATTTCTGGTAGTGGTTATTTATCGTATTGTACGGTGCTCGTGAACATTGATTTTCTGGTGGGTTATTGATTTGAGATTGTCGTGTGCTTGATTAATATATATTTGGGAATTGATAGATTCGAGGATGAGAGGCTTTCTCCTAGGTTGAGACTTGAGGTTACGGAGTAATATTGTTGGTTGTACTAGCGTTTATGGTTATTCTGAGGAATCTTGGGAAACTTGGCAAGACTTGTGTTTAGGTGCTTCACCATAGGCTATGATTCGGTTATTGATCCTTATGTACTTGATTTGTTATTCTTGGACTGTGTGGTGTGTATACCTGATTGTGATCATGTCTATTCTTCATTCGCTTTCTTTATATATGTTAACTAACTGTTGTTGGCCTATGATGCCTACTCAGTATGTGTTGTTTGTACTGATTCTACTTTGCTACACTTTTTTCATGGTGTAGAGTTTGAAACAGGTTCAATTTCACTTCCCGTGATTGATTTTCTAGGCCTGATTTGCGAGTATCTAGGGTGAGCATCTGACGAGTCGCTACTCGGAGACTCCTCTATCCCTGTCTTTATTTTCTTCCATTCAGATAGATGTGTTTAGCATTTGAGACTTGTATTTTCTAGACATTACTTTGTTACTCTTGTACGAGTCAGACCGGTTCCTTGGGGATTGTATATATTATCTGCACTTATGATTATTTATGATTCAGGCTTCTACTTATTCTGCTCTATTTACTTTATTATGGTTTGAATTGATGATTTGGGAAAGGGTTCGCCTACGGAGGTGGGAAATGGTAGGTGCCCACGCGACTTAGTGAAACTGGGTCGACAAGTTGGTATCAGGGCCCTAGGTTACCCAGTCTATAAGTACAAGAGCATGTCTAGTAAAGTGTTGAGGATCGGTACGATGAGCTTCGTACTTATCTGCGAGAGGCGATGAGACATTTAGGAAACTTCCAATTCTTTCTTTTCTTTGTCTACTTCATTCAAATTAGTATCTAGTCGATTCTAGTTAGAATTTGAATATCTTTATCTTAATCACCCATGGAAGCGGAAACTCATGTTTAAATTCTTATGCTAGTGGTTTGGTTATGACGTGGCTTGGTATGGTACGAGATGTGTCATCTTGATTTGGACGCGTGACCAAGTTCAGTTTCTATCTATAGCTTGAGGTTTTAGTTGCGTGGGATCATGGTTCGTTTATTGTGGGGGTTTCTTAAGAAATAGGAAAGATGGTACAAAGAGTTAAACGATCTCCATGTTTTCAGCGTTGGGTTGCTCGGAAGTGGCAAAAGTGCCTTTATGGCTTAACAAGAGTGATTTATTCAATGATATGATTGGTTTTGGTAAAAGTTTCAACATCGTCAAGGTATTATGATCGTTTGTGTGACACGGGTGTACTAATGACAGGTCAATGATTCATCAGTTGAATGGTATTAGATGTCGATATGCGGGGATGAGTATAAGTTAGGTAAGGATCATCAGGTTTGGCAAAAATATAGCGACCGCATGTAAGAAAGAAGAGAAGTTAAGAATAAGGACATAAAGGATGACTTTTATGGAAAACGTGTAGCAAAGTAAGATTTCTTAGCGTTTATTGGTAAGAGTACCTTGTGCTATGCGACAGATGAGTAAGGAAAAGAATTGGGATAGATTAATCTCCGCTATTAGGAAGGGAAAAATTGGTATCTGTCATGCTTGTTAGGATAAGGCTGCAATTGGTATAAGAGTGGATTTCGTATTCAGTCGTGAAAAGTTAAGTGGGGCTTCGACGTGACTATGTGCTAGTGGTTGTAGGTTCCTCCAGTGAAAAGATTATTGGTTCTATATCGGAAAGCAAGGTTATTTGTGATGAGTGGAGACTTAAGATATTGGGCAACTATGGTCCTGGTCTTTTAGTAAAGGGTGTGTTCGTCGTGTCTTCGTGTTTAAAGGAATGGTAAGGGGATAATGGAATCAACAGCTAGTTGATTTGAGAGTTATGTTGCGGTCATACCTGGTAGGATAGACATAAGAGTTCAGTGTTGAGTTGATATGTTTGGTTATGCCATGGGCTAGTGGGAGCTGGTGGTTGACTAATAAGAACGATTGGTTAAGTGTGAAGTTTTAGTACGCAAGGAACTATTAGGTGTGCATATAATATCTGGATTAGGGTGGAGAGCCTTGTACCTATTGTGTAAGTTCGGCTAGTTCCTACTATTACTGCTGTTACTACTCGATTGAGTTGATCGAATGAAAGGGATAATCGCATGAATGATTAGAGGTATTCCGGTTCGACAAGTAAGGCAAGAAGTGATTCTTCGCGGGCGAGTAGCGTTTAAAGGCATTAATGTGGTAAATCAATGATGAGGTTCGAATTAATTCGAGTTGTAGAAAACATTTCAGAATTTAAGTTAAGGGAATTTGAGCAAAGGCACCTTGGTGGATATACGTTAGAGCGATAGTAGAGCATGTTGTGTATGTTATATCTTTGGTTAGAAGTTTTCAGTTTTAGAGTTGAGTGAGTTAAGGGAACTCTAGGGTATAGAGTGTGTGACATACTACTATCTCCAGGAATGACTCGGCTAGTTTGCAAGACTTATGATTTTGCGGTATTCTTTTGAGTGGGCTCGATAAATGATTAGACGGTGACGGTGACGTTGATTGTGATTGATTAGAAATTGGTGAATTGAAGAGTTGGGGAAAAAGTATAATTGATCGAGAATCGATAAAAATAAGGTACATCTTCGGGATTACTTGGGTCAGTTTAGGTTATGGAGATGTTGCCTTACATATTTAAGACGAGGGGTGATCGTGAGTATGCTTACAGAGATGGACTAAGTAAGATGACAGAGCTTTGTGAGGTTTCGTGATCAGCGACTATTGAGAAGCAGATTTCAGGTAATCGACATGTCAAGACTTATGGAAGTGGCATGTGTGGTACACGGTTGGATGATTTCGTAACACTCTACAGTGGATTAGTTAGTATGGTCTAAAGGAGAGGAATTCTGGAAATCCCTATAATGTGAAGGTTAGAGTTGTATTTTCAAAATGAGACCGTATTCGTGGTAGTACGTTATGTTGTGGGTATTACTAATCAGATAGCTTATGTGAGCATTTTCAGAATATTAAAGGACTACAACTAGTCGCCCTAGATGGGTGATAGGACTGTGATTGGTTTCAGAAATTTTGGAGTCAGTTCGAGTACTATTGGTGGTATTTAAGGGTTTTGCATTCTCTCAGGATCAAGATTGTTCGAATTAATCTTGATGAGCTATGTATATTTTCCCGAGGGACTTATGGGTTTCCTAGCAAATCAACTTCACGGATTCGATGGGTTACAGTTCAGATACGAGGTATGACAGGTTTACCGAGCTTTATCAACGTTTGAGAGTAGACTTGATGATATTTTACCAGAGTTAGTTATTCGGACAGTTATAACGGTTTACGTCGGGCTTAGAAATGATTTGAAAAGATACTATGGTTGTGAGAGGTCTTTAGAGTGATCAAATGATTTCCTTTGGACTTGGCTCGACGTGGTACTCAGTGATATGCTTCCAGTGTTGTGATTTGAAGGTTTAAGAAGACTTAGAGCTTGTGAAATCGGCTTTGGGTAAGATCAGTTTGATGGAATTGCTTAGAGTTGCTCCGATAAGCAAGGATTCTTCCAAGCAACAGGAAATCAAGATCGGACTTGTGGCACGTGTCTATGTGTGGCGCGTGTCTATGTGTTTCTAAGGAGTCATGGTGCGAGGAACGACTTAGAAGATGTGACAGGAAGGTTAGAGGAATCAGACTATCTTACCGGTTTAGAGTGGGTCATGTTTTGTGGCTATACTAGGGGATTGTGCTATTTGGGGAATGTTTGTGGGACCTATCGATTGCATACAGAAGTGTGGTTATATAAAATCAGAGGATTTAAGCAAAGGCAGTTTTTATATTCGGGAATCAGTTGTGTAAGAAATTTCGAGTATGGAAAATATGAAAATTTGGGTTTTGAGCTAAGATAAAGCAAGTTTGGGTCGATAACATGAATGAACGCTGCTATCACCGTAATTCTTGCCTGTGGAGACTTCCGTGTGGGTTTTTAGCTTCGTACTCTCTTTCTTCATTCGAGGACGAATGATTGTTTAATTGGTATCTGATGTAACGACCCGCTTGGTGTTATTGCACTTTTGACCCATTTAGCTTAGTTGAACCCTCCCCATGTCCTGTTAGTATGATTTTGATCCGCGAGGATGGGCGACATGATTCCAGAGGTTATCGGGCGAGTTCTAGTAGAATTTGTGGAATCTATAGTCTTAAAGTGAAAAACCTTTGACCAATAGTTGATTTTTGGGAAAGGTGCCCGTAATCGAATTCCGACAGTTCCATTAGGTCAAAAATGTGGTTTATGACTCAGTAGAGTCATTCGTTTGGTTCCACAGGGTTTGGGTGTGATTTGAGCCATTGGTGGAGAAGCTAGTTAAGTTAAAGAGTTAGAGTGGACCACGGTCAACATCGGGTTCTGATGACCCCATGCCAATGTTTTAAAAGTTCCAACAAGTTCGTATGATGAGTTTGGAATTGTCTGCAAGTTTTGGTTAGATTCCGATGAGTTTCAGATGGATCTGGGTTGTGTTGCGCTCGTATTAGATGTTTCGCCGTAGTTTCTTTGGCCGTAAAGGATACCATATTGATCAAACAACCTTTGTTTTGTGTTTCTATTGAACCATTAGATCCGTATCGTAATTATGAAGCTATAGCAAAAAGAATCGTCGCATTTCGCCTTCGTATGAGGAAGTTATGGTCATTTTAGCGCGGAAAAATTGTTGTACACAGTGGGGTGCTGTAGCGGACATTGGCCTATAGCGTACTTCACAGCCCCAGCTGTAGCGGAAATATCTGTGTATAAAAAAATCAGACTGCGTTCATTTCATATTTTGAGCATATCTTGAGTTCTAGAGCTCCGTTTGAGGTGATTTTTGCGGCGTTGTTCTCGTCTCAACTATAAGGTAAGTATCTAACCTTTATTTTGATGTTTCCTCAATTTTTTTTTGTTGGTTATCAATTTTATCCGAGTTTGATAGGGAAAAATTGGGGTTTTGAATCCAAAAGTTGAAAAATGGCAAATCATGCTTTTGAAGATCAAGATGATGGATTTTTGAATTGGTTTTCTGGATCTAGACTAATTAATCTATGGGTAAACTATTTTTATCATAAATTTCCAGTTTTTCCCTTACGGGCTCAGGGTTACCGTTTTGGGGTTTCAAATTAGAGTATAGCCATAAGGGTATCATTGGACTCGTTTAAACTCGTAGGGTTCTATTTTGACTATATTGAACCTGATTTTTTTAATGAAATTAGAGTTTTGCTGTTGTGGCTTGGATTTTGCTATTTTGGGTCCATTTTTGGGTTTTGGGTAAAACTATGGCATTATGGGTATCCTTAGATTCGTATTCTAATGTAGAATTCGTACTTGATAGACGTTAATCGTTCCAAGGCTCTCCGAAGAAGAAAGGTACGGCTCAAGTGCATTTGTTCATGGCTTCTGTTCGGCATTCCAGGTAGGTTATGTCTTACCTTTGGTTATAGTTCGGTTAGCAAATCATATGTAGAGTTAGTGATCGTTGGAGAAAACATGTACGCCTTCAAGTATGAAGTTGGGATGGATTCGTAGGTTGGTACTGTTGTTTGATTTTGGTGTGTTGCCTTGTTGTGATCTATTGGCTTGTTGCCACGTGTTTGATATTAGATTAGATGCTTAGTCATCTTATCATGATTGAAATATAGATATCCCTCACTTATAGGTATTTTCTTGGACAGAGGAAAGAACTTAACTTGTTATTAATATCGAGAGACATGTCCATGTGTGCCACAATTGATTTGATATGTTGTCATCATTCATTGATATTATGCAGTGTACTCAATCTCATCTTTCATAATACTCTGTTATGAATACTTAGTGACTTATTCGCGGTTGTGAACCTATATCTCTCAGTTATTGATTATTGACTTGTGAAGAGGGAGGAATTGGTATTGATCTTGAAATTGAGATATGTGTCCATGTGTGGCACGGCTGTCATTGATATACTCTTGTTGGTATTGATATCATGCATGCATTCATACTCATATATTTAGATCGAGTAGGGTGCCGCAACATATATATATATACACACACACACACATATATTGGATCGGGTTGCACGTTCCGCAACATTTACTTGGATCGGGTTGCACGTACCGCAACACTAACTTGGACCGGGTTGCATATTCCGTAACACTGACTTGGATCGGGCTATGCGCCGCAGCAGGTACATGGACTTCGCGAGCCCCATATGGGTCTCCGCATAGAGCATGTGTGTATCATTGAATTGCATTGCATTGCATTCATATTTCATTCACTCATACATCTGATTTTACGGTAGTGGTTATTTATCGTATTGTACGGTGCTCGTGAACATTGACTTCCAGGTGGGTTACTGATTTGAGATCGCCGTGTTCCTGATTAATATATATATTTGGGAACTGATGGATTCGAGTAATAGAGACTTTCTCCTAGGTTGAGACTTGAGGTTACGGAGTAATATTGTTGGTTGTACTAGTGTGTATGGTTATTCAGAGGAACCATGGGAAACTTGGCAAGACTTGTGTTTAGATGCTTCACCATAGGCTATGATTCGGTTATTTATCCTTATGTACTTGAGTTGTTATTCTTGGACTGTGTGATGTGTATACCTGATTGTGAGCATGTCTATTCTTCAGTCGCTTTCTTTATATATGTTAACTAACTGTTGTCGGCCTATGATGCCTACTCAGTACGTGCTTTTTGTACCAATGCTACCTTTTTACACTCCTTTTCAGGGTGTAGAGTTTGAGACATGTTCTATTTCCTCTTCCTGAGATTGATTTTCGAGGCCTGGCTTGCGAGTATCTAGGGTCATCTGACGAGTCGCTGCCCGGAGACTCCTCTATCCCAGTCTTTATTTTCTTCCATTCAGATAGATGTGTTTAGCATTTAAGACTCTTATTTTCTAGACATTACTTAGTTGTTCTTGTACGAGTCAGACCCGTTCTTTGGGGATTATATTTATATTCCGTACTTATGATTATTTATGATTCAGGCTTCTACTTATTCTGCTCTATTTACTTTATTATGGTTTGAATTAATGATTTGGGAAAGGGTTCGCCTACCAAGGTGGAAAATGGTAGGTGCCCACGCGACTTAGTGAAATTGGGTCGTGACACCAGCCTACCCATGTTGTCTGTACATACACAAAGCAATACTAACTTTGGACTTGGTAACTCTGGATGAAGTGGAGCTTACCAATCAAGATGATACTCTGCAGTTGTCTACTGGGGAGGTCTCTCTATTTGCTTATCAAAACCTGCAGGCATGAAATGCAGCTCCCCCCGTCAAAACGGACGTTAGTATGAAATAATGTACGGAGTGTGTAAGTCAATAGGATAACTGAAAACTGAAACTGAACTAAAAAGTATAATAATCTGGAGGCCAGAGAATGCCCTGAGATAACTCACCCGATTTGTATCGTATCAAAAATGCAATTATATATATATATATATATATATATATATATATATATATATATATATATATATATATATATATATATATATATATATTCTTACCGACCAAGTGATCGGTGAAATTGTTAAATCTCACTGACCATAAGGCCAGGAAATAATGTCTCACTGAACCGTCGGCCAGGCAATAATGTCTCACTGAACCGTCGGCCAGGCAATAATGTCTCACTGACCCGTCGGCCAGGCAATAATGTCCACTGACCAAGCGGCCAGGCAATAATGTCTCACTGACCAAGCAGCCAGGCAATACTGTCTCACTGACCAAGTGGCCGGGCTAAAGTAAATATATGTATATCATGTATATGCTGAGAGATATAAGGCTGTGACATGTCTTCTCTATTCTTTCTACAGGAGGGGGATGAGAATCCCTCAGAAAGGTACAACATAATACTTGGAAAGCGGTATATCACTAAGATGAGCTCTACTCAACAAGTTTCTAGTCATAAAACTCATTAAGCTCTTACGATATACGGAATCATTCCAAAGGAAGAAGGGACAGCCATTACATACCTTTTTCTCTTAGCAATGGCTCAATATAGATATATATTGCCCGACCTACATTAAGACATTAAAACTATGGTTAAGCTAGTAGCTCTTTTCTAGAAAATTAGGCAGCATCTCCCCTATAACTTTGGCTTCCTCTAACTCCACACATCATCAACAACAACCAGAACAACACAACAAGAACAATATCAACAACAAGGAACAATAAATCATTAACAAGTCATCAACATATCACGACGAGCGGCATGCTCGGATTAGAACCCATAAAACCCTTGTCACCCCTTATGAATTTCCTACTTTAACTCAACAATATCTATAATATGATGACAAGTATATTCGCCCAATTTTCCAACCTTAAAAAACCACAGGAACACCTCCCAAACAGTCCAACAATCAACAACATTACTAATAAGCCTTTTGATAGATATCTCACAAGTTCTAGCTTCAACGACTAAGCCGCTACATGGATAAGCTTAAATACATGTAGAATAAGAGATTCCTTATCTTAAAACAGAAAGAACAACTCCAAATTGAGATTACTTTACCATGAAGTATCCTTCCAACGATGCCACAAGAACAAGGAAGAGAAACTAGAAAGCTCTTCGGGTTTCTCAGCGCTAGAATTGCTTTGAATACCTGAAATCACTTAGGGTTGATATTTTCACGACCTAACCAGAGGTCCATGACAGGCACCCAGAGCTAACCCACCGAGCACCTCCGAACATACATCCCATAATCCTTTCTAGGTGGACCACAAGAATATCTCATGGGCGTCATACTCTGTAAGGGCACATGTTACAAGATAGTAACACATCTCTATATAATGATCAACATCTATGCCCATAAACACTAGCCAACAAGGCTGCCATAATATATATACAATAATATGAACTGATAGCTAAATGATATCTAAATGGGACTTCTAGCTACACACATCTGTGTACGAGCCTCTATATATAATAAAGGAATCTGTGAAGACGGGGCAGGACTCCGCAATGCCCAAGTATATATACACAAGAGTAGTACCAATAAGCTGCAGCTCCGAAGCAACTGGTGCGATTTTGAAACTCCGCTAATGAAGCTCCTAAGGGTCTAGTCCGTCTACCTGTCTACCTGCGGGCATGAACACAGCGTCCATAAGAAAGGACGTCAGTACGAATAATGTACTGAGTATGTAAGGCATAAGATCAACATGTACATAAGAATCATGGAAAAACATCTAAGATATGCCAGTGAGTCTGTGAATCTGAATGAATCCGTATGACTATATATATCAGGAAACATGTATATGTATAAGAACGCCACAACATAGGCCACATCGTCACCCCTGTCAAGTATGCCTTATATATATATACATATACATATATATATATGTATATGTATACATATATATATATATATATATATATATATATATATATATATATATGTATATGTATACATATATGAAGAATGAGAATGAGTGCAATACATAAGTAAAATGAAAAAATAGGACTCAGTAATGTCACAAAATAGCTATATGCATATATTATATTCATAGCATGCATGAGAGCCCAAATCAAAGCTACTACTTTATCGGAGTGATGTAAGGTCGGTAACCTCCGATTTATATTATGGAACAATCATCATCGCTATGTCTCACCTTGAAGGAACAATTATCATAAGGTGAGATCAGCAATAATGAATGAAATCAAGAAAATCATGAAATAAACTCAATAATCTCATAATAGCATCAAGACCATAAGCTTTGAACTCTCTAGAAATGGAATCATCATCATCATCATTTTCATCATAGAAAACATCTAACTTTAGCATTATAAGAACTTTGAGAATCATGAACTTCTAGCTTTTTGGAAATAAGGATATTATGGAACATATGTATGGGTTCATAAGAAAAGAATCATGCCTTTAGAAAGAAAGGGACTAGCCTTAACTTTAACTACTTAACGCTTGTCCTCCCAAGCTTGTAAATCTACATTCAAGAGAATTTATACTATTGTTAGGCTTATCATCATATGCTTGTATTAAGCCATCAAATTAATTCCTTTTAGAAGTCCGAAATTCGGGTAGCATCTCCCCTATATCCTCTACTCCCTCCAATCTTCAAAACAACTCCCAAAGCACAATAAAACATCAACAATTCCATAATCAAAAGATTACATTCAAACTATACTCAATTCAATCCCAAAACTTCTTTTCATAATTAATCCATAACAACAACTTCATACAACCCCTTATACACTCGTATACGACAATTCCTTAACATCATTATTCTCCCTCATAATATAATTATGCTCAAAACATACTAATAATTATAACTAAAGTTAATTCACAACTCAAAATATCATCAAATGCATATTTGAGCTTTTCCTCCAATTTTCTTCTCCTCAAATCTTAACATAATTACCAAACAAACTCATAAACATGAAACTAAGATGAAATCTTACCTTAAAATTCAAGAACACTTCAATTCCCTGGTTACTCCACCTTAAAAATACTCACCCAAACCTTTTCAAGAAGAGGTGACAAGTGTAGACCTCACTTGGAAACCTTAACCACTTTAATCTTCACTTTGATCCTTGGTTTGGGCTTGGAAATATGTTGGAATATATTTGGAGAAGTTTCTAGGACTTCGTAAAACTTGAGGCTATGCTAAAAATGAAATAAAAATGACCGAAAATTGTCATATAGACTTGTAGGAATATATGTGCATGTTGTGGAAGTTGGAGGAAGATTCTAGAGGATTTGGGATATGTTTAGGGAGGTTTGGATATTGGATGAATGTTGTGGGAAGTTCTAGAGAGGTGTGGAGATGTGAAAATGGTGAAAAATGATGAAAAATGATGAGTTAGAGGAGTATTTATAGGTGTATGGGTCGGGTTAGGCTTCATTGGGCTGAATTAGTGGGCCTTAAGTGAGTTTCTAGAGAATTCGCATAGATTTGCAGCCTTCTGGCAGTTCGTCTTAAAACGCTCATAGCTCTCTACTCCGATGTCGTATTGACGAACGGTTTGTTGCATTGGAAACTAAACTCGATGAAATTCATTTTAGGCTTTTGAAACACCTCAAAACTCCTTGTATACCGGGAGATATACCTCTCTGTAGTTGACCCATAATTTCTGTCCAAAATTCTGCCAAATTTTCCCAAATTTTCGACAGACTTATTTTTTCTTCGATTTGCTTGATCCCGGAATCTTCCGAAACTTTCCATATATGATATTTATCACTAATTATACTTGATAAAGGGTCATGTTCTTTTGTTCCAAGGTTGTCTGTCACGACCCAAACCGATGGGCCATGACTAGTGCCCGAGTTAGACACTCGTATACGAACCTGTTAGATATAATCAGACTGATACTAAGGACAATGTGGAAATTTGCAAAAGCATGCTGTAAACTTATGATGCCATATATCGGAATGAACCTGTCTCCCGAGGAGTCACAGTTAACCAAACACAACAAAATATGTAAGCCGACAAGGCTGCCACTATACGCGGGAATATCCAAAACGAACTACATCTGTATAACTGACCAAACCATAAATACAACCCACACATGTCTACAGACCTCTAAGAATATAACGGTGGAATATGACGGGTCAGGGCCCGCCGTACCTCTGAATGTGCATAAGTCTATGTCAAAAGGATCTGTACCAAAAGGACTCAAGCTCGGGAACAGTGAAGCTCTCTAAGCAGCTGAGCAGAAGACCTAGACTGGCAGATCACCAAACTAAGTATCGGTACCTGCGGGCATGAAACGCAGCCCCCGAAGAAAGGGGCTCAGTACGAATAATGTACTGAGTATGTAAGGCATAAATAACAATATATATAGATATGAAAGGTAACATGGAATGGGAGGGATAACTTGTACATCTTAAAATCATATGTACACAAGCACCTATTTATATATATATACACATATAATATAATTATTAGTGTTGCGGAACGTGCAACCCGATCCATAAATGTTAGTCTTTGTGGAAGGTACAGCCCGATCCATAATCATCATATGTTAGTGCCGAGGAACGTACGGTCCGATCCATATAAGTTAATGCCGAGAAACGTATGGCCCGATCCATATAAGTTAGTGCCGAGGAACGTACGGCCCGATCCATACAAGTTAGTGCCGAGAAACGTACGGTCCAATCCATATAAGTTACTGCCGAGGAATGTACGGCCCGATCCATATAAGTTAGTGCCGAGGAACGTACGACCCAATCCATATATACCATGTTCATATACATAATGTAAATAGTATGCAAGAAAGCTCATATGAAAGCTACAACTTTATCGGAGTGAAGTAAGGTCGGTAACCTCCGATTCATATTATGGAACAACCATTATCGCTATATCTCACCTCGAAGGAACAATTCACAAGATGAGATCAACAACAACGAATAGAATCGAGAAAAGCATGAAGTAGCTCAACATCATCATATCATCGTTGAAATCATAACTTGAAACTTTTAAACATAAAATCATCATCATCGTAATACTCATAAAAACATTCTCATCTTTAACATCATAAGAAACTTTAAGAGTCATAAACTTCTAGCTCTTGGAAACAAGGTGGTTATGGAAACATGTACGAGATCATAACATAAGAATCATACTTTTGAAAGAAAGGGACGAGCCTTAACATACCTGTTCAGCCTCCAACTACCTACGCTTATTCGTCCGAGCCCATAAGTCTACATATAAGACCATTCATACTATGATTAGGCCCATTGTTATATATTTATCCTAAGGCTTCAAATAAATCTTTCTAGAATCTACTGAAATTTCGGCAGCATCTCCTCTGCTTATATGCCTAGCCCGAAACCTCAATTCAGCAACCAACAACAACAACAACAATGACAACATCAATAACATCATTTCCAACACTAATATATACCATAAAACAGCCCACACTCTATTTTGCAACTTCCGTAACTAACCCACTTACTATACAATTATTTAACCACTCTATCTTCGTGAATGAACCGGTATTAGCGTAAATAGAAAGAGATCCATACCTTACTCATATTGAAGTAGAAATATCTTCGATATCCGCTTCGAATCCATGTCAAAATCCACCGCAAAACAAGACTGCAATCACAACCACGCGCTATCCGAACCTAAGCTAATATTCCGCCACTTGAAAATTGCTCACTTTTTGATATTTTCACACCCTCAACTATTTTTCTGGGCAAAATCTGATGAAAAAGGGGGTTATTACCCTTTATATAGGGGTCAAATTTGGGTTGGGTCACTGTAGCAGTATTGTAGCAAGTCGGTTACTGTAGTAGTACTGTAGCACGCGTTTCTACTTTATCATCCGAACTTGTAACGTCCATAATTCTCTACTCCGATGTCTTATCGATGAGCGGTTTGTTGCGTTGGAAACTAGACTCGACGGGCTTCATTTTAGGATTTTTGTTTCACTTCAAAACACTTCATATGCTAAGAGATATTCGTCCCCCAAGTTGGACCAAAATTTTCACACAAAACATTACCCATCCTTTCTCCAAAGTCGTACTACTCCATTTCTTCCACTCATTTCCTTATAAAACCTTCCGGTATACCTTGTATACATCCTTCACTCATTAAATATACTTAATACTGCTTGCTCCTTATATTCCAAAGGGGTTTTACTTAACCATAACTTAACGTACTTATGTTTCAAATTTGATAAGTGCTTCTTCGAAGATACAGGGTGTAACATTGTCCTTCCCAGTTTTGACTTACGAGATCATAATTCATCCTCTACTTTGTTGTTACGTACTTCCCATGGGTTGTACCTTTCAAAACTTCATGGGACGTCTTCGATACTCCATTAATACGGTGAAATACGTAGCGTGCTCATGCTCCGCAAGTACGGGGTGTAACATCTATGAAACCCTTGGGAGATAATTTTCTGGAACTTAAACCACTTAAAATATCCCCCACCCCCCTCTCACACACACACGAGCTGGAACCACAAGAAAATCAGCTTCCTTTTCTGAAATTAGTCGAAAAGTATTTTCTTTGATTCGTTTAACCCCAAACTCTTATGAAACTTACTTAACACTTGTTTAAACTCATTATCATCTGAATAGGGATAGCCTTACTGGAATTTTGTTACTTTGCTCACAACGCATACTAGCACAAAAAGAAAAAAAGAATACGCGGTGTAAGAGGTACCTGGCCCGACTAGCAGAGTAATCCCATACCTTGTCAGGGTATGAGTCATAAGCATGATATGAAAGGATCCAATTCAATTGTCAAAAGGTGTCATCTTAATCTGGGCGGATCGACCCTAAACCTACGTTGGCATACATAGTTTCAGGTTGTCTGAGCCTTCTCGGTAAACCCATACTACTCCCAAAAATATGAACATGGATATAGCTGGCATGTGAGCCCATGGTTTGTATAACATAACTTGTAAGTATGACTTGCAGACATGATTCGTAGACATGGCTTGTAAACATGATTCGTGAGTATAATATAACATGAATATAAGTATAGAGTATAACTTGTATGAAAACATGGAAATCATGTAGATTTTCATAAAAATAAGCATATTAGTTCATAACTTGCATTTAAGAACCCATGGAATGCAAAACATGGGTGTCCTTGGATTACAGACGGATTCCCAATAACCAAAATGGAATATCAAGAATATAATAATGAATTATTAATACGAACATGGTATATCATGGTAAATGTAACTTAGGGTCATCATGAATTAGAGTAGAAACCCTAGGTTTGTAGAACTTCATATTTTCATGGATGAACGTAGAGTGGGGAAGAACAATGATATTCCCACACATTGATAGAAGCCCTACATACCTTAATCTCTCCAAAACTTACAACAAAGTTTCTATCTTGAAGAATAAATCCAAAAGCTTGAACCTTTAACCTTGAGATGGATTTTCTTGAAAACCCTAGGTTAAAAACAATGAATTTAGCTTAGAATTCATGTATGTATGTTAAAAATACTTGAAATTATTTGGAATAGAAATATGAAAAATGAAAAATATGAGAGGAGAAGAACTTCGTTCAACGGCTTGAGAAGAATGAAAAATATGAAAAAGAGCTGAAAAACACGAATATATACTATTCAGTCGTCGGGCCATTCTACGGTCCCTTTTATGGTCCGTATTAATTTACGGTCCATAAAAGTGATCGTAAATTGTTTACATTGACTCGACATTCCTCCTCCTCACTTACAGTCCAAAAAACGGACTGTAAAATATTCTACGGTACAAAGTACGGTCTGTAAAATTTATACGGACCGTAAAACCCACTGTAAATTGGTAATAGTGAGTTGGGTTTCTTACGGTTCATCTACAGTCCGTTTTATGGCCCGTAAAACTATTTACGATTCATAAAACCTAGAATAAAATGCATATCGCAGAACTGAAGCGAATTTTAATCTTAACACTCCCCATCTTTATTTTCTAAGTCCCTGAATCATGAATATGGCTTAATTTGAAGGAACGTGGTGTTACAATATCTCCCCCTTAGGATCATTCGTCCTCGAATGATGGGTCAAGGTTAAGAATACGACTGGACATGGCTTGAGTATATGGACATGAGGAAACATGAGATGGAACATGGAGGCTGAAATAACATGACATGGTTTCATAGAAACATGAATACTGGGACATGAGACATGAGTAGAGAATACATGAACATGAAACGTGAGGCATGAATAAGTAAGGGACATGACATGGATACAGAAGATATTTACCTTGGACGCTTTCTGCTTGCTCCTTAAACAAATGCGGATATCTAGATTTCATGTCTTCTTCGACTTCCCATGTAGCTTCTTCGACTTTCTGACTCATCCATAGCACCTTTACTGAGGCTACCTCCTTAGTTCTCAACTTACTAACCTGACGACTAAGAATAGCCACAGGGATCTCCTTATAGGTTAGGCCATCCTTATCCGTTATAGTTTTAGTAAGAACAACCAACGACGGGTCTCCCACACACTTCCTCAACATGGATACATGAAATACTGTGACTAATTCTTGTGGCAACTCTAACTCATAAGCCACTTCACCAATCCTTCACAGGATTATATATGGCTCAATATATCTGGGACTAAGTTTCTTTTCTTGCCAAATCTCATCACACCTTTCATAGGTGAAACCTTTAAGAACACCCAACTATCAACTAGAAATTCCAAGTCTCTACGTCGCACATCCGTGTAGGACTTTTGGAAACTCTGAGCCGTCCTCAAATGCTTTTGGATCAACTTAACTTTCTCCATAGCCTGATCGACCAAATCTGGTCCCAACAACTCTGCTTTACTAGCTTCAAACCACCCAATGGGTTATCTACACTTTCGCCCATACAAGGCTTCAAACGGTGCCATCTTGACACTAGCATGATAACTTTTATTCTAAGAAAACTTAATGATAGGCAAATGATCATCCCAGTTACCTTTAAAATCCAGGACACATGCTCTCAATATGTCCTTAAGAGTCTGAATAGTACGCTCTGCCTGGCCATCTGTCTGAGGATGAAAATTTATGCTAAGGTTCACCTTGGTACCTAATCATTTCGCAAAGGACTTCCAAAAGTTCGTTGTGAACTCAACAATATGATCTGAAATAATAGACACTGGGGTCCCATGCAATATGACAATCTCCTGAATATACATCTTGGCATTGTCTTCTACCGATTCAGTGGTCTTGACTGGCAAAAAGTGCACTGACTTAGTGAGTCGGTTCACAATCACCCAAATCGAGTCATGTCTATGCGATGAGCGAGGTAGAACTGTTATAAAGTCCATGTTTATCATCTCCTATTTCCAAATACGAATATCAATATTCTAGGCCAAGCCACCAGGCATCTAGTGTTCAGCTTTCACTTGCTGACAATTCAGACACTTAGCCACAAAATTTGCTACGTTTTTTTTCATATCATTCCACCAATAAATATTGGTAAGGTCGTGATACATGTTCGTGGAACCTGGGTAGATGGAATACCTGGAATTGTGGGCTTTAGACATAATTCGCTCTCTGAACCCTTCTACATCTGGAATACATAATCTGCCTCGGTACCTCCAGGCACCATCATCTCCCCCTTGATCGAAAGTCGTTGTCTTATGCTTGTGAATCCCCTCTTTCAGTTGTGATAAGTAGGGATCATTAAATGATATCTCCTTCACTTCAGCTACTAAGGAGGAATAAGCCCTGCTTTGAACAACAACTCCACCATCTTCAGTGTCCAAGAGTAAAACTCCTAGGTTTTCCAAGCAGTGGACTTCTTTTCTCGTAATTCCCTTATCTTCCTCAACGCGGGCTAAACTCCCCAAGGATCGCCGACTAAGAGCATTGCCTACTACATTCGCCTTCCCAGATGGTAGAGGATGTCTACATCATAATCCTTGAGCAATTCGAGCCATCTTCTCTATCTAAGATTCAACTCCCTCTGTTTGAAAATATATTGAAGGCTCCTGTGATCAGTAAAAATATCAACATGCACCCCGTACAAATAGTGACGCTATATCTTAAGTGTGAAAATCACCGCTGCTAATTCCAAGATATGAGTTGGATAATTTTTTTCGTGAGCCTTGAGCTGTCGAGATGCATAGGTTACAACCTTACCATGCTATATTAGGACACATCCGAAACCAATTCCCGAAGCATCACAATATACTACGAACCCTTCGGTTCCCTCTGGTAGCGTTAGAATAGGAGCAGAAGTCAACCTCTTTTTTAACTCCTCAAAACTTTGTTCACATGCATCTGACCATTGAAATTTGACCTGTTTCTGAGTCAACTTAGTCAATGCAGCCGAGATAGAGGAAAATCCCTCTACAGAACGTCTATAATAGCTTGCCAGACCCAAAAAACTTCTTATATCGGATACTGAGGTGGGTCTAGTCCAATTCTTTAGGGCATCAATTTTATGAGAATCGACTATAAGGCCTTCACCTAAAATTACATGGCCTAAAAATGCCACTGATTTTAGCAAAAATTCGCACTTTGAAAATTTTGTATAAAGCTCGTGATCCTAAATTGTCTGTAACACTATTCTGAGATGTTCTGCATGATCAGTTTCACTAAGGGAATACACAAAAATTTCATCAATAAATATAATGACAAATAAATCAAGATAAGGCTTGAAGACCCTATTCATAAGGTCCATGAAAGTGGCTTGTGCATTTGTCAATCCAAATGACATGACAAGAAATTTAAAATGGCTATAACAGGTTCTGAAAGCAGTCTTCAGAATATTAACTTCCTTAACCTTTAGCTGATGGTATCCTAATCTGAGGTCAATCTTGGAATAACACTGGATATCATAAAATTGGTCAAATAAATCATCTATTCTGGGGAGATGATACTTTTTCTTAATGGTGACTTCTTTTAACTGGCGGTAGTCAATGCACATGCGTAAGGATCCATCTTTCATTCGAACAAACAGGACTGGCGCGACCCAAGGTGAGACACTTGGCCTAATAAATCCCTTGTCAAGAAGATCTTTCAACTAGTCTTTTAACTCTTTCAACTCTGCTGGAGCCATTCTGTATGGTGGAATAGATATCATCCTAGTGCCGGGGAGTAAATCAATTCCAAAGTCTATCTCCTTATTAGGAGGAATTCCGGGAAAATCTTCTGGAAACTCATTAACGACAGGTACGGACTGGAGGGTTGGGGTCTGGGTATCTGTATTCCTGACTCGGACTAAGTGATAAATATATCCCTTGGAGACCATTTTTCTAGCTTTGATATAAGAAATAAACCTACCCATGGGTACTACTGAATTGCCCTTCCATTTTATGACTGGTTCATTAGGAAACTTAAAACTTTCCACTTTGGTTGTAAAACCTACTGTGGCATAACATGAAGCCAATCACTCCATACCCATGATTACCTCAAAGTTTACCATCTCCAACTCTGCTCAGTCAGCTATGGTACTGCAGTGATAAACTAAAATCGGGCAACCCTGATAAATACGTCTAGATATAACTGACTCTCCAACTGGAGTGGACACTTCAAAGGTTCATGCAACTTTTCTGGTTCTATCCCAAATTTCTTAGCAACAAAAGGGGCTATATATGATAAGGTGGATCCTGGGTTAATAAGGGCATAAACATCGAAAGTGAAAACTGTTAAGGTACATGTGACAACATCTACACATGCCTTTGTGTCCTGACGACCTGCTAGAGCATACAAGTAGTTCCGACCTCCACCTGTATTGCCAGACTTAGCTGCACCATGACCTGTCTGGGCTTGAGAATTTCGAGGAGCTGCTGAATTCTTGGACTGAGCCACATTACCTCTGGTACCTTATCTTGCTGATGGACAGTCCCTCTGAAAATGGCCCTGCTTGCCACACCCATAGCAAATATCCATCCCCATGCAACATACCCCTGGGTGTCTCTTACCACACTTGCTGCAAATCGGAATGTCTTAAGTCTTTTGACCTACACTAGCCTAAAAACAGGACCCCGCTGGCCTGAAACTCTGCCTCTTCTAATCAAGCCTGAACATTAGGGCTGGGGCACTGACTGCAGATGGAGCCTGGCTCCATCTCACCCAAGACTGAAGCTACTTGCAAACTTAGCTCTTTTATTGAATTCCCTGTCCTTTTCTTTCTGGAGGGCCTCCTCTTCCTTCATTCTATCCTCATTACCCTGAACACAAGCAACCATCTTGGTGATGGTCATTTCTCTATTCTAAGCAGCAATATTTTCATCACTATACAAGTCGGGTCTAAGGCCCAACACAAATTGCCTAACTATGGCCCTCATATCAGGGACCATATGTGGAGCATACTTAGCCAAAGAAACAAACTTGAGATATAATCATTCACACTCATATCATTCTTCCCGAGTCTCTCAAATTCGTAGGCCTTCGCCTCCCTGACCTCAAGTGGCTGGAAGTGGTCAATGAAAGCGTCTGTAAATTCATCCCAAGACGCAGGGGACACATCTTCTCCTCGAGACTGTTCCCAGGACTCATACTGAATATGAGCAGCATCCTACAACTAATAAGCTCTCAATTCTTCTGTCGCTGTCTCTGAAGCATGCCTAACACGAAAAACCTTTTGAAGCCCATCAATAAAATTTTGAGGATCTTCCCCCTTTATAGTTCCAGTGGAAACTGGAGGCTTCATGCACAAAAAATCCTGAGTCTTAGAACTGCAGGACCCTTTACTAGCACCTGTGCTTGGAGCCATTCCCTGACATTGTGCTTAGGTAGCAACAATTTGGGTGAGCAGCTGGATAGCTCCCCCAACATCCATATCAGTGGAACTGGGCTATGGAGTAACTGTAGGACGAACCTCCATAGGCCTTTCGATAGGTAGGGGCACATAATCTGATGCAACCCTCTGACTCTGAGGCTCCACTTCTGGAGTAACATTAGTAGCAGTTCTCTGGCTATAGCTGAAGTCCTCTTGGTGTACTTTTTTTTTCACAGGGATTTTCTGAAATGCGTAATACGCACGAGTTAGAAGGATTCCTGAAACCATAGCTCTAACTGCACGATCTAGAGTATGAAAGAAGTGAGACAATCTTAAATGTCTTGGTGGTCAACTGTTTATATGTGTGGCACACACACACATATAAAAGTGACCCCACTGTACATGGTTTCATAGACTCCCTAAGACACTTGAGCCTAGGCTCCGATACCAAGCTTTTTCATGCCCCGAACCATGGCCTGGGCGTAATACGGTACTCGATGCCTCGATGCATGTGATCGAGTGAACCATATGGCTTGCCGAATCAACATGGGACATGAACTAATGCACAATATAACTTAAATCATAAAAGTTTAAATAAGCATGAAATATCATAATAATACTGAAAATACAAGTAATGTCCTAACGAGCAGATCCGCTGTTTTGTAAATCAATACCTACATCGTAAAAATGCAGGACCTCGGGCAATAAAAGGAGACGTTTGTACATTTGAACTGTACTGGTATGTAAAGCAACTGAATGAAATAAACATGGCACATGAAATAATAGAACTGAAACTAAAACTGAAACTGTAAGCTGAACATGAACATAAGCATCATATGACATGAATAAATTTATACATGAGTAAAAGCATTTTAAGTACATATGTAAATCTGTATCTTGTGAGAGAGTCGTAGTATAACCAACAACATGGCATCACCATGCGAGGCATGGAGTCTGGTACCTGGCCCGACCAATAGAGCAATCTCATACCTTGCTAGGGTATGAGACATGAGCATGACATGAAAGGATCCAATTCAATTATCTCAAGGTGTCGTCCTAATCTGGGCGGATCGACCCTTACCCTACGTTGACGTACGTAGTTTCAGGCTGTCTGAGCCTTCTCGATAAACCTATGCTACTCCCAAAAATATGAACATGGATATAGCTGGCATCTGAGCCTATGGTTTGTATAAACTAACTTGTAAGTATGACTTGTAGACATGATTCATAAACATGGCTTGTAAACATGATTCGTGAGTATAATATAACATGAATATAAGTATATAGTATAACTTGTATGAAAATATGGAAAGCATGTAGATTTTCATGAAAATAAGCATATTAGTTCATATCTTGCATTTAAGAACCCATGAAATGCAAAGCATGAGTGTTCATGGATTACGGACGGATTCTCAATAACTAAAATGGAATATCAAGAATATAATAATGAATTATTAATACGAACATGGTATGTTATGGTACATGTAACTTAAGGTCATCGTGAATTAGATTAGAAACCCTAGGTTTGTGAAACTTCGTATTTTCATGGATGAACGTAGAGTGGGGAAGAACAATGATGTTCCCACACATGGATAGAAGCCCTACATCGCTTAATCGCTCCAAAACTTGCAACAAAGTTTGTATCTTGAAGAAGAAATCCAAAAGCTTGAACCTTGAACCTTGAGATGGGTTTTCTTCAAAACCCTACGTTAGAAACAATGGATTTGGCTTAGAATTCATGTATGTATGTTAGAAATACTTGAAATTGCTTGGAATAA
>NC_081346.1:35603967-35642784 GCF_029784015.1 Lycium ferocissimum
GGAGCAAGGGGAAGCAAATTTAATCTTGAATTTTTGAAGTTTCGAATGAGTAGATGGAGGTGGATTTTTATTTTCTTTGGCTGATCTTCTTCTTCTTCTTTTTGTGGGTGAGACAAAGTGGGTGAATGGGGAGGCTTTGTTAGTATTAAATAGGGAGAGTAGGATATTGGGAGGGTTTTATTTGAAATAGAAGTGAAGTGGGGGTAGGAGTTTTGAGGGATATGGAGAGGTTTTTTGGATGGGTTAGAAGTGGGAAGTGAAGAGGCAGGGACTGCTGTCCCTTAATATTCTGCCGGATATGGTTGCTGTGGCGGCACCGTAGCCGCTACAGCGGCGGCGCCATAGCGGTCAAAAGGCCGTTATGGCGGTCACACAGGCTCACGGTGACCGCCGCGGTCGGCGGTACCGTTTCGCGGTCTGTGGCCGCCGGAGCCCGTTGCCATCACATCACATGGAATTCTTGATACGTTTGGGGTATATTCGAGCCTTATATCTTGTGGTGGGCCTCTAGCAATCACTCCTTGCCTTTGAGTCCTTCTTGTCTTGATACCTTGTGAAGCTTATGTAATCTGACCCACCTCTGGATTTGCTCGAGTTATAGGGTGATTTATGAGTATAGGTGATGATCACCAATATGGTGTGGGTACGTGACCCCGGTGGTTCGAGTTTAATCAGGTGATTTCTATGGAGTTATGTCTGAGAGCACTATGTCACGAAAGGTTCCTCGACTACGTGATTGTCCTATCCCCTTCTGTTAAATTCAAGATACGAGAGTAAGAACGTACTATTAAGTTCTGCAGCTAACTGTATTACCCGTCTGTGTCTGTACGCTCCCTTGCTGTTCGAGGATGAACGGTTGTTCAATTGATATCTGATGTAACCACCCGTTTCATCGTTACTGTGAAATTCAAGGAAACTCGTAACTCTGAGGCCTTAAAAATGTCTCCGTCTAGTTATATTCCGCAAATTGCTAAGTTATTGAAAAATCATTGTGCGCAACGCATGAGAATTTGAAATGTGGACCACCAAGCCCAGTTGGGCCGCCACAGTTGCAGCAAAGGCCCCACAATGGTGACACTGTCGCGGTGGAGAACCGCCATTACGGTTAGAGTATTTGGCTACTAGAACGCCATAGCGGCCTCTCAGTTTCCCTAGCGGCACCGCTAAAGCGGTGAACATACCTCTGGGGCAGTCACGTATAGTGAATTACCTATTTAAGACATCATTTCGGGATTTGACCTCATTTTTCAAAACCCTAAAGAGTCCAGCCGCCTTTGGAGCATTTATGGAGCCAAAAATGATATTTTCTTAGGGAAGGTAATCCTTTTAACTCCATCCATTCATTCTTAACATTAGTAATTCTTAATAAAAATCCCTCATTTAGAAATCACAAAAATGGGTATCTCAATTTCCTAGATTTAAAGAGATGATGGGCTAGTTGTTCTTAATATGAATATTATTGAATTATACTCTCTTGTTCATCACCCTAGGATGATTACTAACTTAGTTTCTCATTTTGTTACTAGATTATAAATGGGTCTCCTTATGAATCTTGAAAATGGACCTCTAAAGGATAGAGCTAAAAATGGTAACTTTACCTAGCTAACGGCTTATCATAGTTGACTTTATTCATGGAAAGAGGTTGACAAATCGCCTAGAGAAGTTATGAATGAAATCTAGAGGTAGGCTAACTTCCCAAATCTTCCTTATTAACCCGGAATCTCTTATAAAATTTCTAATGATGGTTACCATTCTTGGGTCTCATGTTTGTCTCAAAGTTCCTTCGTGTGGATTACAACGTGATGATCGAATCGAAGAATCAACAGATGTTCGTGGCACCCGCTCGGCCTTGAGGTAGGTTACGACTTTCCTTCCGTTAGACTTCGGTTAGTTTCCCATATTCATGTATTAGAAGGAACGGAGAATGCACGCTTAGGAATTGGAGAATTGGGATAAAATCATAGAATGGTATTGTTGTGCGATTTGTATGTCAGGCTTGTGCCCTGTAGATTCTTTAGGATTCTTGATTTGGTTTTCTTGAGTGTCGGTGAATTTATGTGACTTGAAAGTAGTGGGTGGTACCTATTTTCTATGTCTCACGATGAGAATTTCCGTAATATGCAATTAATTGTGTTGTGTTTTTAATAGTGAATCTAGTTGATAATTGGAAGTACAAACCACATCAACGATAGTAAACTAATTCTAGACTGGTAGTTGTTATGTCTTGTAAGTAGAAGATGATTGTCACGACCCAACCGGAGGGCCATGACGGGCACCCGAAGCTAACCTACCGAGCACTTCTCATCATACTCTCATAATCATATCTAGGTGAGCCACATGGCTAACTCATAATTACCATAACCAAAAAGGGCACAAGTTCCACCGAACGTAGACACATCTATATAAACAACAGTAATTATGCCCATATATATAAGCGCCGACAAGGCTATCAAAATGATATACAAAATATGAAGCGACAAGGCTATGGGATATCTAGCTATGTACATCTGTCTACGAGCCTCTACATGGAGTATGTAATATCATAAAGACGGGACAGGACCCCGCCATGCCCAAGTATGTACACAAAAAGAATAATACCAACTACTGCAGCTCCGGATCAAATGGAGCACCGCTATGCAATCACTGGTGAAGCAACCTAGGGATCTGGTCTGTCTCGCTGTCTACCTGCGGGCATGAATACAGTATCCACAAACAAAAGGACGTCAGTACGAACAATGTACTGAGTATGTAAGGCATGAATAGTAACATGATAGAAGCATGAAGATAACGTAAGATGAAAGAACCATTTATACCTTATAATACCTATTAAGATGATTGTCATGTCTACTTAACCTTTCTCCAAAGAAAATATTTCCTACACATGCATATTATGATACCATACCCGGCCATATAGGCTCAGTGCCATCGGTAACCAGCCATAATAGGGCTCGGTGTTGTCCATACCCAACTGCAGTGGTGTGCGCGCAATAGATATCATACCCAGTTATGTAAGCTTAGTGTCACAATATAGCTATATACATATATAACATTCATGAGTATCCAAAGGAAACATTACAACTCTATCGGGGTGACATAAAGTCGGTAAACCCCCGATTTCTATAATGGAATCACCATCGTCATCATCATCATTATCATAATTACTATGAAGAGCTTTTATCAATAATATCTTTAGAATCTTGAAAGTCATGAATTTCTAGCATTTTCTAGGAATAGGACATTACAGATATCTTAGATGGATTCACAATATGAAAATCATGCCTTTGGAAAGAAAGGGTTAGCCTTAACATACCTTTACATCCTCTTAACTACTTAATGTTCTCTTCCAAAGCCCACAAAATATACATTCAATAGGGTTTATACTAAGGATAAGTCTTGAAAACACTCTTAAGTTCAAACTAGCATAATTAACGAGTTAACGAAATTTGGGCAAAGACTTCCCCTATTTTATCGTCTTCCACCATACTACAAAACAACCCCCAAACAACAATAACAACATCCACAATATCATAATCAAGAAGTTATATTCAATTTAATCTTAAATTTATCCAAAATCCCTTTCCAAGTTCATCTCATAGTCATCTTCTTCGCTTCAACACTTTATGACTTCTCCACTTTCATTCTTTTCCTTCCCAAGAGTTACTAAACCTTTACATCAACTCAATCATGTAAATAATAGGAAAAACATACCTTATAATAGAATAACTTCACCTTACTCAACTCTTTCCAAGATCAAGTTCATTATCGCCTTGAAGAGAAACAAGAGCAATTACCTTCCATGGATTATCTTTGAGGTTTTGATGTTGATCATCTCTCGTGATGATATGGAATGGTTTGGAATGTTATGGAACCTTCAAGAACTCTCCATAACTCTCTAGAAGTGTGGGGAAATAAGTGTGGGAGGTTGATATAAAAATGGGATCTTTTATGATTTAAAAAGGTGACGTAAATCACTCCCCCGCACCAATTTGCGGTGGAGATGCGGCTCAGCATATTGAATATGCAGCTGCATCTCCCCTCCTCTCCATGGGAGGTGGTTGGGAAGTGAGGCCAACCCTTTTGGTGAGTTTTCGCCAGTTTGCTGCATAACAAAAACGGTCCACAAACTCCGATTTTCAGCGAAAAGTGTTCTTTTTGATTCGTTTGACCTCCAACACTTATGAAACCTTCTTGGCACTTGTATAAAACTTCATTAACCATATAAGGGGACTTATAGCTCCCCCTCAAGGTAAAGCTAAGAAATTTATAACTCAAATGATACGAAATCTTCCCAAAATATGATTCAAATTCCAATTTCTTCAACGAACTTACTTCCGCCGATTCATATGACTCCAAAACCTTAGGGCACATACTTGGAATTATTAGATAACATCCTTAACCTTATAAGGGTTTCATAACCACTTTAGGCTTACGTTATCTTACTCATGATGCAAACGACACGAAATTTCCAAGGTGTAACATTCCTCCCCCCTTAAGAACATTCGTCCTCGAATGTTAGACTCTTAGGGATTCTACAAAAATTTCGCCAGAGTTTCTCCTGTAATATGCCACTACCATCCTGTCACAACAACCCAAAATATGAAATTCCTCATAGGGCTATAACAACAACAACAATAATGGCCACACACGACCAAGAAATCATAAAAAAAAAAAAAAAATTACCAACCTGAAGACAATGGTGCCTCTATTTGAACCTGCTCTGGGAGTGGAAACAAATGGGGATATATGGACTTCATATATTATTCAGCTTCCCAAGTCATTTCTTCCCTATTATTATTTCTCTTTAGAAATTTAATTGAAGCTACATCTTTGGTTCTTAATCTCTGAACTTGCCTATCTAGAATAGCAATGGGAACTTCCTCATAAGATAATCGCTCGGTGACCTGGACATCGTCCACTGGTATAATTCTGGAAGGATCTCCAATGCACTTCTAAGCATTGGCACATGGAAAACTGGGTGGACTGACTCCAAGTCCGAAGGTAGATCTAACTCATAAGCCACCTGGCCTACCTTGCGCACAATCTTGTCAGGCCCAATTAACTTGGAACTCTAAGTCTTATCGGCGATTATCTGCAAAAGATTTCTGATGACTCTGAGCTGCCAATAATCGATCCTGAATAAGCTTGACCTTTTTCATGGCTTGCTGGATCAAGTCTGGCCCTACTAACTTAGTTTCTCCCACTTCGAACCACCCAACTGGTGATCTACACTTGCGCCCATATAAAGCCTCATACGGGGCCATTTGGATGCTGGAATGATAACTATTGTTATAAGCAAATTCAATAAGCGGTAAGTGATCATCCCAACTACCTCCGAAGTCTAACACACATGCCCGTAGCATATCTTCAAGAGTCTGAATGGTACACTCAGCTTGTCCATCAGTCTGCGGGTGAAATACTGTACTGAGTCTCATCTGAGTCCCCAAACCTTCTTGGAAGGACTTCTAGAAATTAGTTGTAAACTGTGTTCCTCTACCAGAAATAATGGATACTGGAACACCATGGAGTCGTACTATCTCTCTAACATAAAGCTTTGCATAATCTTTAGCTGAGTACGTAGTTCTGATTAGTAGAAAATGAGCTGACTTCGTAAGTCTATCTACAACTACCTGTATAGAATCATACTTACGCTGAGAACGAGGGAAGCTTGCGATGAAATCCATGTTAATCACTTCCCATTTTCAAGTCGGAATTTTCATGGCTTGCAACAATCCGCCGGGCTTTTAGTGGTCAATTTTTACCTACTGACAGTTAGGACATTGAGCTACAAACTGCTATGTCTTTCTTCATTCCGTCCCACCAATACATGGAGTTAAGATCATGATACATTTTTGTCGCTCCCAGATGAATGGAATAACGGGAACAATAGGCTTTCTCTAAAATCTGGTGACATAATCCTGCAACATCTGGAACACACAGTTCGCCTCGACATCTGAGAACTCTATCTGCTGAAATCTCAAGGGATAAATTTTTCTTCTGAGGAAGTGTATTCCTGTAATGAACTAATATAGGATCCTCATACTGGCTTTCTTTTACCTCAACTACTAATGACGAAACAACTGAATTCTGAATGGTAACTCCCATATTGCTCGAGTCCATTAACCGAACTCCTAGGCTAGTTAACTGCTGAAGCTCACGAACTAACTCTCTCTTCTCTAGCTGAGCATCACATAAGCTACTCATATATCTATGGCTAATAGCATTATCTATGACGTTCGCTTTCCCGAGTGATAGAATGCTAACATCATAATCTTTCGACATCTCTAACCATCGCCTTTGCCGCAAGTTCAATTCTTTCTGCTTGAAAATATACTGAAGACTCTTATGATCTGTATAAATATCAACATGAACACCATACAAATAATGCCTCCACATCTTCAATGCATAAATCACCGCAGCTAACTCTAGATCATGGGTCGGGTAGTTTTTCTCGTGTTTCCGCAACTGCCTTGAAGCATAAGCAATAACTTTACCGTGCTGCATCAACACACAACCCAACCCCACACCTGAAGCATCACAATAAATAACATAGCCCTCCGATCCTTCTAAAATTGTTAGAATTGGGGCCGAAGTCAATCTATCCTTCAGCTCCTGAAAACTACGCTCACAATCATCCGTCCATTAAAATTTAGCTGATTTCTGAGTCAGCTTCTTCAATGGTGCAAAAATAAAAGAAAAACCCTCTATGAATCTTCTGTAATAACCTGCCAAGCCCAGAAAACTATGAACCTCCGTAGGTGTTGTAGGTCTCGACTAAGTCTTTACAACTTTAATTTTCTCGGTATCCACCCGAATACCATCAGTTGAAATAATATGCCCCAGAAAAGTCACAGAATTCAGCTAGAACTCACATTTTGAAAACTTTGCATAAAGCTCCCGAGCCTGAAGAACTTTAAGGACAACACGTAAGTGATCTGCATATTCTGCCTCGGATCGAGAGTATACCAAGATATCGTCGATAAACACAATTAAAAATAAATCTAGAAAAGGCCTGAACACACTATTCATTAAATCCATGAACACCGCACATCGTGCATTAGTTAATCCAAACGACATTACCCGACACTCAAAATGACCATATCTAGTTCTGAAGGCTGTCTTTGGAATGTCCTTCTCCTTAACTTTTACCTGATGATACATGGATCTTAAATATATCTTTGAGAACCATTTAGCACCCTGTAATTGGTCAAATAAATCATCAATCCTTGTAAGTGGATATTTATTCTTGATCGTCACCTTATTCAGCTGTCTGTAATCAATACACATTCTCAGGGAGCCATCTTTCTTTCTTACAAACAGCACAGGTGCTCCCCACGGCGATGAACTAGGCCTGATAAAGCCTTTTTCAAGAAAATCCTTTTAATTGCTCCTTCCATTCCCTCATTCTGCAGGAGCCATTCTACAAGGAGGAATAGATATTGGCTTAGTATCCGGTAACACATCAATGGCAAAATCAACCTCTCGCTCTAGTGGAAGGCCTGGAAGTTCATCCGGAAACACATCTGGAAACTCATTCACTATAGGGACAGATTGAAGAGTTGGCGTCTTTGCTTCCATATCCTGAACCCGAACTAAATGATAAATATAACCCTTAGAAATCATCTTCCTTGCCTTGGGATAGGAAATAAACCCACCTCTCGGAGATGCTGTATTACCCTTCCACTCTAAAACTAGTTCTCCCGGAAATTGGAAACGAACCATTTTTGTTCTACAATCAACATTGACATAACAAGAAGTCAACCAATCCATACCTATAATAACATCAAAATCTACTATTTTCAGCTCATTTCGGTCAGCCATAGTATGACGATCACAAATCACAACCACACAATTTTTATATACCCGACTAGCTATCACTGGGTCACCGATGGGTGTAGAAACTTCAAAAGGTTTAATTGGCTCAGGTTTCACCCCAATACGATCGGTAATATAAGGAGTAATATGTGACAACGTAGAGCCTAGATCAATCAATGCATATACGTCATGAGAAGACACTGATAATATACCTGTGACAACATCAGGGGAAGACTCGAGATCCTGTCGCCCAGCCAGTGCATAAATACGGTGCTAAGGACCACTCGAACTGGGCACTCCTCCTCTACCTCTACCACGACCTGCTGGTGTTTGTGAGCCTTGCCCCAGAGGGCGTATAGATGATGAAGAATCAACTGTTGACCCTGTAGGTTGAACCGTACCTCTACTACCTCGAAATGGACACTCACGCATAATATGGCCTGACTGACCACAAGCATAACAAGCATCCAGACCTAATCGGCACTGTCCCCAATGTAATTTACCACACTAAGTACATCGAGGTAAAGGTGGTCTCATCTGATCTGGGTGACCCCTATACTGAGATCCCGAAGCTTTGAGACTCTGACCCGGTCCGGAGTAATTAGGTCGATCAAATCTCTAGCCTGCAAATCGTGGAGGTGCACTAGTCGCTGAATGACCTGAGTGTCTAGAATACAGCTGCCTCTACCCTCCTCTAAACTCACTGACAGGACCTGAGGATCTCCCTCTCTTACTATAACCCCTATCATGCTCACGCTCACTCCTCCGTTGTTACTGCCGTTCTTCCAAATTCTGGGCATGGGCCTGAATTCGAGAAATATCCATACCTTCCTGAAGTGAGGCTGTCAAACACTCATCCATCAAATGCGGCCCCAAACCATTCACAAACTGGTGAACGCGATCTCCCATATCAGCTACCATACTTGGAGCATACCTGGCCAAAGAATTAAAACGAAGGCTATACTCTAGGGCACTCATATTCCCCTGTCTAAGATTCCAGAACCTATCAACTTTGGCCCTTCGAACCTCTAGTGGCAAATAGTGTCAGAGAAAAGCATCTAAAAACTCTTTCCATACCAGTGGAAGAGCGTTAACTCCTTTAGAAGATATCCAAATAGCATACCAATGAACCGCAACATCCCGTATTCTATAGGAGGCCAACTCTACCGACTCAACATCCGAAGCATGTATTACCCGCAATGTTCTCAATATTCCATCTATGAAGCCTTGCGGGTCCTCATCCGATTTTGACTCAAAGAATTCTGGAGGGTTCAAACTAATGAAATTATGAGCTCTGGCACTGACAGCTCTATCACCATGACCCGTACCTTACTACACGGGCACCGTGTCAACTAACTCGGGTCGCAGAACGGATTGCCTCTCTCATCTCCTGGCTTGAGCCATCTGGTGGAGGAACTGAGGGTGTTGGAGCTGAGGCTCCTTTATGCTTCTCTGAAATGGGTGGAGTATGAGAGGATCGAGATGGAACCTCATTCTAAGACTAGCCCTCCTCTGTGTCTGTCGGCGGTACCCGCTCAGTCCTCCTACCAGCCACTGTCTTGCCCTTCTGGACCACTGTTGCTTTTCTTTTTACAAGCATCGCTGAAAACATAATGCACAGCTAGGAAAAGGGGAATTCTTATATCATGGCTCTATTGCACAATCTATGATGAAGAAGGAGTTCAATCATTCCTAAATGCCCGCAGCCTTCTATTTATAAGTGTGGCCCACTTCACACCCATAAGCAAGACTCTACTAGAAACGGCTTGTAGACACACTCTAGGACGAACTGCTCTGATACCACTTTTGTCACGATCCAACTGGAGGGACATGACGGGCACCCGAAGATAACCTATCGAGCACCTCTCATCATACTCTCATAATCATATCTAGGTAATCCACATGACTAACTCATAATTACCATAACCAAAAAGGGCACAAGTTCCACCGAACGTAAACACATCTATATAAACATCAGTAATTATGCCCATAAATATACAAGCCGACAAGGCTATCAAGTGATATACAAAATATGAACCGAAAAGGCTATGGGATATATAGCTATGTACATCTGTCTATGAGCCTCTACATAGAGTATGTAATATCATAAAGATGAGACAGGACCCCGTCATGCCCAAGTTTGTACACAAAAAGAATAATGCCAACTACTGCAGCTCCGGATCAAATGGAGCACTGCTATGCAACCACTGGTGAAACAATCTAGGGGACTTGTCTGTCTCCCTGTCTACCTGCAAGCATAAACGTAGCGTCCACAAACAAAAGGACATCAGTACGAACAATGTACTGAGTATGTAAGGCACGAATAGTAACATGATAGAAGCATGAAGATAACGTAAGATGAAAGAACCATTTATACCTTATAATATCTCTCAAGACGATTGTCATGTATACTTAACCTTTCTCTAAAGAAAATATTCCTACATGTGCATATAATGATACCATACCCAGCTATATAGGCTCGGAGCCATCCGTAACCCGGCCATAATAAGACTCGGTGTTGTTTGTACCCGGCCATAATAGGGCTCGGTGTTATCCATAACCAACTGCAGTGGTGTGCGCAGAAAAGATATCATACCCGGCTATATAAGCCCGGTGTCACAAAATAGCTAGATATATATATATATATAACATTCATGAGTATCCAAAGGAAACATTACAACTCTATCGGGGTGATATAAAGTCAGGAAACCCCCGATTTCTATTATGGAATCACCATCATCATTACTATGAAGAGCTTTTATCAATAATATCTTAAGAATCTTGAAAGTCATGGACTTCTAGCATTTTCTAGGAATAGGACATTACAGATATCTTAGATGGATTCACAATAAGGAAAACATGCCTTTGGAAAGAAAGGTTTAGCCTTAACATACCTTTACGTCTTCTTAACTACTTAATGTTCTCTTCCAAAGCCCATAAAATCTACATTCAAGAGGGTTTATACTAAGGTTAAGTCTTGAAAACACTCTTAAGTTCAAACTAGCATAATTAACGAGCTAACAAAATTTGGGCAGCAGTTCCCCTATTTTATCGACTTCCACCATACTACAAAACAAACCCCAAACAACAATAACAACATCCACAATATCATAATCAAGAAGTTATATTCAATTTAATCTCAAATTTATCCAAAATCCCTTTTCAAGTTCATCTCATAGTCATCTTCTTCGCTTCAACACTTTATGACTTCTCCACTTTCATTCTTTTCCTTCCCAAGAGTTACTGAGAAACAACTATACATACAGATCATAGAACAATTTAAACAACCCTATTGTACAGCTGTAGTCAAATCCTAGCCGTCTTTAAGAGTGTTGAGAAGAGAAAAAGTAAGGTAATGATGACTATTTATGAAAAAGACTCCAATATCAAAATTACTCTCTTATCGAAAAGACTTTTGTGCTTCCCTGTTCACCCCACTTGAGTCTTTAACTCCGGCTTCATATATCTACCACCAAGCCCTCCAAATCATTCACATTACCCTTCTTCACCACAGAACCATATCAAAATTAATATTTGATTCTTTTTCTTTTTCGGATAATTCGGTTTCTACTATACACTCTCTTGATTCAAACAGCTCCAACCATGCTCTCCACTACAGTGATTCAAATGTATACACCAACTAAAAGGGGAGATGGAAAAAGGAAAAGAAATGGAGCATATAGAAAGGGGAAATACTTAAAAATTCTCAAAATATAGGCGAGTAATAGGGAAATCAGTGAAGCAACTTCTACTCAAGAAAATGAGTTTCTTGACACTGCAAGTTCATCTCAAAATAATGCCTTGGGTCTATTTAAAAATATGAACAATGAAGGAAGAAGGGGTCTTGAAGATATAAGGAAGGAGAAACCCCAACTATATGGGAAAGAAGAGCAATCCGGATCGTTGTCCTCATGGGTAAAATTGGTAGAAAATGATCGTGGGTCTTCTTGGGGGAAAAAGGTAGATGAAGATGGAGATCTATCCAAGAGAAGGGGTTGATTCAGACAGTGATTAAGGGAAGACACAAAGAAAGATATATTCTTCCCTTATAGCAAGACTCCCCGCTACACCTCCTAGATAGAATTCCATAGAATTTTGTTTAGATTAGAACACTCACATTGGTCATATTCATTAGGAATGACCAGGCTCTCTCTAATTTTATCCATTTAATAGCCTTTCTATCTAGGTCTCAAGTCTAGTAAAATGATCTGTTGTGTTTGGTTGAAGCCAAGGGATTGAAAATGTACTTGTAAAAGTTAATGAAACTTTGTCTTTCAAATCTGTGCCTCAAATTCTATGATACAAATGTTTCCAATATCGAGAAACTGATTCTGTTATTTTGTGCATATGTGATTGCCTCAGTGGCCTTGAGTTTAATATTGAAAATTTCTTAATTTGCTTCTGAGGCTGTCTTTTTAATGATGCCAAAAGAGGAAAAATACTTAACTCTGTGTGTGATGCTTTTTGACTCAATTGCTAACCTGGTTTACCTTGAAAAACCTTAAAAAAATATGGAATATAAGATGGATAGAACAAGTTACATAGGTGGTGTTTGTCATCATCAAAAAGGGGGAATTTGTTGGCATAAAGCCATATAGTGAAGTTTTGATGATTGACAAAGCAAAGACTTGGAACAAGAAAACCAGCTTATAAGGCATGAAGAAAGCTAAATTAAAGCAGATGAAGAAACAATAGTACTGTTCCAAGCCAGAAAACACTGTGAATAAACAAGGTCTAGATAGATGTTAAAATTGAACAAACATGTTCAATGGTTGAGATAAAGCTATGAAGATAATGTGATGAAGTTCCAGGCAAAGATAAAAGGTCTGAAGAAGCAGCCACAATAGGATGGTAAGAGTAGGACCTCGAAGAAGAAACCATAACAGGATGGTAAGAATAGGTTCAAGGACATGTTACATTGTAATAAAGTAGCAGAGACAGATGCAGACACATGAACAAACAAGTGTTTTAGTTATATGTGTGTCAGTACGAAGGCAGGTGGAATGCAAAACAGATAGACAATGAATGGTTCCCATATATTCATATAGAGCAGGGGAGATGATAACTCAGTCAAGGCATAGTTCAAGTATGCGAATTGTTCAATACAAATGAGTCATCATGTACGGTGGTGAGATAATGAAGAAGAATGGTCACAGGTCATCAGGTGCATTGGTTGAATGACCCAGCAGTGAGGAGAGATGGATTGACTCAGACACAGAAGATAACGTTCAGAAGGAAGAAATTGTTCACCTAAAAGAGTTTGCAGCCAAAGCATGTGAATTAAGTTAACGGAAGAACCAAGTCTGCGAACACGTTCCATCATAGAATAAGAACAAAATCCAAAGTCAAAGAGCTAGTCATATTGAAGGCATGATTTATTCCAGCAATGAAAAAATGCATGTGAAGAAGACAGACACAGAGATACACATGATCAATGAAATAGGTCTGTCAACATGTTCTAGCCAAGATCTCAGAAGCAGTTCAACGGTAGATGAAGAATGAACAGATTGGTGGAACAGGTACATGAACATGTTCTATCTCAGACAGTGTAGAGATTCAGAGGCAGACGGACCAGGTGGATGAAACAGGTTCATGAACATGTTCTAGGGCAAGTCCTATAGCAACTAGGATTTACAGAATTATGAAAGAACTTGGCGGTCAAGTATGAAATATTCCTTGACATATTTGTAGGGATTAGTAAGCCTTTACACTTATTAGAAGCAGACTCAACCAGGAAAGAATCTAAATACTACACAAACCCTATTACATGTCATTGACTGACTAGGAATGGGTTTTGTGTCAACCGAACTACGGAGCATCAAGGGCTATATATATCCAAGTCTTTCTGAGAACAAGTTGGCGCACCCACAAAGAGAGAATTCAGAATATTGAGCGAGGAGATGATTTATCCATCATATTCAAGAATATAGGGTTGCATCCCTAGTATAAGAAGATGGGTTGAAGGAGCTGTTCTACTGAATAATGTTTTCCAGTTCTTAGGTCTAGAATCTTGTATTAGGTTTGTGCTATCAAAGTGTATCTTTATCAGCTTATTTAAAAGAATAAAAAGTAGATACAAGTGTTGTAACTTCAAGTTAGAGTCTAGCTTGAGGATAGCTTGCTAGTCAGAGGTTGGATAGCAAGGCTGTTGTGGTTGGGATTAGGTTGCAGAGTTTGTAACTTAATTTTCAGTTGGCTCAGTTGTAGTGATGTTGTCGGGAAATCCTACAAGTCTGCAGGTCGTGATTTTTATCACCTTTTGAGCCGGGTGGTTTCCACGTAAATATCGTGTGTCCTTTACTTATCTGTTGATTAAATTCTGCAAGACGATCACGTAGAACATGTAGAGTAACATAACATGTTCCATCCTGTAAACGAAAATAAGGTGCGCATAGGATAGGAAGTAGGTCGTGCAACCTCATATATACGTATACATAAATTCTGCACTCGGGCCCAAAAACATGTTATCATCATTTAACAATATCATGAATCTGAGAAACATACTATAATTCATAACATGGAATACAAACATCACTATTCTAAGACATGGATTTACGGGTTTGCATAGAATTTAGAATGCTAACTGTACACAAGCATTTTGGGTATTCAAGACTTAGACTTATGGGATGTCAAACATAGCATACACTGATTACGTACTGAGTTCGTGTTGTTCAGAATAACATACATGAACAAAATACGAAACAACATCGTTTAAAGAATAGAAGTTCTAAAGATTTTCATGAGACTATAACATAACTCTATATCTGAAGCAATTCGTAGTAATCATGAAACAACGTGGCGTAAGGAAGATCAATAACATTCCTACACGTAGAGAGTTAGACTTACATACCTAAATTCCGTCCTTTATGCATACCACAACGTTCGATCACCCTTTTAAATTTAATCTATAACAACAAATGTTAAAAATAATCAATATTAGTAAGGATACTCATGGTTTGGTCATCCAGGCATTTTATCAAACACCTTGTGGGTATGAAGCTCCACAACCCTCAACAATGGTGTTTCTTCACCCAAAAACTTATCCCCTTGCTATTAGATGATACTACAACCTCATAGGGGTACAAATACCATCATCCCTCATCCCCCATATGATAAACAACGACCCTTAGTCAACATACTAATCATCTAGCCATTCATGGTTCCATATCATATCCCCCAACTATAATTCAAGAACCTATAGTCTCTAAACACCAAATACAAAACTATATTAGAGTGTAAGATGAAGGTCTTACCTTTTGATGTTCAAGTTCTTAAATTTGGATTCTAAGGTTTCTTGTCCGAGATGAAGGCCCAAGCGATAATCTATGAATTCCCAAGGTTTAATCTTGTTAATAAGAATATTGGGGAGTTTTATTCAACTTGAAATCATCATCAAAACTTACTTGTTCTTGATGTCTTAGATGAGTTCTATCTCTTTCTAGGACATTTTTCGCACTTGGGGAAGTTGGGGAAATAAACCCTGACCTTGGATACTTATAAAATACGAAATCTGGAAAATCACGACTCTTGTGCCACCCTGAAAATGCACAAGGCAATTTTTTTCCAGAGAAGAACTTAGCTCGCGCCACCCTTGCGACACAAGGGTGCCGCACTGTCTTTAGTAAAATGTGCATAACGTTTTGTACAGAGATCCATTTGGCCCGGTCCTTATATGGATAGAAAGGTATTTTTTAAGTTACATGACCTACTTCCTATCATATGTCGTATCCAATTTTTACCTATGGGATGGAACACGTTACTCTGCCTGTTCTATGCTAGCCTCATGCAGAATATAAACAACAGGTAAGTAAAGAACACAATGATTTTTACGTGGAAACCACCCAGCTCACAAGGGCAATAAAAACCACAACCTACACATCTGTAGTATTTTCTCCAAACTTAATTACAACAGTGAGCCTCTGCAAATTCAAGTTACAAACTCTGTAACCTACGAACTAACCTCTAATTCCTATCTTACTAATCAACATCTGACTAGCAAGCAACCTTCAAGTTGACCTCCAACTTGATGTTGAATTTATAATGTTTTTGTACCTAACTGACTGCTTCTAATAAAGCGGAAAATGTACAACTCGATAGTCCAACCTAATACAAGTTTTCTTGACTCAAGAACTGGAAAACATTATACAGTAGAACAACTCCTTCAATCTATCTTCTTGCACTAGGGACGCACGCCTGGATTCTTGAATATTCTTGATATATCTATTGATCACTCAATTTTCAGATTTCTCTCTTTGTGGGTGCGCAAAGCTTCTTCTTGGTAAGACTCGGATATTTATAATATTGAGTACACAGCAGGTCGAGAACACAAAACCCTCTTCAAGTAAGCCCATGAAATATATTAGGGTTTGTGTTGAATTGGGATTATTACCTTTTGAGTCGGCTTCTTTGTCCTTGTAGGAGTATGAAGAACCTTGTTTAATTATGGAAAGGAATCCTATAACTTGATTGCCGATTCTTTACCATAAATATGCAAATCCTAGTTGCTGTAGGACTTGCGCTGGAGCATGTTCATGAACCTGTTTCATCCACCTGGTTTGTCTACCTCTAAATCTCTGCATTGTCTGAGATGGAACATGTTCACAAACCTATTTCATCATCCCCTTCTCATTCATTCATGCGACTCTATCTTGAGCCTGCTTTTGTGATGGATGATGGAACATATTGACAAACCTGTTTCATGCATCATGCTCTTCGCTTTGTGTCTGTGTTTCTTCACTTAGATTTATTCATTGCTGGAATAAATCATGTCTCTAGCCCTGTATCAACTCTGTGACTCCACCCATGTTCTTGCTCTGTGTTGGAATATGTATGCAGACCTGGTTCATGTGCTTTGTCTGCAACCTTTTTTTATTTGAACAAAATAGATCTGAGTCATCTTCACATTTTGTACTTTATGATCTCTTTTCATCTGAAATGCCACTTCCTTCTGAGTCAATCTAGTTAACGGGAATGCAATGGATGAAAACCCCTCCACAAAATGCCAATAGTAACCTGCGAGGCTTATAAAACTCTGAACCTCTGTGATCGAAGCAGCTCTAATCCAAGCCAAAACTCACACTTTGAAAACTTGCCATAAAGTTTCTTCTCCTTTAGAATTCCAAGCACAATCCTCAAATGCAGCTCGTGCTCCTCTTTACTATGAGAGTATATCAAGATGTCATCGATGAATACAATAACAAAGGAATCCAACTACGTCTAAACACCCCATTCATCAAATCCATGAAAGCTGCTCGGACATTGGTCAGCCCAAAGGACATCACTAAGAATGCATAATGCCCATAACACATCCTGAAAGATGTGTTAGGAACATCCTCCGCTCTAATCGGCAACTGATGATAACCATACCTCAAATCAAACTTGGAAAAGGCTGAAGCACCCTGAAGCTGATCAAACAAGTCATCAATGTGAGGTATCAGATACTTGTTCTTCATATTCACATTGTTCAACTGTCGATAGTTGATACACATCACAAAATAGCACAGAAGCACCCAAGGAGAAACAATTGGTCTAATGTATCCCTTACTCAACAAATCTTATAATTGCTCCTTCAACTCTTTGAGCTCAACCGATGCTATTCGATATGGCAGAATAGAAATGGGCTGAGTGCCCAGCTCCACGTAGATCCAAAAATCAATATCACGATTAGGTGTAACACTTAGAAGGTCTATTCTTTCATTACCAAAACTATAATTGGGAAGTATTTGTACTAGTATATTGGATATAGGCCAACTAATTGAGACACCCCTTCTCAACAATCTGTTGATCTTTAAGGAACGATGTAACTCTCTTCAATGCTGACTAAGAGCACTCGTCCACTCTAATTAAGGCATACCTGGCATGGCTAACGTAACTATCTTAGAGTGACAGTCCCAGATCGCATGATAAGGAGATAAACAATCCATCCCAAGGATGGCATCAAAGTTTACCATATCCAAACATTTAAATATAACTGGGTATTATACCACATCAAGGTAACTGTGCAATACCGATAAACTCAATCTACAACTATGCAATCTCCCACAGGAATAGAAACATGTACAGTTAAAGCAAGCCAATCATACATCGTATCCAAACTCAAAGCAAAATATGTAGACACATAAGAATAGGTAGAGCCTGGAACAAATAGTACCATAGCAGGATAATGGAAAATTCAAATAATACATGTGATAACTACATAGAAGGCCTTTGCCTTAGGTCTGCCCAGAAAAGCATAGCAATAAACACGATCACCCACAGTCTGAGTACCTCCTCGACCACCACCTTGGCCAGACTGAGTACCACCCCTACCTGACTGGGAACTACCTCTACCACCCTAGAAACCACCTCTAGTCGGGTGTGCTGCTGCTCTAGGTGTAGGAGTTTGAGAACTCTGTTGTTGGCCACTACGCCTGAGTCTGGGACAATATCACTTGAAGTGCTCGAGACCACCACACTCATAACACCTTTTAGGCGACGCCGGACCACCGAAAGGTCCCGCACCCGAATGTCCACCACAACCGGCGGAAACTATAAAAACTCGGGACACACGCCCCGAACTAGTGCGTTAAGTATTCCAACCGATCTCCCATAGATACACCGACCTGGCTGCACAAACGGGTCTGTTGAACTTACAGTGGTGACTCCTACTAGATAATCCCTACCTCCAGATGAGGTACCTCCATAACTGTTGAAGCGGGGCTTCTTGCCCACCTGCTCCTCATAATCCCCGCACCTAATAAACTCGGCCTCTTTAACCGCTTCCACTATCTTCTGAAAAGAAGCTCCTGAGGCAGCCATATGAGCTGCAACTAAACGAAGAGGAAAAATCAACGTATTGGTGAATCTTCTCACCCTCTCAACCATATCTAGAAGAATCATCAAATTATGTCGAGATAATGCATGGAACTATTTCTCGTACTCGACCACTATCATGCCCTCCTAGCGTAGCCCCACAACCTAAACTCTTCTCCGCTCTCTCACACTACGGGAAATAAACTTCTCCAAGAATGCCTCAGTGAACGTAGCCTAAGTAAAAGGAGGAGACCCTGCTTGTCTCCATCTAAACATACGACCTCCACCACTACTTGGCAGGTCCAATTATTTGGAAAGTGGTGGAGTCTACTCCGCAAGACTCTACTAACTCAAGGTTGCGCAACCTCTCATGGCAGCTAATCAAGAATTCATAAGCATCATCATCTGAGTCTCCATCATTGTTATGACCTAACTGGAGGGCCATAACGGGCACCTGGAGCTAACCTACCGAGCACCACATACATATATATCTTAGTCATACCTGAGTGGGCCATAATACTAACCCATAGATACCATAGGTTGTATGGGGCACAAGCCTAAAAGAAAATATACATATGTCATCAAGCTAATCCTAAGTACATATACCAGCAAGGCTATCCATAGTAATGATACAACAGAATATAGATCGAGACGGCCATAGGACATCTGTTACACCTCGAAAAATTTCCCGTTAGTGTACAGTGAATAGACTAATGAAGGGCATGATGTATACGATGTTTTGATAAGGTAGAAATAGCATTTGATGATTCTAATCGAGATTTCAAAGACATTTAAAGTAAGGGAGGAAAGTTGTTGAGGAAAGCAAGTTATATATTGTGTGTCAGACAAGATTTACGAGTATCGAGTTAATGATATTTTAATGATGCTTTAGAGGAGAGTTATAACATCCCTTAGATTGGTATTGAGGTTTTAAACAAGTGTCAAGAAGGTTTCATGAGGATTGGAGATCAAACGAATGACGGAGATCATTTCAGGGAGAAGGAATTATACGACCGACTTATACGGTCCATATAACATTATACGGTCCGTATAACACCTAGCAGAGATGATGAATGCTTAGTGGTGAACCACGACCACTTATACGGGCCATAAAATGTTCCACGGACCGTATAAGTGTCCGTGGAAGTCCCGACGGGCTGAGTAAGTTCAATTATATAAATGTGATCCCACTTCACTAATATCATTTTCCCACACTTCTTCATCTCTCTCAAGACCTCTAGAAGGTTCCACCTACTTCATTTACAAGAAAAAAAAGTAAAACAAAGATCAATAGCAAGAATTCAAGTGAACCAAGTGTATGAAACACATTAAAGTTCATCCAAGCCAAGAAATTCCAAGAGAAGTGAACTAGGGTTTTGGTGCAAGAGAGTATTTCCACCCAAGGTTTATTCTTCCATTATCTAAGGTAAGTTTTATGGTCTTTTCATGATGTTTGAAGTATTGAAAAGTTGAAACACTTGGATTGTAGAAGAATATAGAAAATGGGTCATAAATGGGGAATAGTGTCATTGTTGAGCCATAGCTTGAATAATCATGAATATGAATATATTATGATTGTAAGTAGGTTATGAATGACATTTAGAACATGGAATGAGTATTATATGTGAAAGAACGCGATAGTGAACTATGACTATGATTATGGAGGAATTGAAGTGAAATTGTGAAATGTGAATAATGTAAATGAATGATGATTGTTGTTTATGATATTGTAAATGACGTTATTGATGTTTGGGAGTTGATGTGGAATATGGGGAAAGTTGTATAAATAAAGAAAATGCTGCCCAATTTTCTCTAGCTTTAGTAAGCACGATCTTGTAGTCGTTTAGCTAATGTAAATGTGAATTCTCTTGAAGGTATAAACGTGGGCATTAAAGGAGGACGAGCAAGCGATAGAATAGTTAAACGAAAAAGGTATGTGAGGCTAGTCCTTTATTTCTAAGGCATGAATCTTATGGCATGATTTTCCTTCTTCTCCATGAATTTCCTACATTCCGGATAACTAAGAGTCTATATTCAAGAATAGCTATATGAGATAAGAGATACATTACGAGTACGATAATGATGATGATGAGCTTAAGTCTAAAGATCCTAGAGTCCATGATATGATGTCCCTATAAAGCTAGTGATGCTATTTATAATCTATTGATGTTGTTCATTATATACACTCACCTTATATGCTAATTCCTTCAAGGTGAGGCAGAATGTTCATGAATGCTCCATAATGGAATCGGGGGTTCACGACCTTATGTCACCCCGATAAAGTATAGTTGTCCTTGAGTTTCCATGCATGCATTATGATGAGTACATTATGATGAGTATATGATGATGATATTACACCGCACCTATTTGGCCGGGCAGTCACCGCTAAGGCGGGCAGCGTATACACCATGTCTAGACGGCATGGGCAGACACCATTAGTGGGCGGCATGAGATGGTACCCTGGACGCGGGAGGCCTGGACGCAGGCTAATGCTAATGATAATGATTATCACATCGTACCTATATGGTTGGGCAGCTTATACATATATGCATACATGATATGATGATGATTATGAAAGTAAGTCAGCATGCATTATCTCTTTTATGATTCACAGTCTGTTACAGATTGCTCCTCATTTGATGCTTCCCTATTTCATTGATGTGTTATTATTGTTGATGCCTTACATACTCAGTACAATGTTCATACTGACGTCCGTTTTCTTTGAACGCTGTTTTCATGCCCACAGGTAGACCAGGAGGTGATCCAGACTCGTAGGAGATATTAGCTGATTGAGAGCACCCCATTATTCCGGAGGTGCCATTGACTTATTTTTTTGATGTATATATTCATGTTTTGGGCATGACGGGGTCCTGTCCCGTCCCTATGTCTAGCACTCTAGTAGAGGCTCGTAGATGCGTGGTTGTGGGTAGTATGGTCTCACAAGTTTCTCATTGTATATATATAGCCGAAGGGATCATGTATATAAAGTGAATATGTTTCAAATGAAAATAGGTTTTTCTATGATTATGAGCCTGAGAAATATGAATGAATGCAGGATGAGTAACGTAAATGAGTGGTGCTCGATGGTTAGCCCCGGGTACCCGTCATGGCTCTAGTCGGGTCGTGACAACATCTAACTATGCATATCTGTCTACGAGCCTGTACTGGAGTATATAACATAATAAGGACAGGACAGGACCCTGCCGTACCCATCTGTACACAAAAGAATCATACCAACTGGACTGAAACTCCGGAACAAGTGGAGTGCTCCTGTACAACCACTGAGAAGGCAGTCTAAGGGTTTAAAATGTCACCCTGTTTACCTGCTGGCATGAACGCAACATCCACAAATAAAAGGACGTCAGTACGAATAATATACCGAGTATGTAAGGCAAAAATGTAACATATTAAACAAATACTGTAAAGAAGAAGGATAAGAGTCAACGTGGCACTTCTGACTTACCGATGAGAATCTAGCTTATATGTCTCTCTATACTCTTGTATGATTAACTACAACTATGTACAAAACTGTGTCCCTGACCAACTCATCATCTTGGTGCTATCTGCCCGACAAATTAGTGGCAACGGCCCAACCGACCGTAGCTCGGTGGTAACTGTATAACTGCCTATCCGGTTATCACCCGATGGTAGAGCGCATAGTGTAATCTGACCAACTGATCAGTAGTAGCTGCCCAAAAAGCCGTAGCCTAGTGATAAGTATGTGTCTACCCAATCGGCCGTAGCTCGGTTGTATAACTGCTCAACCAGCCGTAGCATGGTGGTAAATAGTGATACATAATCTGCTCAACTGGCCATTGACCGGTGGTAAATATAATCAAAATCATAACCAGACCTCTATGGGTAATTTCTATGCACTTCTCATGATCATTACTTATCCGTGAATGCCTACATGATTACATAAGACTTATAAGCACAACTCTAGGCTATTAAGACTTCTTCCCAATTAACTAAACCGTAGTCAATTCCTGGATGCATCATAATCCTTTCTTCTAGCATTAAGTACCTCATTAGGGATCCTATAACCAGCATACTATGCATGTTTTACAAAACATTCCTTGAGAACACATTTCTGAATTCGTCGGAGTGGCGTAAGGTCGCTATGCCTCTGATTATCGTTATGGATCTTTCATCATCGTTATATCTCATCTTGAAGGAATCAATGACTATAAGATGAGATCAACAACCATAAACAAGATCAATAACAATGAGACAAGATCAATAACCATGAGATAAGATCAATAACATCATAAGAAGATCAAGAACATACGCTTTCAATAATTCTTGGAATGGAGTCATTATGAAGGACATTTTTATATGTTCGTATCAATATGATCATGCCAAAAGAAAGTAATTCTATGAGTGAAGTCATTATGGACATCATTTGTGAAAATATGTATCAATAAGATCATGCCATAAGAAAGAAAGGGACAGCCTTAACATACCTCATCGTCTACTTAACCACTCAAAGTCTATCCTCCCAATCTTCCAAATCTACATTCAAGATGATTCACACTAAGGTTAAGTCGTTGAAACACTTATAAGATCAAACTAGACTATTAGGTGAGCTAACGAAATTTAGGCAGCATTTTGCCTATATCACCTACTTTCATCAAACTCCAAAACAACTCCTAAACATCATTAACAACATCAACAATAACATAGCCATGAGATTACATTCAAACTAGATTCAAATCAATCCAAAACTTCCTTTCAAATTTAATCCATAGCCAAAACTTCAACACAACATCTTATGACCTTTCCACCATAACTCTTTTCAATTTTAAGACTTGTTAGACCTTCAAAACAACTCAACATAAGAGATAGAGTGAAGAACATACCTTATAGATTGAAGAACTTCAACCCACAGAACTTACTCCAAGCCTTAGTCAGCATGACTCCAACTAGAAGCAAGAACCTAGTTGGGGATTTTAGAGCTTGATCTTCTCTTGAAATGATTTGGGATGCTTATGGCTGATGGAGAGGGCTTAGGGGGTCTCTATGGTTATGGTTTAGTGAAAAAATGAGCCCCAAGTCATAGGCAATATATTTATAGGCCAAGAAAAATTTTCCACTGGCATAAAGTACGCCCAAAATGTACGGGCCGTACTTCAATGTACGTCCAATACATTCAGCTCGTACCTGGTTCTGAAAAATTCCTGAAAATGAGGTTTGGGACACAATTTTGTACGGGCCATACTTTATGCCGTACTTCTCAGAATTTTGATCTGTCAGTTACATTGGAAAGAAGACTCGCTGAACTTGAATTTACATTGGTTATGCATTCCATAACTCCTCATATTCTTGGGGATATAGCTCTCTCAATTTGGACCAAATATCCTGTCTAAAGTTCTGTCAAGTTTTCTCAAAGTTTCGACAAACTTAATTTCTTCGATTCGCTTGATCCCGGAACCTTTAGAAACTTGCTTAGCACTTGTTAGAAGTCTTACTTAACCTTATAAGGGTTTCATGACCTCTCCAGCTTATGTTAGTTTACCTACGACGTAAATGACGTGAAAATTTCCTAGGTGTAACATCCTCCTCCCGTTAGAAACATTCGTCATCCAATGTTAAACACTCAGAGATCTTATGGAGATTTTGGCAAAGCTTCCTCTGTAATTGTAATACTACCAACCTGAAGGCTATGATGTCTTATTCTGAATCCACTCTGGGCAAAGCAAAAGTGGATATCTGAATCTCCTACCTTCCTTAGCTTCTTAAGTCATCTCTTCTACCTTCACATTCTTTCAAAGTACTATTATCGTGGCTACATCTCTGGTTCTCAATCCGTGAACCTGGAACTTGGAGATCTAAGAGGATAGTAGGAACGTTTTTTTACGATATCTGCTTTGTAATCCGAATGTCATCAATTGGTACAACTGTGGGGAATTTCTCAATACACTTGCTGGGCATAGACATATGGGAGACTGGATATGTAGAGTCTCATAGGCCCTTCGGCCCATCCCGCATATAATCTGGTGAAGTCTAGAGTATCCAAGGGTAAACTTATCCTCCTTATTACTCGCTCTCCCATTTCATCACTGTAATGGTATCTAGCACAAAATTCGATTCTCCAAAAATCTACCCTGATTGTTAATATTCTTCCTTTTCTTTGCTGCACAAACGCTCATTCTTTAGGCAGGTTTTCTTTAGACTACAAGTTCGTCTCATCAATGAAGGGCGTATTTTGTATCAATTTGTGACTTTAAACTCATCCAATGCTGGTAATACAATCATTCTTTCTAATCGTTACCCACTTCTTTCATTAGCTATTCAGCCTTATATTACTAACCCAATAATCCTGTGATGATAAAACTTCTGGAGGAAATTTTTTCATACCTTGGTCCTACCTTTGTCTTATATATATTCCTGTGAATCAACTCATGATTCATATATCTTCATACTCATATCTCTGTATAACATCCTTGCTAGTATACTCTATATGATAAGAAGGCCCTCGTCAAGATTTAGCTCATTGAGTGACATACATCATTCTTTTACCTTTTCTAACCAATCATATCCCTTTTTAAACATTCAAACAATAACTATCCTTGGCGAACCTTGCATTCCATTTCATATCCCCTTTAGACATTAAGCATCATCATCCTTATAATCGATACCCTTTCCGTTTCCGTAAGTCCTGTTTTACCTCTTTCTGCTCGCAAATCATTGGCATATTTACACTCAAGGGTCATATTTAAACTCTTTACACTCAAGGGTCATATTTAAACTGATACGTATCCTTTCCACGTCTTACCTCGAGGGAAATTACAACTCCCACCTAATCATATCGATGTCTCATTAATAAAACACTCCTAAGGTTGGTAACCACTCACAGTATAACCTCAGTCATTTGCCACCGCCTAACTGAAAATCCCATCAAACCTTTTTCTTCTTTTCAGTCTCATCAGTAATACTCCAAAATTTATCTTAAAAAAATTGCATATGATCTATCGATACCATCTTCAAGGGTATATAAGCATTATTACAGTATTAATTGTACCCAGCGTCATCACTCATCCCCTCATACTATACTATCTCCTCTTCCTTACAAGTCATTCATATCTTACGGATTCCTCTTAACACCCATTATTCAGAATTTTGTGGATATAATTCCTCCGTTGAACCATGTCTTATATATACTTTTCCTGTCTAATCATACCATTTCCATGTTACCAGTCGCACTCTTAACCTATCGCCTGACCACATATTCCACTCTAGGTTCCTCTTGAATAGTACTCCTCTTCCTTCTCCCATTATCATTGCAATTCTCGAATTACCCGTATTCCTTTCTGAAGGAGTCTTCATCAAACTGTAAAATAACAGAGGTCAGGGTTTAAGATTTACAGCCTATGACTAAGCTCTATAGCATGATCTAGGATACAAACAAGGGTAACCATCCTAAATGCCCTGCAGCCTCTTGTTTATAAGTATGGTGCACTACACACCCATAGATAAGACTGTACTGAACACGGATTGTACACAACCCCGGTGACGTCAAGCCTTCGATACAACTTTTGTCATGATCCAATCGGAGGGCCATAACGGGCACCCGGAGCTAACCTACCGAGCACCAAATACATGCATTTATTAGTCATACCTGAGTGGGCCATAATACTAACTCATAGATACCATAAGATGTATAGGACACAAGCCCAGAAGATAATATACATACATCATCAAGCTAATCCCAAGTACATATACCGGCAAGGCTATCCATAGTAATGATACAACAGAATATAGACCGAGACGGCCATAGGATGTCACACCCCGATCTTACTAGGGTGTGATGGGCACCCGACCCTTACTTAGGGCCGAGCGAACCCTCTGACTGTCATAGTACTCGTAGTCATAATGGGCCCCTAACCAGGCTATAAATGCGTAATGAAATTTTTTGAAAAACAACATACGGTATATCTTTCAAATCAACATAACTTGCGACCGTACAAAATCTGTAATATCATGTATAACAATACGACGGCTTATAGAGCCGCTCACAACTGACATCTTATACACACGACTCTGTCTGCAAAGTCTCTAACATAATCAGATACCATAACACACGTATACACTGACTCGGCAAAGACTGAAAAGATGGAGCTCGCCAATCCGCCGGAACACCTTCGCTAATGTCTTCACCACCACACGGGTACTGCGCGGCATGAACGCAGCCCCCGAAGGAAGGGGGTCAGTACGGAATATGTACTGAGTATGTAAGGCAGGAATAGTAACATAGTAAGAAATGAACATGTGAACATCAACCGTATAGAAATATAGAGCATATTATAAGATCAAGAGGTAACCTGTACATGTGAATGCCCTTTTGGCCGGATACTACGCATGCCTGTTTTTTTTTTCTTCCTTTTAAAAAAAACATTTCTTTTTCGTAGGCAGGGAGAATAGAACTCACATCATATCGTGTCTTGTCATAACATATCATGTCGTATCATATCATAACGTAGCGTGTCATATCATATCATAGCGTGTCATGTCATATCATAGCGTATCATGTCATAGCATAGCGTATCATGTCATAGCATAGCGTATCATGTCATAGCATAGCGTGTCATGTCATAGCATAGCGTGTCATGTCATATCATAGCGTATCATGTCATAGCATAGCGTATCATGTCATAGCATAGCGTATCATGTCATAGCATAGCGTATCATGTCATAGCATAGCGTGTCATGTCATAGCATAGCGTGTCATGTCATAGCGCCGAACAAGTCGGCTCACCCACATAGCGCCGAAATACTTCGGCTCGCCCATAAATCCCGCGTCCGGGCATCCCGCGTCCGGGATGATAAGCCAGCTGACCAGGTGGCAATGAAACATGTCTCCCTTCCCATTCCCCACATATACATGTATCCCATCCCCCCAACCCATGTGCATACACACATCCTTGACATCATAGAATCAGGTACATCGTTTTAGTCATAAAAACTTTCAAAATCATCAAACTTGGTTTTTTGGGAGAAAAATGAATATTTTGGAAAACATTTGCAAACCTTTTTGGAAGGAAATCATGTTTTAAAACCATTACTTCTAGCTTTTGAAAATGAAATCGTTATGGAAACGTTTAACACATCTCACGTAATTACACTCGTGGTAGAAACGTATCGTCGACATATTCGTCATAGGCATTTCTTCATATTTGACGTCATTGTTACCATTATAAGCCATATTCATCGTTTCAGGCATAAAGGCTTTCAACCTCTTAAAATTTGGTCCTTGCAACATATGGACATCTTGGAGAACATTTACGAATTTCTGGAAGGAATACTTGCCTTAGAATCCTAGGCTCAATAAAGTTACCTAGCAAAGTTTTGGGACATTCCGGTGCCGTCGGTGAAAGTTGCATATATTCAAGCTACCTTTCCAATGAAACATAGAAAGTCTAATTCAATTCTATTGAATGAATAGTGGTCAAATTCAAACTTAGGTTTCTAGAGATTGAGTAGTCCCCGAGGCTCGTATCCAAACCTATTATGTCTAGGACATGCCAAAGAAGGAAGAGTAAAGCCTTACATACCTTTTTCGCTTCTTCCACGACTCCAAATTCTCGTTCCAAATTCGCCAAAATCTACAATTTGGTCACATTTACCAAATGTCAATTTGAGCATCTAGAAGTCGAAATTTAAAGTAATCATTTGGCTACCGAAATTTCGGCAGATTTCCCCTATAAATACTCCATCCTACCAAGTTCAACTTGGCTAATTTTAATCAACAACAATCCGGGAATTCAACCCGGCCAAACCACCAACATAATGACGACAACCATACTAACAATTTCCATATTCAATCCGAGACATATTCTAACACTTCAATCAACATACTACTTCCTTCACGACTTTCCGACTTAATGAATACGACAATAAGGTGTTTCTTTCTTTCAAACTCTCATACTACGTCAACAATTCCATACATTACCACATTACCTTCATAAATATAAGAAAACATATTAGAATCATATTAACTTTCAAAACAGCCCACAACACTACAACTTCGACATAAGTCATTAAACATTCATTTTACATTATGACATTCACAACCGCGACAAGCAAAATACTAAATGAAATTTGTTCATCTTTTCCACACAAAACATCCACCATTCGGCCACTCCACCAATCACACACAACTTTATGAATTTTATCCGTTTCTACACATCATAACGTACCCAAACCATCCACAACCACAACTAAAATACCAAGTAAATTCAATTCACTCCTTGTATACCATCACCCTCACTCACGGCCACACATGCCAACATACAACCTTTCATGATTTTTATCCATTTCCATGCATTATAACACGTCCAAAACATCCACAAAACATGCAAAAAGAGAATTGAATCATACCTTTTCCTCTTGCCTTATTCATTCTCGGCTAAGCTTGTTCCTTGCAAAACAAATGGTTATCTTCTTCCAACAACTACTCCACAAGATAAAGGACCTTCCAATTAGTGGAAAACTAGAGAGAGGAAAATTTTCCATGATCAAATTGAGGGGCGCTTCAAGCCACCCCATGGCCACCGCTCTTCTCCTTCTTTCTTTTTCTTTTCTTTCTCTTGAATTTTCTAGACTTTGCAAGATGAATTGTCTTGTTTTTCCACAACTTGCACATATATATATATATGTATACTTAGGTGCACATGGCCGGTCATGTGCACCCTTTTTTTTTAAATTTTCCTTCCCTCCAAATTTCTCCAAGTTTCATGAAATTTCCAAGAGATGAACATGATGAAAATGACTTAACAAGTCATCTAGCTCTACATATATTAATCCCCCATGTGGCCATGTCCCACACTACATGTGGCCCTATTTCTTTTTTCATGAACTACAAATTTCCAAATTTCACCTTTGACCCCAAGGTTTCCTTAATAATCCATGCCAATAGCGTTTACAAGCGACTTGCGCATTAACACAAGATCGGAAGATGGCCTTGCCCTTAACTTTCCGCAACCAACTTAAAAATATTCCGACGTGCGAAATGCGAGATATAACATAGGACATCTAACTGTGTATAACTGTCTACGAGTCTCTACTGGAGTACATAACATAATAAGGATGGGACAGGACCGCGCCGTACCCATATGTACACAAAAGAATCATACCAACTAGACTGCAACTTCGGAACAAGTAGAGTCCTCCTTAACAACTACTGAGAAGGCAGTGTAAGGGTTTGATCTGTCTACCTGTGAGCATGAACGCAGCGTCCATAAATAAAAGAATGTCAGTACGAATAATGTACCGAGTATGTAAGGCGAAAAATGTAATAGAATAAACAAATACTGTAAAGAAGAAGGAGAAAAGTCAACCTGGAACTTCTGACATACCGATGAGAATCTAGCATATATGTCCCTCTATACTCTTATATGCTTAACTACATCGTCTGACCAACTTATCATCATGATACTATCTGCCCAACTGATCAGTGGTAAGTGCCCAACCGGCCGTAGCTCGGTGGTAACTGTATAACTGCCCATCCGAATATCGCCCGATAGTAGAGCGCATGTCGTAATCTCCCAACTGATCAGTGGTAACTGCCCAAGCAGCTGCAGCCTGGTGGTAAGTACGTGTCTGCCCGATCGGCCGTAGCTCGGTGGTGTAACTGCCCAACCAGCCGTAGCATGGTGGTAAATAGTGATACATAATCTGCCCAACTAGCCATAGACCAGTGGTAAATATAATCAACATCATAACCAGACCTCTATGAGTAATTTCTATGCACTTCTCATGATCATTACTTATCCGTGAATGCCTACATGATTACATAAGACTTATAAGCACAACTCTAGGCCATTAAGACTTCTTCCCAATTAACTAAACCTTAGTCAATTCCTGGATGCATCATAAGCCTTTCTTCTAGCATTAAGTACCTCATTAGGGATCCTATAACAAGCATACTATGCATGTCTTACAAAACATTCCTTGAGAACACATTTCTGAATTCATTGGAGTGATGTAAGGTCGTTATGCCTCTGATTATTGTTATGGATCTTTCATCGTCGGTATATCTCACCTTGAAGGAATCAATGACTATAAGATGAGATCAACAACCATAAACAAGATCAATAAAAATGAGACAAGATCAATAACCATGAGATAAGATCAATAACATCATAAGAAGATCAAGAACATAAGCTTCAAATAATTCTTGGAATGGAGTCATTATGAAGGACATTTGTATATGTTCGTATCATTATGATCATGCCAAAGGAAAGGAATTCTATGAGTGAAGTCATTATGGACATAATTTGTGAAAATATGTATCGATAAGATCACACTATAAGAAAGAAAGGGACAACCTTAACATACCTCATCGTCTACTTAACCTCTCAACGTCTATGCTCCCGAGCTTTAAAATCTACATTCAACATGATTCACACTAAGCTTAAGTCGTTGAAACGCTTATAAGATCAAACTGGACTATTAGGTGAGCTAACGAAATTTGGGCAGCATTTCCCCTATATCACCTACTCCCATCAAACTCCAAAACAACTCCCAAATATCTTTAACAACATCAATAATAACAAAGCCACAATATTACATTCAAATTAGATTCAAATCCATCCAAAACTTCCTTTCAAATTTAATCCATAGCCAAAACTTCAACACAACATCTTATGACCTTTCCACCATAACTCTTTTCACTTTTAAGACTTGTTAGACCTTCAAAACAACTCATCATACGAGATAGAGTAAATAACATACCTTATAGATTGAAGAACTTCAACCCACACAACTTTCTCCAAGACTTAGTCACCACGAATCCAACTTGAAGCAAGAACCAATACCTTCTATGAACTAGTTAAGGATTTTAGAGCTTGATCTTCTCTTGAAATGATTTGGGATGTTTATGGATGATGGAGAGAGATTAGGGGGTCTCTAGTGTTATGTTTTGGTGAATAAATGAGACACAAGTCGTGGGCAATCTATTTATAGGCCAAGAAAATTTTTCCACCGACATAAAGTGCGCCCAAAATTGTATGGGCTGTACTTCAATGTACGTCCAATACTTTTAGCCCATACCTGTTTCTGAAATTTTTTGGAAAATGAGGTACGGGACGTACAATTTTGTATGGGGCTACTTTATCCCGTACTTCTCAGAATACGATCTGTCAGTTGCATTGGAAAAAAGACTCACTGAACTTCAATTTACATAGATTATGCATTCCATAACTCCTCATAGATTATGAATTCCATAACTCCTCTTATTCTAGGAGATATACCTCTTTCAAGTTGGGCCAAAAATCCTGTCTAAAATTTTGCCAAGTTTTCTCAAAGTTTCGACAAACTTAATTTTTTCGATTCGCTTGATCCCGGAACCTTTAGACACGTCATTAGCACTTGTTAAAAGTCTTTCTTAATCTTATAAAGGTTCCATGACCTCTCCGGGTTATGTTAGTTTACCTATGACGCAAACAATGCGAAATTATTTTAGGTGTAACAATCATATCTAGGAGGATCTATCTTTCTGAATCGGTCGAACATTTACTGTTCTTCCACGGTCATCGTGGGTTGAGTAGCTGGGGGTGAAGTAATGCTAGGCAGTGCACGCCCAAGAAACGGGGAGCCACAGCAGGTGCTAGTATAACCCCTAGTGGCTAAAAATCTAGAAACAATCATATGATCAGTAGTCTATTCTCCAACCCTAGTCCGAAAACTATTAGGAGTGACCGGTAGAATACCCGCTTGCGCCATACTCTCAAGAAACCCGAACATGCGAACCAAAGTATTCTGAAGCAGAGGTGTAGCAATAAAACCCGGTGGTTCATGTGCCAGCCAATTCTAATCAGCTTGAACATGCTCATCCTTCGGAATAACATCCGATTTAGGAGATGCTATTTTGGCACGGCCCTAAATAGCTGTTGATGCTCAGCCCATAGCCGGTACTGCAACTCCAGCTCCACCTCTGCCTCACCCTTTGCCCCTGCCTCATGCAACAGTCCTGGCAACGGGTGCGGGTGCGGGTACGGGTGCGGTTGCAGGCTCCTGATCTCCTGTCGCGGTCGAACGAGTCTGTCACGACCCAACTAGAGGGCCATGACGGGCACCTAGAGCTAACCTACCGAGTAAATCTAAACATATACCTCATAATCATATTTAGGTAGGCTATAAGCTAGCTCATATGCATCATACTCTGTAAGAACATGTATCATTAAATAATGACACATCTTCATGTAATCATCAACAAACATGCCCATAAACATAAGCCAACAATACTGTCTATATGCACCGGTACATCAATACGTATTATTAAGACTATGGAATATCTAGATACATGCACCGGTCTACGAGCCTCTAGATAGAATACATGAATCCATAAGGATAGGGCTGGACTCTGCCATGCCCAAGTGTATATACATAAAAAAGAGTAGTAACAATAAACTATAGCTCCGGGACAATTGGAGCCTTTCTGACACTCCGCTGATGAAGCCCCTAAGAATCAGGTCCGTTTACCTGTCTACCTGCGGGCATGAACGCAGCGTCCACAAGAAAAGGACGTCAGTACGAACAATGTACTGAGTATGTAAGGCATGAATAACAACATAATAAGAAATATAGAACATAACAGGAGATAAAGATAACTTGTACATCTGATTGCCTCATAAGGCGAAAACCATGCATACTTAGCTTTTAAAAGAAAACATTTCTCATATACATATATAGCATAATCATTAGCCCGCGTCCAGGCCTCCCGCGTCCGGGGTAACCATCTCATGCTGCCCACTAGTGGCGCTGCCCGGCCATATAGGCACAGTGCTACTATCATTATCCATAGCCGCCCATCGTAGTGGTGTTGCCTGGCTGTGTAGGTACGGTGTTAATATCATACATCAAGCATGCATGAGATCCCAACTAAAATCTACGACTCTATCGGAGTGACGTAAGGTCGGTAATCTCCGATTTATATTATGGAAGAACAATCATCGCTATATCTCACCTTGAAGGAATAATTATTATATGGTGAGATCAACAACAATGAATAAAATTGAGAAAATCATGAAATAAGCTCAATAATCTCATAATAGCATTAAAATCATAAGCTTTGGAATTTCTAGAATTAAAATCATCATCATCATGTTCATCATAGAAAACATCTCATCTTTAACATCATAAGAAGCCTTTAAGAATCATGAACTTCTAGCTTCTAGAAGTGAGAAGGTTATGGAAAATATGTATGGAATCATAACATAGGAATCATGCCTTTTGAAAGAAAGGGACTAGCTTTAACATACCTAATTGATCCCCCACTACTTAATGCTTATCCTCCCGAGCTCGTAATTTTACATTCAAGAGAAAGCATACTACTGTTAGACTTATTGTCATATGCCTAAGTCTTTAAATTAAACTTTTTTAGAATCTGCCAAAATTCAGGCAGCATCTCCCTTGTTTATATCCCTAACCTGAAATCACAATACCAACAGAACAACAACAATAGCAATACTAATATCAACAACATCATCATCAACACCAATATACTCCATAAAACATCCCACACGATATTTTTCCCAATTTCTCAACCAACCATAACAATATCCACAATACCATAATCAAAGAATTATATTCAACTTAATCTCAAATTAATCCAAAATCTTCTTTCAAATTCATTCCATAGTCATCATCTTCACTTTAATACTTTGCAACTTCTCTACTATGATTCTCTTCTTTTATAGGACTTGCTAAACCTTCAAATCAGCTTAATCATGAGAAATAGGATGGAGAACATACCTTACACTAGAAGAACTTCACCCCACTCAATTTCTTCAAAGACCAAATTCATCACAACATTAAGTAGAGACAAGAAGAATCCTTCTCCACGAATTAAATTGGGGTTTTGGAGTTTGATCCTCCTTTGTGATGGTATAGAATGTTTTGCAATGGTGGAGAACCTTCAAGAGCACTCTTATAATGGAGAGAGAAGTATGGGAGATTCTAGAGAGGTGTGGAGATGTTAGGAGATTTCTAGAAGGTTGTGGAGTTGAAGAAAAATGAATAAAATGAAGTGTAGAGGCCCTTTTATAGGTGCCAAACTCGGATTGGGCTGGGTCACCACATAAGTGGGCTTTTAAGTTAGCTTTCCGGATTTTCCGCCCAGTTTTGAATTCCTCTGGCTGTCCGTTTTAAAACGCCCCTAACTCCGTACTCCGATGTCATATTGACGGACGGTTTGTTGCGTTGGACACTAGACTCGACCAACTTCATTTTAAGCTCAACTTAAAACTCTTGATATACCCGGAGATATACCCCTCTAAAGTTGACCAAAAATTCTGTCCAAAATTCTATCAACTTTTTTTTCAAATTTTTGACAAACTTATTTTCTTCGATTTGCTTGGTCCTGGAACCTTTAGACACTTGCTTAACAGTTGTTAAGAGTATTTATTGACCTTATAAGGATTTCATGACCTCTCCGAGCTTACGTTAGTTTACTTACAACGCAAACGATGCAAAGATTTTTTGAGGTGTAACAGAGTCCTCACCATTTGTGAGAAAAAGTGAAACAATGAGATTTAGAATTTAATAAAGTCAAGAACACCTGATAAGAATGAAAGAACAGAAATTTACTAAATGTCCTATAACATCTCGAAGATAGGTAAAGACATCATCGTACCGATCCGCAAGACTCTATTAGATATTGCTCTTGCACTCATAAGACCGGTGAACCTAGTGATCTGGTACCAAATTTGTCACAACCCAAAATCCCAAAGTAGTCGTAAGGGCATCTACCCTAACCCGCAGGAGAACCCAAGTAAAATCCAAAGTCTTTCAACATGACATAAGAATGAAAATAAAATAAAACAACCCATAAGTCCATAACATGGTCTCATAACTCATAAAGTACAAAAATCTAAGTCATTTTTTCAATCAAAACCACTAATTAATGATTAGTAGTAAATATATAAAATCAAAGAAAAAGTTTGTACAAAGTAATAAGCACACATAATAAACCAAAAAATAAGAAGCTGCATTTTGAAAATATTCCAAAATAATGTAAAAATGAAATAAAACACAGGAAAATGACATCTGCTAAACCTGGACAATGCAGAATGATCCATTGCATTGGTTTGAGCCATTTGTGAACACCTCAAATCTCTCACTAGGTCCTATAGAATCAAAACCACATGAGTATTCTCAAGCAAAAAAGAGAGTCTTGCAAGTAGCATATTCAACTTCTGTAACCATTTGCCCCCTTAAACTACATCAGCTTCTAAGATTTGAGACCACCTTACCTTTTCCATAGCTAATTTCAAGTCAATAGAATGGACATCTAAGATGTTAATAACACACATTGGCTGAAAGTTAAAGATGGAATTGTTAAGTCAATCTCAATGTTATATGACGATTCTGAGTAGTTAAGGTGAATTGTGATATGATCCTACTTGGCAAACTTCACTTCAAGACATCCACCCATGGCTAAGTCATGAAACTTCAAACTTTACAAGCCGCGTGGATGACAAGGATGGCATGGAAGGCCTTTGAAGGCTCCTACAATCCACACAAGATGGCTTACGATGTCTGAAAGGTAGCTTGGGCGAGGCTTGGAGAATAGCCTACTAGAAAGAAGGCCTAGAACTCAAAAGTGGCTAGAAGTGCAAAGGGGTAGAAATGCAAATATGGCTAGACGTGTAAAAAAAGGGGCATAGATGCAAATGGTAACAATTGCAAGCTTTGAGGATTGGATGATGGCTATATGTGCAAGACAAAGTCTTTTCAAGTTTCAAGCCAACATCCAACTAGCCAAACAAGGCCCTTGCCTCATTAAGGGCAATAATGTAATAGTTAGGTTTCTTCTTATTTCCTAGAAGTATAAGTAGGAGGATGACCCTCATTTACACTTAGACTTTGATGATGAATATTTGAGAGATACTCATATTTTGAGTGATAGATTGTTAGGTAGAATCTAGTGTTACTTTAATCATATGATGGTGGATTCCATTGTTGGTTGTAGAACCTTTTATTTCCAATAAATTTACGAAGATTGTTCATTTGTGGATTTCAAGTGAACTTCTTGCCTTGATTCATATTGCTTTGGTTCTTTTGGGTGTTTGAATTCAAATTAGAAGGGTTTAGGTTTAATATACCTAGATTTGTCTATAGGATTCCCCCATTCGGGTAAAGTATCTATCCCTCTATTTCTTATCCCTTTTCTTCGTATCCTTTAAGTTATTGCGTTTGAATTGATATGGCTTCATCCCCAAATCAATTCGTTATCATTTGGTATCAGAGCATATGCTAAGAGATTATTCCTACAATTTCTAATCCTAGGCTCATAATTCGAAAATCCCAAAAAAAAAAAATAATCAAAAATCTGAAAATTCAAAAAAAAAAAAATCAAAAATTGTTCTTGTGTTGTTATTTTGGTGGATTTGAGGTTGAATTTGAGTTTGTTGCTATAAAAAACTTCTAAATTCGAAATTTGAAGTTATTTGGTTGGGTTTTGAAGTTTTCACCATTGAAGCTTCATATAGCTTGAAGAACTCAAGTGGGTTTGGTTGATTTTCATAAAATTGAGCTTTGATTGGTATTGAGCTTTGTTTTCTAGGTGAAAAGGAACTTAGATCCGAAATTTGAGTTAATTTGGAGCTAATTTGAAGGATCTACCATTTTTGGATTTTGAAGGTTTGAAGAACTTGAAGAACAAGCAAGTGGGTCTTCAATTTGTGGTGTTCAATTGGTCTGAATTTGGAGTGGGCTTTGTTCTCTATGTTGAGGGGAGGATAGATCCGAAATTTGGGGTCAATTGGAGTTGGAATTGAAGTAGTTGAAAATTTGAATATTCTTGAAGATATTCAAATCTTCATAAGGAAGAAGGTGACCAAAAGGTGGTTTTGATCCAAAAGAATTTTCCAAAATTGTGAAAAGGTGTTTTTTGCCCTAAAGGGGTAAATCCTAGGTTGATTGGGTCCCAATAGGTCAACAAACCCAAGAAAATCGTGCACAAATCACGAGCCCAAAGAAGGACAGAAGCGTTCCGATTCAGGTGATATTATATGGACCATATAATATTATATGGTCCATAAAAGTGGCTGTGAAAGGCAAGCTGTTTGAACCAGTTCTGTCCCAATTTAGGCCCTTAAAAATGGACACTTTCACAGACAACAAAATGTTATATGGTCCATATAAGTTGATCATATAAGTTGGGTTCAATTTGGAGCTTACTATTTGCGAAGATCATTAAATACGATCAAGGTCGTTGACCATATAAAGTTATACGAACCGTATAAGTCTACATCTCCAACCGTATAAATATCAAGTCTTGGTCGTATAAGTAGAAGTGGCCATGTAAGTTGGTCGTATAACAACACATTGGTCGTGAAACTTGACCATGAAACAATAAATTGGCCGTGAAAGAGGGGTCGTGTAAGTGATCTTCTACAATAATTCTAAGGTGATCGTTTCTTGATTCAACTTTGATTCCTTCAACTTTCATCTCACTTCTTTGATTCTTAAAACTAATTAACAACTCTTAATTGTTCTCACTTGTTGATGATTAGTTCTTGAGTCCGATTCATTTCGTACCAATTCTTTCAAGCTTTTCTCGTTTAAACCTCGTTGAATATTCTTGGTTCAAGTCCTTTTGCTTTATCGAGTCATCCATATTTCGATTAACAAGAATCTATTCCTCCACAAAGGTTAGCAATCTTGTGAATTGATTTGGATTAAAAGGGTTCTTGACCAACCTTGGAAGAAGCTTAGGTTGAGAGGTAAGTTTGAGTGCAAATCCGAGTGATGTGAGGAGCTTTTGCTACTAATCTTGTTTTCTCATTTTGAAGGTATACAAAGAGGAGACATAAGGATAAGGAGAGATACGGATTTCATCCATGGCTTCCGAGTCTTATGGAGATGATTTTGAAGGTTATGCCTCTAGCAATGGAGGGTATGACTTTGAGGGTGACGGAGGCTATGAGGGAGTTGACGAGAGATATGACCATGATGGTGGGCATCACTATTCTTATAATAAATGTCACACCCTGATCTTATTAGGGTGTGATGGGCACCCGACCCTTACTTAGGGCCGAGCGAACCCTCAGACTCTTACTGCATGCAGAATCACGCCAAACCTTTTTTTTTAAACCAAATGAGATAAAATACATAGCAAAATTTTTCAGAAATATTCTTTCTCGTAGCCTTCAATCGAACAAATTTATAATCATACAAAATCTGGCAATACATAACACGGACCGACATATC
>NC_081346.1:35642884-35661165 GCF_029784015.1 Lycium ferocissimum
CATAATTTAAGAACATTTCAAACAATTTATACAATAATTCCAACAATCCAACAAGGCTCCAATTTGCCCAAACTGTCCCCCAAACCCGAGACACACTATAACACACTTCTCATTTCCAAATCATGATTTGCACCAACAATTCACATTCTAACAATATCATTCTCATAAATATACAAATTACATCAAATGTACAATAGCCTTCAAATCAGCCCATACAATTACAACATCAATCTTGAGTCATTAAAAGCTCATTTCCAACATAGAATTCATAGCGATGACGACTAAAACATTAAGCGACATTAATGCGTCCTTGTCATATACCATGACCATTTTCGGCCAACACAACATATATACATATTGATGATTCTTATTCATCCCTCCATTCCACAACAATCACAACATACTAACTAGACATTAATTCATAGCTTCAACACAACACAACACAATACAACACACACACACTTACACGGCTCAACACTACATTCACAACCTCCACTCCAACATGTCATATTTCATGAATTTCCTTCATTTTAACATACTACAACATACATACAACCTTTATAACACATAAAACATAATCAATTCTTACCTTCGTCTTCAACTCCACACTTTGCCTAGGGTTTGCGATCTATACAACGGATGGTTGGATGACCGAACAACGCTTCCACGCTACTTAGGAACCTCAAAATAGTGGGTTTGCATCGACAAAATATTTTTAGAAAGGCTTGAATGGAAGTTGGTTTTGGAGAGCTTGGCCGAGAGCCTCTCTCTATTGTTCTTCAACTTCTATTTTTTTGGCTAAGTGTTGGAATGAATAAGATGACTTAGATTTCATCTTTTAAGCTCCCACAAGACTTGCACATGTGTTCATGGCCCACACCATGTGTTGGAGCAATTAAAATTGGACACAAAAATGTGTGGGACCATTTGAGTGCCACACGGCCAAGGCCTCATTTTTGCATGATTTTCAACTTCCAAATATATCACTTTTGGTCCCAAATTTCCTAGGTTTTCCATGCCACACAAATTCATGTACAACTTATGTCTCAAAATAAAATCGAAGGTCCAAAGTCTCGACTTTGTATCCCGGAATGGTTTTGTCTCCAACCTATCATAATGTGCAAAAATGCGGGATATAACATCGCCTTACATACTTGTAACCGCTCCAATCTAATGAACTAAACTAATTCTCTGATGAAGAACACCAAAACCCTAGCTTTCAGCTCTTGAGAAGGATTTATCTTCTTTCAGCTCTTGAGAAGGATTTATCTTGCAAATCTTGTGTTTTGGTTGAAGAATCATGTTAATAATCATGAATTAATGCTAGAAACGCTTAGAAATCATTAGAGCAGTCTTAACGTGACGTGGGAGGATGAGGAGAGGAGAAAAATACAGCTTAGATCTTGATAACTATTACAGGCCATGCGTCCACCAAATAATATATGAGGGACCTGGTTGTGTACCAATTCCCTGATGCAATGCAATAAGTACATAAGGCAAGATTTTACCGTGGAAAACTCCTTGCTGAAGGGATTAAAAACCACGACCTACCCTAGTAGGATTTCAACTCCACTACATGAGCAACTTTAGTTTACAGCTCTACCGTAAGCTAGGAACTAACTCCCATAATCCCTCACCCTTACAATAATGCTTTTGCAACCTAGGAACTAACTGTCGAGGTCCCTCTACACTTGCAATGCTCCGATTGCAAGCAACTCCACTTGACTAACTCTAGCCAAAGACCACTAATACACCTAAGCTAACTCCAGCCTAGTGTACCACTCAAAGGCACCTTTTCAAATTTTACTGTGACTAACTTTAGCCACATACTAATACAACTAAGCTAACTCTAGCCTAGTGTACCGCTCAAGAGCTTGTGTAAGAAATCTTGAGAATTTAGAACACCTACAAACAGCTTCCTTTTTGGAAAGAGTAGGTTTACAATTTAAGCACAAGTAAACAAAGACTCAGAACAACCTAAAGAATGTAGACAATATCTTGTGTCAGGATCAGGTTCTTCAGCCTGTAGATGACTTTATTCTTGAGAGATCTTGAGAAGCTTGCGTCGGCAGATTTTGCACAATTTAGATTAGGTTTTTCAAGTCTTCCCAATATATTGCCATTATGTTGTATATATAGTGGGAGCATGTGAGATGAATAGTGAACACTCATTCACTTTGACCTAAAGCATGGGCCAACTCACAGCTGTACTTGTGTGCAACAAGTGGCTCGACTTTACAGCTGTCTCTGCTGGCAGTGTAAGACGCACAGAGAGCAGATTACAAACCGGGTCTTTATCTGATTCTGAAATAGTTTGACAATCATCGAAACACGAATGCACTTAGAACTATTAATTTCCCCCCTTTTGATGATGACAAACTCATAGGCTATGTTCCCCCTAAAAATCAGCTTCCCACTTGTTCCCCCTATGATGCAGACTATCGTTTTCAATGCACCTGCAACATGTTAGCAACATGATACCAATTTCAACTTGAAGATAAACATTGCCACAATATCATCACATATCAATCTTCCAATTCTTCCCCCTTGATTTTAGCCCATTTATTTCATCATCACTATATAAATCTCTCAATATCTTCCCCCTTTTGGCGTCATCAAAAAACAAAATTCCTCGACACCGAGTCACTGGAGTAGGATATAAGTGAGAGCAAGCCAGCAAAAAACCGCAGTAACATAGTAATCATAATATAGATAGTAGTTTAAACAGTACAATTATATGTTAAATGAACTACTATTGTACCAATAGGAAGAGATAGGAAAGTACACCATCACATAGCAGCACAGAACTAGACAACGAAGAAAAGAAAGGACAGAGACTGGGAAGAGTTTGCTGAGGAATGGGTTACTGGGAATGATTTAGATCGTGAAGAATCGCGTCAATTCTATCAATAATTTCACCCTGATCTTGAAGCATTTGGTGCTAGAGTTCTTTCACTCTTGCTTTTAGCTGACCCTTCAGGATAGCAGTCTCAGCCTTTAGCTGTTCAATTTTGGATTTTGCTGCCTTTAGGGCTTCAGTCAGGACATAGACGGTGGAACTCGTTACTTTAGCGACACATTTGTAATATTCTAAATTAGCCATAGTGTGTGTGTTCTCTACTGTTCCTAAGGTTTCTTTTCCAGTTCTTACGTTGAAATGCCCCAGTACTTTTATCAAAAATAAACCATAGGGAAGACTAGGTTCATTTACCCTAATGCGCGCCGCTTTAATCATTTATCCGATCATGATGGCTGGTAGATTGATTAGTTCAACGGCTGATAGAGCTTTCATGAGAACCAAATGTGCCGGAGTGAGGATAGCACTTCCTCCAGTTATTGGTATATGTATTTTGTCCACAAATTCAAAGACAGTTGATAGACAGGCTCGATCTCTCTTTTGAAGAGTTTTTCGGTGCAAGCTGACAATCCATTCTTAATAATCACATTTTTGAAGGAGGTGGAAGCTCTTGCAGTCATATCCCTTACCCCTAAAGCTGATACACCCAGAATGTTTTCCAGCATTGATTCATTCAAAACAAAATCGATCACATTCCCTGTTAGGGCCAATGTGCTATTATCAAGGTGACATAGGTTTGCATACAGTTCATCCACTTCATTTTTGAAATTCCAATATTTCCAACAATTTTTTGATGCCAGTCTCCTCCCCCAGGCTTGTATCGATCATCATTCCAAAAAGAACTTTCTATTTCCAAAAGGATGAGTTTGATGTTGATAGGTATGAATTTTCAGCACTATCAATGGAGTTGTATTGTTGACTTGAGTAGAAAACTCGGATAGAGATGTGGATTTCCCCCAAGTTCTGCGATTACTGGCTCCAAGAGAAATAGAGTCGATGGTATTTTGGTCTGAGGAGGTTGGATCATATGAGAATGATGACATAGGAACCATTTCACTATGGTTAGAGAGCAGTCTACCATACTAGGCAGTATTTAGCTGTGGGAAAGAGGTGTGAAGCGATATGAACCAGAGAAGGCATTATGTAAGAGAGAGAGAGAGATTGGCGGTGAAAAGAAAAGCGAGAGCCTATAGTTCTTTGTTAAAGTGTCAGAGATGACTTTTCAGAGCAGATATTAGAGAAGGGGTATTGGTTCAGAATTGAACCGTCAATCCAGGAGATTCTTCTTTTTTTTTTTTTTAAATTTTGAAGTGGGAGACACTTGACCGACTTTGTACTATAAGTAGTTAAGAAAACATATGAAAGTTTCTGAGAGAACTACTAACCTGTGTCATAGGGAGATCGGGTCTCTGGACAATTTGACAGTGCTGAGCAGCAATTCTGAAAACTTGTTCATGCATTGTACTGCATTTCCCATGTGTGCATACCCCCTTTTCTGTCACATCCACCTTTTGACGCATCATTTTCCCATTCTGCTTTTTCATCTTGCTTCCCTTGGAGTGATTGAATTTTGGACTACAACTTCTGATATTGAGATGTGTCCTTTACATGGGATGACAAAGACACACATCCTGACGTGAAGGCTTTGAGGAGAGACTTCTCAAGTTAACTCAGGAGATTAATTAACTATTTCCATTCCTCTCTCTCCCCTCAGCCTACACATGATATCAATGTTTGGATTTTGGAACCCAAACCAGCTTGGGTCACTTATAATTATAGAAGGGATGGATCAGGTTCCTTTTCACCCAAACAGGCAGCACATTCCCTTTCTCCTTCTGAAGTTCTTTCTTTTGAGAACCAGTTTCTTTTGTATCCAAACTTACTCTCCTTGTGATAAACTCTCTATTCCTCCTAACCGATTCAATTCTTGCTTTGCAAGACTCATTGTAGTGATCTGCTCGTCCACAATGGGTGCACAAATAATTTTCAGTAGTGGAGACATACTTGTTGTGGGGATTGTAGGGGGTCTTCTCTTTTACAAATCCACTTCCTTCTTTATCACTTCCCATACTCTTGTACATGGAAGTGATCATATTAGAAGACCAGATCCACATGAGAGCTCTATCAAGATCAAACTTAATTCTATCCAAGTCTTCCTTCAATTGCTTGCTCCTCTCGACTTCAATAGTGAGACTTAGTTTTTCCTCTTTGATCTCATCTTCAAGTTCCAAGTAAATTTTACTGGCTTCACCCTTCCCTTTAAGAGACGCTCGTGTATCCCCTTTTATTTTTCCTTCCTGGAAAATATTCAGCTGATTGGTCTCATCAACCTGCTCTCTCACCTCTCCCAACGACACCAATAGATTGTCTCTTACAAGTTTAGAATTACTAATTTAAAGAGTTAGTGCATCCTTTTCAGCAATCAGGGCATGGTAGGCATCAATTAACACACCTGAAAGTGACATGAGTTTATTTAGAGAGTAGGTTTTAAGGTTTTTCTTTATCTCCAAGAACTTTATTTCTTCCACTTCATCACTCTCGACACTATCGTCTGAATCTGACTTTGACATGAGTGCAAAGATAGACTCATACTTGGAGGCTTCATCTTCAATGACCACCATGGATGTATCCCCTCTCTCACCATCATCTTTAGACTCATTGGACGAGTTCATTGATGAGGCAAGAGACTGCTTTACTATTTCATCAGCAGCTTCCTTTCTTCTGAACCTTTTGTGGTTTCTCCTTGCAGTTCTATCATAATTTTCCTGTTTACTCAGAGAAGTGACCAGGTCTACCACACCTACGGCAGAGATAGTCATTTCCTCTGGAGTTTCTACTGGAGCTTCCTGCCTTCGAAATTCCACCACTTCTTCGGATCAGCTTAATAAATCTTCGTGTGAGATATGCCAGCTCAGATTCATCATCACTTGAGTCTTCTCTGGCAGCTTTGAGAGCAAGACTCTTTTCTCTTTTTGCTTCATTCTTCTCATCCTTCTTCAAGGTCATTTTTATCTCATAGGTTTTATGGTTTCCAATGAGTTCATCGACGGTCAGCTTGGTGAGGTCTTCGGCTTCAGAAATATCATTTACCTTACTATCCCAAGAATCTGGCAAAAGACCAAGCAACTTTCTTACCAGTTTAGTAGTTGTGATATCCTCTCCTAGAGAATAAAGCTCATTAATGATAGAGGTGAATCTAGTGTGCATATCATGAACAGATTCATTCTCCTTCATTTTAAAAACCGCATACTCTAAGGTGAGCATGTCGATTTTAGAGTTTTTCACCTGCGTTGTACCTTCATGAGCAGTTTGGAGAGCTTCCTAGATCTCTTTGGCAGTTGAATACGCTGAGACTCGACTGTATTCATCAGTTCCTATTCCACACACAAGGATCTTCTTGGCTTTATAATTTTTCTCCACTGCCTTTCTGTCAGCATCATTGTATTCTTTCCTTGTTTGGGCAGTGGTTTTTATACCATTATCACTTGTGTGTACTGGAATATAAGGGCCATCACAGATGATATCCCACAGCTTTGAATCTACAGCCATGATGAAGTCGTGCATTCTTGTCTGCCACCTCCCATAATATTTTCCATTAAATCTGGGTGGCCTGGTGAAAGACTGTCCTTTTTCCATATTTGGTGAGGCTGCCATTTTATAGTTTCTTTCTAGGTGTTAACCTTTTAGAAAGTACCTGCTCTGATACCAATTATTACAGGCTATGCGTCCACTAAATAATATATGAGGGACCTGGTTGTGTACCAACTCCCTGATGTAATGCAGTAAGTGCAGAAGGCAAGATTTTATCATGAAAGACTCCTTGCTCAAGGGATTAAAAATCACGACCTAACTTGATGAGGATTTCAACTGCAATACACGAGAAACTTTAGGTTACAACTCTATCGTAAGCTAGGAACTAACTCCCATAATGCCTCACCCTTACAATAACGCTTTTACAATCTAGGAACTAACCCCCGTAGTCCCCCCACACTTATAATGCTCCGATCGCAAGAAACTCCACTTGACTAACTCTATCCAAGGACCACTAATACACCTAAGCTAACTCCATCCTAGTGTACCACTCAAAGGCACCCTTTGATATTTTACCGTTACTAACTTTAGCCATACACTAATACAACTAAGCTAACTCTAGCCTAGTGTACCACTCATGAGCTTGTGGAAGCAACCTTGAGAATTTAGAACATCTACAAACAGCTTTCTTTTTGGGAAGAGTAGGTTTACAATTTAACCACAAGTAAAAAAAGACTCACAACAACCTAAAGAACGTAGACAATATCTTATGTCAGGATCAGGTTCTTCAACCTTTAGATGACTTTGTTCAATAGAGATCTTGAGACACTCGCGTCGGCAGATTTTGCACAATTTGGATTAGGTTTTTCAAGTCTACCCAATATGTTTCCATCATGTTGTATATATAATGGGAGCATATGGGATGAATAGAGACCACTAATTCACTTTGACCCAAAGCATGGGCCAACTCACAGTTGTACTTGTGTGCAACAAGTGGCTCGGCTTTACAGCTATCTCTGCCGACAGTGCAAGATGTACAGAGAACAGATTGCAAACCAGGTCTCTATCTGGTTCTGAAATAATTTGACAAGCATCAAAACACGAATGCATTTGGAATTATCAATAACAGAGTTGGAATGAGTTAAATTTGAAAAATTTGCGTAAGTGTCATATTTATTGGCTAAGGCAGAAACCAAAGCAGCTTGAGATATGAGCTCCATCGTGAAGGACAAGTTCATGATGGCCATCGCGACGCGTAGCTCATTGCGAGCTACTTGATCGCTTTGATTTTTACACCGCATGGCCTACCCCTTTCCCACACTTAGCCAATTTCCACCTTTTCTTTTAGGCATCACCCTGGGTCTCAAAGGGACTCCTATAAGGAATTCATTGCTTTCTTTGGGCCATGCATCGCATGCCTCTCTACTTCTATGTAACGATCCGCTCAGTCGTTATAGTGATTTTGACCCATTTACCCCTATTGACCTTTCTCGAGCTCTATTAGTCTAATTTTGACTAGCGGGGATGGGTGGTAAGGTTTTCAAGGTAGTCGGGCAAGTTTTATGATGACTTATGTGAAATAGAGCTTTAAGGTAAAAAATGGTTGACCGATAGTTGACTTTTGGGTGAGCGGACTTTTTTAAAAAATTCATCAATTCTGAGAGGTCCGGATGCTCAATTTTGGCTTGTTGGGATGTTCAGTTCGGTTCCCAAAACACTTGGGGGCATTTTAGGTTATTTGTTGGAAAGTTGGTCTTTGGTCATTGGGTGTTGACTCGATCAAATAGACCTCCGTTGGGAATTCCGAGACCACGAGTGAGTTTGTAGCACGTTTTTATGTGTGGTTGCATATCTGGTTTGTATCTGGGAGGTCTCGGGTGATTTTTCGATTTTGGGAATGAGTTAGTGAAAAACCAATATTGTTCTGGTGTCTGGTGCCCGCGGTAGCAGCACTCTATACGCTATAGCGGACCTGCCTCGGCGAGGCCTGGTCCGCTATGATGAGATATGTAGAATCGTAGTAAAACACTATAGCAGACAGGGTTCCGCTGTGGCGGGAAGAGAGCCGTAGGAGCGTTCCGCCATGGCGGACCCTCGACCGCTGCGGTGAGTGACGTGGACCAAAACCCTAATTAATGCTAAGTAAAACCCTTCATTTCCTATTCCCATAGTTATTGTTCGTAAGTGTCTTTGAGTCAAATTGAAGAGGTTCTACGCAGATTTCTTTTGAGGGTAAGTTCTCTAACCTTGATTTCATTCATTTACCTTTCTTGAGCATGAATCCATGATAGAAAATCTATAGAAACTAAAGGAAGAAAATCGGTTTTCACACTTATTTCATTATTTGATATTCAGTCTTCAATATGAGATTTATTGATAGATTTGACTAATTTAAGCATGGAATTTGATGAATGAGTGACTAATAGGCTTGAATCTTCCATTATTGTTGATGAATTGAAAGATTAAAAGTTAGGGTTTATACCAAAAATGGGGGTTTGACTTAAATGATGAAATTGACCTATTCATGAGTTAATTTAGTAATTAAGGAGTAGAATTGAACTTCTAGAATGTTGGATTACCCATTCCACCTTTGCAATACATGTTTTACCCTTGTGGGCCCGTTTTTCCTCTTTTTCATAGTTGTTTTTTATTCGAATGATAGTATAGCAATATGGGTATCGTTGCTTCAACTTTCTAGCTTAGAATTCGATAATGGATAGACTTTGAGCACGTGGAGGCTCTCCGAAAAGGCAAGGCAAAGGTTTGATTGTTCGTGGCTCCAGCTCGGTAGCCAGGTAGGTTAGACATCGATTAGCGAAGCATCTGTAGTGTTAGTGATTGTCGGAGAAAGCATGTTATGCCTTCAGGTATGAAGTTGGAATGGATTACTTAGGTTTGGTATTATTGACTTATTTGCGGGCTTGTCGCCTCTTTGTGATTTATTGGCTCGTCGCCATGTCTGTGATATCTGACTTGTACTTAGTTGTCATATTATGATTATGATATGGTTGTCACTTATCTTGACATTATCATGGATAGAGGAAGGACTTGATTTGATATTAAAATCGTGATATGTGTCCATGTGTGGTACGATTGGGATTGATATGATACACTTGATATTGTTATTTGTACTGCATTTATCCTCATTTCATGATACATTGATATTACCTATGATTGGTTTTGATGATGATAAGTGAGAAGGAAACATCCGTGATTCTTGGAACATATTCGATAGCATAGCCATCTCTAGATTGTGTGCGGAATGGCTAGCGGTGTGGTTGGTATTGTGGAGTCATCTCTGGGTTGTGTGCGGAGTGACTGGTACATGAACTTTGCGGGTCCTCTATGGGTCATGACTATCGAGACGTGGTGGTATTCCATTCGTAGCATATGTGTAAGGAGATTACACCAGTGCATTGCATATTATCCCATTTCACTTGCATTGCATTTCTTATCATTGTATGGTACATTTCCTCTTGATTCCTTGGTTGATGATTCATTGAGTTGTTGAGTCAGGTGTTTACTTAGGGCCTTGATGGACTCGAGGATTAGAGACTTCCACCTAGGCTGTGACTTGATACTACTATACTTGAGTTATTATTCTTTGATTGTGTTGTGTTGGTACCTTATTGTGAGCATGTCTATTCTTCAGTTTCTTCCTTTATATATGTTAGCTAACTATTGTCAGCCTATGATATCAACCAAGAATAGTGTTTTTACTGATACTATCTTGTTGTATTCTTTTTGAGTGCAGAGAACTTGACAGCTCCATTTTCACTCCTCGTGACTGATTCTTGAGGCCCAAGTTACGAGTATCTGGGGTGAGCATCAGACGATCCGCTATCTTGGCGATTCATCTCTCTGTCTTTATATTATTGCATTCAGACAATTATCTTTGTTTTTCAAACTTGTATATTCAGACAGTTATGTAGTTGCTCTTGTGCGAGTCAGACCAGTTCCCTGGGGATTGTATTTGTAATTCCGCACTTATCCTTATTTATGATTCGCGTACTTCTATTTATACTGTCTTATTTATTTTATTACGTTTGAGTTTATGATTAAGGGACGGGTTCGCATACCTAGGTGGGAAATTGTAATTGGTCGTACGACTAGTGATTTGAGCTGTGACAAGTTGGTATAAGATTCCTAGGTTACCTGATCTATAAGTATAAGAGCATGTCTAGTAGATTCTTGCGGATCGGTATGATGAGCTATGTGCTTATCTGCGAGAGGCTATGGGACATATAGGAAACTTCAAATTCATTTATTCTTTCGTGCTACTTTATTCAAATTGGTATCTAGAATATTCGAATTGGCATCTGATTCACTTCTATTCTCTCATAGATGGTGAGGACTTGAGCTACCATTTCTAGGGACGAGGTGCTCGAGCCCACTTTTGGGGCCAAAACGCGAGGACAAGGATAGGCTAGAGGTCGTGGTGCTGTACTAGCCAGGGGCAGGGCCCATGTGGCTAGACAAAGGTACACTAGATCAGCTTCTCCAGAGCGCCAGCCAGAGCATCAGCCAGAGCGCTAGCCGGAGCGAGCGCATGCAGTTGGAGGAGGGATGGGGCCAACCCAAACTCACCACGAGGTTATGTCTGATCCAGTATTTTACGACGTTATGTATCGTATCCTTTTACATCCCGTTAGTTCGCCTCCACTCTCTTCGGTATAGTTTCACCAGGCCTTCTTAGAGAAGTACGTACCCCGTACGTTAAGATATCAGCAGAGGGAAGAGTTCATCCACTTGCATTAGAGGGATATGTCAGTGGCCGAGTATGAGGCTCGATTTCTATTCCTGGTACGCTATGCGACGGAGTTGATTCCGACCGAGGCAGAGAGGGTTAGAAAGTTTTTGAGTGGACTGGTGCTTCCACTTCATGTTCCTTGTCTTCAGCTTATAGCCTTGGGGTCTTCCTTCCAGGCGGTAGTGGATTATTCCTCAGGTGTTGAGTCGGCGAGGGCCCCATTTCTTGGTAGGGTTAGTGAGAAGAAGCCTAGTCATTATGGTGGATACAGTGGGTCCAGTTCTAGAGAGGGGGTCAGTCATCCAGGACCTATCAGCCACAGTTTAGACGCCCTATTCAGTCAGCACTTCAGGCATCTTCAGGTGGCCCTTCTAGACAGAGTGGTTATGGGTCATGGCAAACTTCCGGAGGCTCATTTTCTCGACCAGCAACCGAGGTGGTTACTTCAGTTCCTCAGCTTCAATGTTTCAGCCTTTAACACCTAGAGCGTACTATGTTTGTGGTGATCTTGGACACATCACAAGAGAGTGCACCCGATCGAGACAGGGTGGGACCCAGTAGGGTTCCAGATTCCAGACCCCTAGAACTTTGACATTTTTTGGTAGCCAGGGTGGTTCTTTAGCTAGAGTCGGTGCTCGGTCAGGCCACAGTAGTTCGCATTCCTCTAGGGGTGGTTATCAATCGGGTAGTGGTGGTTTTCAAGATCCAGGGAAAGAGCTCAGTCCATCCAGAGTGCCCGTGGTGGTGCTTATTATTACGCCTTTCCCGGTAGACTAAAGGCCGAGGCGTCTGATGTTGTGATCTCAGGTACCATTTTTGTTCGTCATCGGGCAGTGTCAGTCTTATTTGATCCAGGGACTACTTTCTCTTATGTGTTTGTTTATCATTCTGTTGGTTGGGATTTGACTTGTGACCGTCTTGATATGCCTATTCTTATGTCTAATCCGATTGGAGATTTGGTAGTAGTTGATCGAGTCTATTGGTCTTGTTTAGTTACTTTTATGGGTTTTGACACGTGGGTAAACTTGGTGATATTGGATATGGTAGATTCGACATTATTTTAGGTATGAGAGTTGGTTGTCCCCTTACCATGTGATCTTAGACTATCACACCAAGACGGCCATCCTAGCCATACCAGTTATTCCTAGACTTGAGTGGAGGGGTACTTTTAGTCCCGTGCCGAAGAAGATTATTGCCTATCTCCACGTGAAGAAGTTAGTTGATAAGGGGTGTTTGGCCTATCTAGCCCATGTTCATGAGACTAGTATTGATTCTCCATTGCTTGAGTCTGTGCCTGTGGTATGCGAGTTCGCGGAGGTATTCCCTTCTGATTTTCCGGGTATGCCACCCAATCGCGACATCAACTTCTGCATCAATCTAGAGCCGGGCACTCGCCCTATTTCCATTCCACCATATAGGATGGCACCTGCTGTGTTGAGAGAGTTAAAGGAACAATTGCAGGATCTTTTGAGTAAGGGTTTCATCAGACCGAGCATCTCCCCTTGGGGCATTCCCATGCTCTTTGTGAAGAAGAAAGATGGGACGATGCGGATGTGCATAGATTATCACCAGTTGAACAAGGTCATCATTTGAAATAAGTATCCTATTCCCCGCATTGATGACTTGTTCGACCAGCTTCAGGGTGCTTTTGTATTTTTGAAGATTAATTTGAGGTCAGGTTATCACTAGCTAAAAATTCGGGCCGAGGATATTCTGAAGACGGCCTTTAGGACTTTTTATGGTCATTACAAGTTCCTTCTTATGTCATTTTGTCTTACGAATGTCCCGGCAGCTTTCATGGATTTGATGAATGGCATTTTCAAGCCATACTTGGATTCCTTCATCATAGTCTTCATTGATGATATCTTGGTGTATTCGAGAAGTAAGAAAGAGCATGGGTGTCATTTGAGGATTATCGTTGGGTTATTGAAGGAAAATGAGCTTTATGCCAAGTTTTCTAAGTGTGAGTTCTCGCTTAATTCTGGAATTCTTGGGCCACGTGGTATCAAAGAACAGGATTATGGTTGATCCCAAGAAGATCGAGGCTGTTAGGGATTGGGCGAGGCCCACTTCAGTTATCGAGATTCGTAGCTTTGTGGGTTTAGCTAGTTACTACCGTCGATTTGTGAAAGAGTTTGCTTTTATTGCTTCTCACCTAGCCCGATTCACTCAAAAGGAGGTTCCTTTCCAGTGGTCTGATGCTTTTGAAGGGAGCTTCCAAAAGCTCAAGACCTTGTTGACTACAACCCTGATTTTGGCATTACCCATGGATGGTAAGGATTTCTCAGTATATTGTGATATGACTCGTGTTGGTTTGGGCATTGTGTTGATGCAAGAGGGCAATTTCATTGCCTATACTTCTATGCAGTTGAAGATTCATGAGAAGAACTACCCTACACATGATTTGGAGTTGGCAGCGGTAGTCTTCGGTTCGAAGATTTTAAGGCACTATTTGTATGGGGTTCATTGTGAGGTATTCACCAATCGCCGCAATCTACAGCATGTGTTCAGTCAGAGGGATCTCAATTCTAGATAGCGTAGATGGATGGAGCTACTTAAGGATTATGATATCACCATTCTATACCATCCGGCAAAGCTAATATGGTAGCTGATGCATTGAGCCGAAAGGCAGTGAGTATGGGCTATTTAGCTCGGTTGATTGCTTCGGAGCGTCCTTTAGCCATGGATGTTCAGACCCTAGCTAACATTCTTATACAACTCGATATTTCGTATCCGTTCAGGGTTTTAGCATGTGTTGAGGTGAGGTCATGTCTCTTGGAGCAGATCAGGGCACAGTAGTTTGAGGATGCCCAGTTATATAAGATTCGTGATAAGGTGTTGAGTGGTGAGGTCAAGGAGGCTGTTCTTGATGATGAGGGGGTCCTGAGGATCAAGGGAGGCATGTGCGTTCCTACTGTGGGTGGTCTGATTGTCTTGATTTTAGAAAAGGCTCATAGCTCCAACTATTATATTTATCCAGGTGCGACTAATATGTATCGTGATTTGAGACAGCACTACTGGTGGGGCAGGATGAAGAGAGATATTGCAGATTTCATTGCTCAGTGGTTGAATTGCTAGCAATTCAAGTATGAGCACCAGAGACCTGGTGGGGTGCTTTAGAGGATGCTCATCCCCTAGTGGACGTGGGAGAGGATTGCCATGGATTTTGTTGTGGGTCTTCCGAAGACCTTGGGTAAGTTTGATTCGGTCTGGTTATTATTGATCGGTTGACTAAGTCTACTCATTTCATCCCAGTTCAGGTTATTTATAATGTAGAGAAGTTGGCGTGATTTACATTCGAGAGATAGTGCGATTGCACGAGGTTTCTATTTCCATTATTTCCAATCGAGGTACTCAGTTTACCTCGCATTTCTGAAAGACCTTGTAGGATGAGTTAGGTACTCAGTTAGATCTTAGCACCGTATTTCATCCTTAGACTGATGGTCAGTCCGAGAGGACTATTCAGGTGCTTGAGGATATGTTGAGAGCCTGTGTTATTGACTTTGGTGGTCATTGGTACCAGTTCTTACCCTTGGCAGAGTTCGCGTACAACAATAGCTACCATTCGAGTTTTGATATGGCGCCGTTCGAGGATTTATATAGTATGAGGTGTCGATCTCCTATTGGGTAGTTGGATGCTTTTAAGGTTTGACCTTGGCATGCAGATTTGCTGAGGGAGTCTTTGGACAAGGTGAAGCTTATTCAGGAAAAGTTTCTGGCAGCTCTGAGTAGGCAAAAGATGTATGTGGATCGAAAGGTTCGGGATTTAATATGGAGGGTGAGCAGGTTCTTCTGAAGATTTCACCCATGAAAGGTGTGATGCGATTTGGGAAGAGAGGCAAGTTAAGCTTGAGGTACATTGGTCCATTCGAGATTCTCCGTCGTATTAGTGTTGTTGCTTATGAGTTAGCCTTGCCCCAGGCCTATCAAGTGTTCATCTGGTATTTCATATTTCAATCCTGAAGAGGTACCATTAAGATAGGTCTTATAGCATTCGTTGGGATTCTGTGTTGCTTGATGAGAATCTATTATATGAGGAGGAGCCTATAGCGATCTTAGATGAGCAGGTGAGAAAGTTGAGGTCCAAGGAGATAGCTTCTGTTAAGGTGCAATGGAAGCACCGTCCTGTTGAGGAGGCCACATGAGAGACTGAGTCCGATATGCGTTCTAGATATCCTCAGTTGTTTGCCGACTCAAGTACTTCCTCCGTTCTTTTCCTTGTTGCTCGAGCACGAGTAATTGTTTAATTGTTATCTGATGTAATGACCCATTTGATTGTTATAGTGCTTTGGCCCCATTTACCCCCGTTGACCCTTCCCTGAGCCCTATTAGTACAATTTTGACCCACGAGGATGGGTGGCACGGTTCCTAAGGTAGTCGGGCTAGTTTTATGATGACTTATGTGAAATAGAGCCTTAGGGTGAAAAATGGTTGACCGATAGTTGACTTTTAGGTAAACGGACCTTTTTCAGAAATCTATCGATTCTGAGAGGTTCGGATATTGATTTTGACTTGTTGGGATATTTAGTTTGGTTTTTGAGACACTCGGCGCATTTTGGGTTATTGGTCGAAAAGTTGGTCTTTGGCCATAGGATGTTGACCAGGTAAAACAGACCTCCGTTAGGAATTCTGAGACCATGAGTGAGTCCATAGCGCGTTTTTATGTATGGTTGCATGTTTGGTTTGTATCTGGGAGGTCTCGGGTGATTATCGAATTTTGGGAATGAGTTAGTGAAAAACCAGTATTTTTCTGGTGTCTGGTCTAGTGGTAGCGGCACTCTATACACTGTAGTGGACCCACCTCAGTAACGCCTGGTCCCCTATGGCGAGATATGTGGAATCGTAGTGAGACGCTACAGCGGACAGGGTTCTGTTGTTGCATACTCGCTGTGGCCGGAGGAGAGTCGCGGGAGCGGTTCCGCTATGGCGGACCCTCGACCACTGCGGCGGGTTACGTGGACCAGAACCCTATTTAATGCTAAGTAAACCCTTCATTTCCTATTCCCACATTAATTATTCCTAAGTGTCTTTAAGGTGAATTGAAGAGGTTCTAAGCAGATTTCTCTTGAGGGTAAGTTCTCTAACCTTGATTTCATTTATTTACCTTTCTAAAGCATGAATCCATGATAGAAAATTTATAGACACTTAAGGAAGAAGATGGGTTTTGACACTTGCTTCATTATTTGATATTTAGTGTTCAATATAAGATTTGTTGATTGATTTGACTAATCTAAGCATGGAATTTGATGAATAAGTGAGCAATAGGCTTGAATCTTCCCTTATTGTTGATGAATTGAAAGATTGAAAGTTATGATTTATACCCAAATTAGGGGTTTTGACTTAAATGATGAAATTGACCTATTCTTGAGTTAATTTAGCAATTGAGGAGTAGAATTGAACTTCTAGACCGTTGGATTACCCATTCCAACTTTGAAATACCCGTTTTACCCTTGTGGGCCCATTTTACCCCTTTTCCATAGTTTTTTTTATTCGAATGATAGTATAGAAATATGGGTATTGTTTCTTCTCATTTATAACATAGAATTCAATAATGGATAGACTTTGTGTACTTGGAGGCTCTCTGGAAAGGCAAGGCAAAGGTTTGATTATTCGTGGCTCGGCAGCCAGGTAGATTACGGCTTACCTTTTGGTTAGACTTCGGTTAGCAAAGCTGTTACACCCCGTATCTTCGAAGAGCACTTATCAAATTTGAAACATAAGTACGTTGAGTTAGGGTTAAGTAAAACCACCTTGGAATATAAGGATAAAGCATTATTCAATATATATTTAATGAGGGAAGGATATATATAAGGTATACCGGAAGGTTTTATAAGGAAATGAGTGGAAGAAATGAAGTAGTACGACTTTGGAGAAAGGATGGGTAATGCTTTGTGTGAACATTTTGGTCCAACTTTGGGGACAAATATCTCTTAGCATATGAAGTGTTTTAAGGTGAAATAAAAGACTAAAATGAAGTTCATCGAGTCTAGTTTCCAACGCAACAAACCACTCATCAATAGGAGATCGGAGTAGAGAATTATGGACGTTAAAAGTTTAGCTGACAGAGCAGAAACGCGTGCTACAGTACTGCTAAAGTAACCGACTGCTACAGTGCTACTACAGTACAATGCTACAGTGACCCGACCTAAATTTGACCCTATATAAAGGGTAAAAACCCCTTTTTTTCACCAGATTTGCCCAGAAATTTCCAGCAAAATTGAATAGAGAGAGGGAATCACAAAGTAACCAATTTTCAAGTGACAAAATATTAATCGAAGCTCGGATAAACGCATAGATGTGATTCTAGTATGGTTTTGCGGTGGATTCAAGGTGAATATTGAAGATATTGCTGTCTTAAAAAGAAAAAAGGTATGAATCTTCCTCTTTTGGTATTATTTAAGGCTTATTTACGGAGATAAAGTCGCTAAATAATTGTGTAGTAAGTTGGTTAGTTATGGAAGTTGGAGAACAGCGTGTGGGCTATTTTATGGTACATATTGGTGTTGGAAATGATGTTATTGATGCTGGTATTGTTGTTGTTGTTGTTGGTTGCTGAATTGTGATTTTGAGCTAGGCATATAAACAGAGGAGATGCTGCCGAAATTTCGGCACATTCTAGAAAGATTTATTTGAAGGACTAAGACAAGCATTGAGTAGTTAAAGTTAAGGCGACCAAAAAGGTATGTTAAGGTGTCACACCCTAACCTTATTGGGGTGTGATGGGCACCCGACCCCACGTCCGGAGCCGAGCGAACCCACAGACTTTTGTTACGCACATAATAATTTTTTTTTTTTAATAAAGATAAAATACAAAATACAACGTTCAGAAATAATTATTTTCGTATTTTCAAATTACATAAAACCACAGTCAAACAACCAACACATATAACGTATCGGCTGATGGAGCCGACACTTGACCGACAACCAACACCCACGACGCTGTCCGTAAAGTCTCTAACATCCATACGTAAAGCATATCATACAAACTCTAACTCGGCAACACTCCGAGCAAATGGAGTGCCAATCCAAATTATTTCATCTTCTTGGTTTGCCTAATCATCGGAGTACCGCGACGCAGAAACGCACCGAAGGGGGTCAGACGGGAATATGTAAGATGTAAGGCATGAAAAAAAGAACCAAACC
>NC_081346.1:35661265-35681536 GCF_029784015.1 Lycium ferocissimum
TATTTGATCTTTAGTTTCCATTGAATTTATGTTAGTGAAATATGTGGAACCTTCTAGAGGTCATGAGAGAAGTGGTGAAGTTGGAAGAATGAAAATTAGAAGTGGTAACATGTATTTATACTTGGAAAATACTCAGCTCGACGGGACTTATACTGTCCGTATAAGTGACCGTATTTCACCATCACGGAAATCCCTTTTTCTGTAAGGTTATACGGACCCCTTATACGAACTGTATAAAGTTATACGGACCGTATAAGTGGTCGTATAACTCCATTTTTCTCAAGTTAATCTCATCGTTACGTTTGATCTCCAATCCTTATGGAACCTTCTTAGCACTTGTTTAACACTTCATTAACAATCTAAGGAGCGTCATAGCTTTTCCTCAAGACATTATTAAATCAACATTAGCTCGGTACTTCGCAAATCCTTTCCAAAACACGACTCATGCTTTACATTCTTCAACAAACTTTCTTCTCTTGCTTCAAATGTCTTTGCAATCTTAATTAGAACCGTTAAGTACTACTTCTTACTTGTGGAAACATCATATACTTCTTACCCTGCATTAGTCTATCTACCACCTGACGATATGAAATTTTTCGAGGTGTAACATTATCCATAAGCCGCCCACTTACGCCCAGCGTAGTGGTGTTTGCCCTGCCAAATAGGCACGGTGTAATCATACATATACATAACATAAAGCATGCATAAGAGCTCGAGTAAAACCTATAACTCTATCGGAGTGACGTAAGGTCGGTACCCTTCGATTATATTATGGAACGATCATCGTCATTATGTCTAACCTTGAAAGGACTAGTATCATGAGGTGAGATGGCCAACAATGAATAACATGAAGCAAATTAGGAAGTAAGATCATTAAGCTCATAATAGCATCAATTCATAAGCTTTGGTGTCTCTAGAAATAGAATCATCATCATCGTCATTATCATACAACAAATCTCATCTCTTTCTCATAAGAAGCTCCGAAGAATCTTTAACTTTCAACCTTTGGGAAGGTCATGGAAATGTAGAGAGAAATGTCACGACCTGTACCCCCGTAGGCCGTGACTAGTGCTCAAGCCAGGCACTCGTACCCACTATTAATCGTAATCAGATCATAGCAACAAAATGAAAACTTATACGTACAGAAAGGCTCGACACCGCGCGCGCACACACACACACACACACACACACACACACACATATATATATATATATATATATATATATATATATATATATATATATATATATCACATATACAGCCTGGAGATATACAGAACATAAACACGACCGAACAGTGCTACCCACAACCCACGTTTATGTCTACAGGCCTCTAACAGTAATAACAGAACCATATGTGTGGGACGGGCCCCGCCGTACCCTGAATAAATATATACATAGATAACAAATGAGTTTGTACCAAAATCTGGGCTCCGGACAAGGGAGCTCTCCAAAGTAGCTGAGTAGGGATCCTAAGTTGGCGGCTCACCCAAACGAGTGTACCGTACTCCCGCGCATGAAAGTGACCCCGAAGAAAAGGGGGTCGACGAATATGTCTTAGTATGTAAGCATGAAACACGAAGAACGGAATCATACGGAAATAAAGAGGACAGACAAGTAGTACGATACGGATCTTGTAAAAGCTTACCTCGAACGTAAATCATGCTTTTCAAAATCATTAATGGACTGAGTAACATAAATAGAGAAATCATCCTAAACATATGTATACATAACATGCCTCGGCCCTCTAATGAGGGACGCGGTAAGTAAAATCATCATATCTAAATGCATGTAACGTGCCCCGGCCCTCTAGAGAGGGACGCGGTGAATGGAATCATCATATGCCATCCTGGCCACCTCCCCGTCATCACATCATCATATATATATATATATATATATAACGTGCCCCGGCCCTCTAGTGAGGGACGCGGTGAATAATGCAGTGGAATTGCACGAATACATGCCCTGGCTTTCAGGACGCAAGAAAGATGTAATAACAGCTCGCACGAGCAGAGTAGTGAGAAACCATATGCACATAAATCATTTCAAAGACTCGATGAAATAAGTTAAGCGAACCATCGTTTGAAAATCGGAACCATAGTCATATCAAATACCTTTCGGACATTATTCGAAACATGTCAAACCGGACTTAGAAACCATAATTACATATCGAAGTCATATGCGTAACAATCCTCATTTAGAATGCATAAAATCATAATCCTAACTTATCAAATAAGTAGGGAACCCAAACTCGAAAGTCACGATGAAAACAGTACTAAATCTTTCTTAAAGGTCATTAAGGATAGTCATAGCAAAGCCGCGGGCCCCACGGACGGGTGCCGACTCCATCCGAGCCCAACTACGAGAGTTAGGGGAATGTTATGTCTTATGAAGCTATCTATTAGGTTTTGGGGCGATCCGAGCTCATATGCAAAAGTTACGAGCGTTTGAAGTTCGTGACCGGTTAATAGCAAAATTCTTTATAAGACTTTTGAAATTCAATTATTTGAAAACACAAGAACCTTAGTTTTGGTTACATTGAGGTGTAAGCCTTTAGGAACGAATAAAGTACGTTTCTAAGCTCGGATCCCGAGAGTGGAATTACCCCGAGGCTCGGGTCATAGCCTACTAATACTAAGACATGCCAAAGAAAAGAAAGTGACGCCTTACATACCTCGTCCGCTCTCAAGCTAAGTCAAGCCTCAAGTCTCGGCGCTCCAAGATCTACATAACGCCAACATAACGAACATTAACCATAAGCATTTAGGCATTCCATTCCAAATGAACATTAAATTCTACAGAAATTTCGGCAGCATTTCCCCTATAAATACACCAACCCCGAGATTTCAACTCGGCCAAATTCATCAACAACAACACCAACAACCAAACTAGCAACATTAATATTCAATTTCGACGCATTCTAACATTAATACACTTCTTTATATAATTCAACAACATTCATTATTTTCCATTCAACTACTTACATTCAAACCAATTGTCACGACCCAGCCCCGTAGGCCGTGACTAGTGCCCGAACTAGGCACTCGTACCCACCTACCAATAATACCCCGAGCATAGCAAGCGAAATAGGAACTTATTCATACAAAAAGGCACGACATTGCGTACACATATACATACATATACCATATATACAGTCGAGGATATACGAACACAAACATAATGGAATAGTGCTACCTACAACCCACGTTCATGTCTACGGGCCTCAACGATAATAGCGAGAACCATATGACGGGACGGGGCCCCGCCGTGCCCCTAAATAAATATGTACACACGTAACAAAAGAGTCCGTACTCAAAATCCGGGCTCCGACAGGGAGCTCTCCGAAATAGCTGAGTAGGGATCCTAAGCTGGCGGCTCACCCAATCGAGTATCTGTACCTGCGCGGCATGAAACGCAGCCCCCGAAGAAAAGGGGGTCAGTACGGAATATGTACTGAGTATGTAAAGCACAGAATACAATAAATAGAACCATAACCGAACTGGACTATATCAAATTAAGTATAGAAATCAGGAAATCAAAAACTTGCCTGCGAATCATATATCATGTATATCCATATCACACCATCAAATCATTATGCACATATAACGTACCCGGCCCTCCAGTGAGGGACTCGGTAAATAAATCATATAAACATCATGTATAGTAATCATGTAATCATATGCATATGCCATACCCGGCCCTCTAGTGAGGGACTCGGTGAATAGGATCATCAAGTGCCATCCTGGCTGCCATCCCCATATCATCACATCATCGTATCATCATATATGTATATATATATAGCGTACCCGGCCCTCTAGTGAGGGACTCGGTGAACAATGCAATGAAATCGTGCACGAATACATGCCGGCCCGGGACTCGGTGAAAGACATATTAAGCTTGCACGAGCGAGCAAATTGAGAAAACCATATGCAATATAAAACATACAATGTTTGCCAAGACTCGAAAGAACCATCCAGACGATAGATCATTTAAAGGAAATCAGACAATAGCCATAGATCATACCTTTCGGAGTTGCGACGCATTATGTCAAAGACAAAACCTTTGGGGTCATTTGTACATGGCAAAATATATTATAGAACTCAATGGAATAGTCAAAACGATCACTTTTTAATAATCGGAACTTAGTCAAAAGTCGTACTTGCATATTGCTCAAAATAAGTCAATTAAGTCAACGAGGAAAAAAAAATCTCGGAAATTGGGGGCCCACCTCGGGTCAAGTCGAGGTGGCGTACGTACAATTACGAACATTAGGCTTTATGGAGCCACCTATGAAGGTCTCAAGGTAATTCGGTTCCATTTGTGAAAGTTATAGATGTTTAAGCTATTTTTCCAACAAAACATAAAGTATTCAATTCAATTCCATTGAATGAAAAAGGGCCAAATCTAAGCTCGGATTCCTAGGAGTAGAGTCGTCCCCGAGGCTCGTATCAAAACCTATTATGCCTAGGACATGCCAAGAGAATAAAAGGTGAAGCTTTACATACCTTATTCGTCTTCCTCGCTTGTCCAAACTCAAGTCCCGATTTCCTCAAAATCTACAAATGGTCATAGTTACCAAACATTACTATAGGCCTTTTAGGAATGCAATCTTAACTCAATATTTGTCTACAGAAATTTGGGCAGCATCTCCCCTGTAAATGCGCCATCCCCGAGAATCCAACTCGGCCAAAAATACAACAACAAATCCGAGAATTTAACTCGGCCACAATATCAACAACGACAACCACAACAACACCAACAACATCCACAATCGAATTAAGACACATTCTAGCATGAATAGTATTCCTTTCTATATAGTGCGACAACTTCCAATCTAATATCAATGTTTTCATATTCATTTACTAATCAAGATCACTCCAATACAATTCGAACTCATTTCATATCATTCTTACAAAATATTCACAAAATATATAAATTTTTCCACCAAAACCATAATTCATCCGAAACTTCTAATCTTCAACATACATATTCATAACACATTTCCATCTTCCTATTTCATCAACCACAACCATGATTCACATTTAAGATCTTACTTTCATAATTACATAAAAATAATATAAAAATTACATAATTTCCCATAACAACCTACAACCAATTTCAATACCAACTCACCACCTTTATTTACGTCGTAACCGCCACAATGACACAACTAACAAACTAAATAAAATATAAATCACCATCCCCACACCACTATGGCTCACGGCCACACACACCTCACACACACATACACGAGCTATGCACACACATATCACCATTCCATAATCTTCATCCAATTCCAATCATTATAACATGTATACCTCTTCCATGACATAAAAGAATAGAAATCTTACCTTTTTCTTCAAATTTCAACTTGCCGCAAACGTTGTTCTCTCGCTTAACTAATTGTACCACGTCGAAGGGCGTCTTGAACTTGTTAAGAATTCAAGAAGAACAAAAATTTTGAATCAAGATTGAAGGACTTAGAATTTTTTTTTTTTTTTTTTTTTTTTGGCCGAATGGCCTTTGCACTCTCACTCCTTCTTTGTCTTCTTTTTTTTTTTCTTGAACTTTCTAATGGATGAATATGCATATGATCATCCACTTATATTAACAAGTCACATGATTGATCACATGACCATTTAAATGGGTTGGGCCAAGGCCTCTTGGCCGGCCACCCTTGCACTTTGGGCCTCCTCTTTCTTATTTATTTTTTGAGCCCAATTCATTAAGATCTTATTTTTGTATTTCACGAAACTAATTTTCAAAATTCCAATTTCGCCTTAGCCTTCCCCCGATGCTTCCGCGTCAACACTTTTAATAAGCAACATATTTATTGGCTAAAATCAAAATATTGTTCTACCTCATACAAGTCGCACTTATTTCAATTTCTTCGAATGTTCAAAATTACGGGATATAACACCAATATCAACGTTTATACATTCGATTACCAATCCAAAACCATTCAAATAACATTCAAGAATACTTTAAACAATATACACAATATTGCCAACAATCCATCCAACACTCCAATTCCCCCGAAATCCTCCCCAAACCAGGAACAACACCAACATACTTCCTTTCTTCAAAACTCATAAACTACATCAACAATCTATATGTTAACAATGTCATTACCTTAAATACAAAAATTACATAAGGTTACATTGCCTTCCAAATCAGCCCACAATCATCACAACTTCAAATTGATTCATTAAACTTTCATTATCAACATGGAATCCACGTAACAACAACAACCAAAACACTTAATAACATCAATTCTTTCCTAGCCATATACAACTCCATACCTACGGCCAACACCCTCCATGCCAATTTCATGATACACACAAACATGCTAAATACACTTAATTCGTTACCCCTACACACTACACACCCATTCGGCCATCACACCTTGACTCACGGCCACACCTCCAACATCCATATTTTCCACAATTTCATTCATTTCCACATACTATATCATGCACAAATCATTCATAACACATGAGAAAAGGGATTAAATCTTGCTTCGCACTTGTCTTCTCCACTTAGCTACACTTTGTGCCTTGAACAAATTATTGTTTTTGCCACTCCAACAAGCACTCTATGTTGTTCCTCACCTTCTAATGAATTGAAATGCTTAAAGAAAATAACTTCTTGATCAAGTTCTCCTTGCTCCTTCTTGGTATGCTATGGCCGAATGGCCTATTGCTTCTCCTCTCCACTTTTGTTTCTTGAAATTTCTAGAGAATGAAGTAGAGAATAAGATGACTTATTAGTCATCTTATATACATATATTTATCATCCATGTGGCCCTTGGCCCACACCAAGGTGGCCGGCCACATGGTCTCTATATATATATATATATATTTTTTTTTTGTTTCCATTTACATGAGATAAAATATTCTCCAAAAATACCTTTTGACCCCAAATGTTTCCGTATTGTTTCCACGCCACTAAAATCATACACAACTTATACTTTTACCCAAATAAAAGCCTCTACTCCATATCTTGGAATAGTCTTGTCCTTAACTTGTCGTGGTTGACTCGGATTATCTCGACATACGAAATACGGGATATAACATCCTTCCCCCCTTTAGAACATTCATCCTCGAATGTTCAACTAGTCCCGTAGGGTTTTATAGGGATCTCGGGGGTTTCCTTTATCACTATAACATGCAGTCCCATCTACTGATTATATTTCTTTTTCATTTTTCTTTTCAGCTCCTCAAGTCATCTCCTTTCTATTATTACCTCAAGTCATCTCCTTTCTGTTATTACTTTGTCACAATATCTTAACACCAGCCATGTCCTCAATACGCAACATTCTTGCCTTACAACAATATAACAAGGTCCGAGACATATCTCAAATTAGACTCCTCCTCCTTGTCGAATTTTGTTACACCTTTCGTGGGACACATAACTTCGCCCTCTTTTGGTAGCCAACTAGCTCCGATCATGTCGTTCAAACCATCTTATACCCAACTTGCAATACCCTAAATAAATTACCTCGGTTTATCCCTTTATCCTTAACTCAGCCCCTTTTATTGTCCTTTGCTCAGATCTTGCTTTTAACTTTCAGGTCACACATTATGTCGCAATCTTTACAAAAACTAAGCGAAGGTGCTCAATTTAATCCGAAGTGCCTTAGCACAGCTTCATTAATCCCTATGTCTGTCTCACTTGTCTACGTCTTCCTTTCCTTACGACCGGTATCGGAACAGATCTTTGGTCCAACCATAACTATATCCTATTTGTCCTTGGTGCAAATTCTACCTCGGTAACCTAGTTCAAATCATTTTTACACCTTTCCTTAATGCACCTATATTATTATCGCCGTACTGTTACTACCGAATCCCAAATTTTCTCATTAACTACTCGCGATGTCTCTGCAATTTACTCGTTATCAAACTCTTGTCTTATTTTCCTCTAACCCCCAGCTTCCAGTGTCGAATCGTTCAGTACCTCCACACTTACTCCCAGCACGATCTCAATTCCTATCCTAACTCTTATCCTTTCTCTGGCTTTTGGGTCTTACTAACTTGTCTCGATAAGGAGCCTTACTAATATGCTGAGCATCCGTATCAAATACGTTGTGGTATTAATTGTCTTTATCTTGCACTTGCGTTCCTCGCATCCGCTTCCCCCCTTTAGGGGTGTACTCATATTGTTACCTGATTATATTCGCCTTACGCCTACATTTTCATTCTCGGCCAGACTATACTTTTGTTTCAACACTCCGATTCCCTTTACTATTTATCTGTTCACTTACTTTCTTTTCCTGACATCCTTACGCCAGTACTTCCCAAGTCTACCCTATAGAAAAAACGATATCAAATTGCCTTATGGTATTCATGCCACTTTTTACTATTTTTCGCTTGATCTTCGCTGTCCTGTCCAACTAATGCCTTCCGTATACCGTTACATTGGTTGCCGAAATACGTATATCCGCTAATATAACCATGCACCGGGTATCACACGCTTACCTGTACACATATATATTTGCCAACATCTCACTCACAAAAATCTCCCCAAACACCTCTCAAACTGACTCTAACTCTAGTGCCGTGATACACCTTCTTTTTCTTTACGTGATCTAGTCCGCTCCGGCCTACGAGTCCTCTTAAGATTTTCACCTGCACAGTATATTCTCAGTCCCTTTAGACCACTCTAGCTTCCCATTGGCTTCTTATGGCTGCAGTTGTAAAACTTTCAGAAACTTCCCAGGGGGTCACCCATCCTGGAATTTCCCTCACTCTAGCACGCTTAACTTTGGGATTTCGATGAAATACGGTGCTCTAACGCTAGCATAATCGCGTTCTGCTCACCACAGGACCTTCGCCACGTAATTCGGAGTAAGATAAAGTTTTGACAGGTTTCCAGACGCTTTCGTACACAATTACCATTTTACCCCTCTCTCGACTCTATATATTCACTTATCACCTATGGGTATTACTACTTTCCATCCTAGACTATCCGGTCCGTAACGATAATGAACACACCTTAATTACCGTTATTTATAAATACTTGATTATCGACCCTCGGATTTCCGTCTACCGCTATCAAACAATAATCATGCAACAGATACACACATATAAGAATATAAGTTCTAGTAAGGATTCATGTACCTGTAGCCGCGTCTGGTAGTGCCTCCTGATCCTGCCTCCTCGTCAAAGCAAATACGCGGTTCGAAGGACCGCTAGAACTAGAAACTCCACCGCGGCCTCTACCACGGCCTGCTGGTGTCGCATACCTGCCCGTAGGGCGCGCCGCCGAAGAGGACGAACCGGCAGAACCGACCCCGGTCGGGCCGCATCACGAACCACCCCTATACGGGCAATCCCTCATAATATGGCCGTAACGACCGCAAGTAAAACAAGCGCCCGTGACGCGACGGCACTCCCCCAGATGGCGCCGGCCGCCGGGAGGCCACCGGGGCATAGATGGCCTCGTCGACTCGGACCACCGCTCGGCCCGTGACCACGAAGCTCGGAACTCGGACCGGCTCCCGAATACCCTGTCTTTGTCAAACCTCCTTCCCGGGAACCGCGGGGGTGCACTCTGTGCTGGCTGGGATGAATACCCCGTACGCTGCTGAGGCTGCCCGCCTCGAGACTCCCCAGAATATCCCGCCGATCTAGCCCTCTTGGGCTGGCCCCCGTCGTAATCCCTGTCGGGCTGGCGCCCTCTGTGTCGCTCCTCCATACCCTGGGCATACGCCTGTACTCGAGCAATATCCACCCCGGGCTGGGAAGCCACTGCGATACAACTATCGATCAAGTAATTGTCCAGTCCCATCACATACTGATGTACCCGGTCAGCCATATTAGCCACAATATGGGGCGCGTATCTGGCCAGGGAATCAAACTCGAGGCTATACTCCCGGACACTCTGCCCGGCTGCCTCGGACGTAGAACCGGTGGACCCTGGCTCGCCTCGTCTCTGGGGGTAGAAAATGGCCAAGAAAGGCCTCCACAAACTCGTCCCACACGACTGGGGGGGCACCCTCACCCCTGGACAGCTCCCACGACTCATACAAATTGGCTGCTATGTCGTGCAGCCGATACGACGCCAACTCTACCGACTCAGTCTCAGAAGCCCTGACAAGCCGCAGCGTACGCCGCATCTATCTAATGAACTCCTGAGGGTCCTCCTCGAGCTTTGACCCGAAAAACTCTGGCGGATTACAGGTCAAGAAATAATGGGCCCTCTCACTGTCACGCCTATCCGCACGGTCATCCCCGGCTCCGTGCCTCGAACCTCGCCGCCACCGGTGCCGTAAGCAGGCGGACGGCGTCCCTCATAGCCGCGTCCTCCGCCCCGGCCGAGGGAGCGGGGAGGCTCGGGCACTCGAACCTCGGGGACGGGCGGTGGAGCCGCCTCCGTCTCGGGGGCGGGCTGTTGCTACGTGCCCCTCCGAAGGTGATGGGGTGGCGAGAACCGGCCGACCGGGGCACAACCTCCGGCTCGGGGAGCATGGGCCACGGTAACTCTCTCTGGGCCCGGCGGTCTCTCCCTGCCGAAGAGACTTGCCCCGCCGGCGGCGTCGCCTTTCTCGGAGGCATCGAAAACATAACGGTTCGTTAGGAGGAGTCATCACGATAATACCGCTCTATCGCACGACCTAAGATCGAAGGAAAGGTAACATCCTAAATGTCCTGTAGCCTCCTCGTTTATAGATGTGGTGCACGACACACCGATAAACAGGACTCTACTAGACACGGCCTGTAGACATTCCGAGGACTAACCGCTCTGATACCACTTTTGTCACGACCCAGCCCCGTAGGCCGTGACTAGTGCCCGAGCTGGGCACTCGTACCCACCTATTAATCGTAATCAGATCATAGCAACAAAATGGAAACTTATACGTACAGAAAGGCTCGACACCGCGCACACACACACACATATATATATATATATATATCACATATACAGCCTGGAGATATACAGAACATAAACACGACCGAACAGTGCTACCCACAACCCACGTTTATGTCTACAGGCCTCTATGTAAAGAATGAGAACCATATGAAGGGACGGGGGCCCCGCCGTACCTCGAATAAATATATACATAGATAACAAATGAGTACGTGCCAAAATCGGGCTCGGACAAGGGAGCCCTCCAAAGTAGGCGAGTAGGGATCCTAAGCCGGCGGCTCACCCAAACGAGTGTCCGTACACGCGGCATGAAACGCAGCCCCCCAAAAAAAAAAGGGGTCGTACGGAATATGTGCGAGTATGTAAGCGATAAACACAAGAATTTGAATCATACGGAAATAAAGAGACGGACAAGTAGTACGAATCGGATCTTGTAAAGCTTACCTCGAACGTAAATCATGCCTTTCAAAATCATTAATGGACTGAGTAACATAAATAGAGAAATCATCCTGAAGATATGTATACATAACATGCCCCGGCCCTCTAATGAGGGACGCGGTAAGTAAAATCATCATATCTAAATGCATGTAACGTGCCCCGGCCCTCTAGTGAGGGACGCGGTGAATGGAATCATCATATGCCATCCTGGCCACCTCCCCGTCATCACATCATCATCATATGTATATATATATATATATATAACGTGCCCCGGCCCTCTAGTGAGGGACGCGGTGAATAATGCAGTGGAATTGCACGAATACATGCCCTGGCCCGGGACGCAGTGAAAGATGTAATAACAGCTCGCACGAGCAGAGTAGTGAGAAACCATATGCATATAAATCATTTCAAAGACTCGATGAAATAAGTTAAGCGAACCATCGTTTGAAAATCGGAACCATAGTCATATCAAATACGTTTCGGACATTATTCGAAACATGTCAAACCGGACTTAGAAACCATAATTACATATCGAAGTCATATGCGTAACAATCCTCATTTAGAATGCATAAAATCATAATCCTAACTTATCAAATAAGTAGGGAACCCATACTCGGAAGTCACGATGAAAATAGTACTAAATCTTTCTTAAAGGTCATTAAGGATAGTCATAGCAAAGCCGCGGGTCCCACGGACGGGTGCCGACTCCATCCGAGCCCGACTACGAGAGTTAGGGGAATGTTATGTCTTATGAAGCTATCTATTAGGTTTTGGGGCGATCCGAGCTCATATGCAAAAGTTACGAGCGTTTGAAGTTCGTGACCGGTTAATAGCAAAATTCTTTATAAGACTTTTGAAATTCAATTATTTGAAAACACAAGAACCTTAGTTTTGGTTACATTGAGGAGTAAGCCTTTAGGAACGAATAAAGTACGTATCTAAGCTCGGATCCCGAGAGTGGAATTACCCCGAGGCTCGGGTCATAGCCTACTAATACTAAGACATGCCAAAGAAAAGAAAGTGACGCCTTACATACCTCGTCCGCTCTCAAGCTAAGTCAAGCCTCAAGTCTCGGGCGCTCCAAGATCTACATAACGCCAACATACCGAACATTAACCATAAGCATTTAGGCATTCCATTCCAAATGAACATTAAATTCTACAGAAATTTATTTACATTTCCCCTATAAATACACCAACCCCGAGATTTCAACTCGGCCAAATTCATCAACAACAACACCAACAACCAAACTAGCAACATTAATATTCAATTCCGACGCATTCTAACATTAAATACACTTCTTTATATAATTCAACAACATTCATTATTTTCCATTCAACTACTTACATTCAAACCAATATCAACGTTTATACATTCGATTACCAATCCAAAACCATTCAAATAACATTCAAGAATACTTTAAACAATACACACAATATTGCCAACAATCCATCCAACACTCCAATTCACCCGAAATCCTCCCCAAACCCGAGAACAACACCAACATACTTCCTTTCTTCAAAACTCATAAACTACATCAGCAATCTATATGTTAACAATGTCATTACCTTAAATACAAAAATTACATAAGGGTTACATTGCCTTCCAAATCAGCCCACAATCATCACAACTTCAAATTGATTCATTAAACTTTCATTATCAACATGGAATCCACATAACAACAACAACCAAAACACTTAATAACATTAATTCGTTCCTAGCCATATACAACTCCATACCTACGGCCAACACCCTCCATGCCAATTTCATGATTTTCATTCATGTTCCACACCTTACAACAACACACAAACATGCTAAATACACTTAATTCATTACCCCTACACACTACACACCCATTCGGCCATCACACCTTGACTCACGGCCACACCTCCAACATCCATATTTTCCACAATTTCATTCATTTCCACATACTATATCATGCACAAATCATTCATAACACATGAGAAAAGGGATTAAATCTTACCTTAGCACTTGTCTTCTCCACTTAGCTACACTTTGTGCCTTGAACAAATTATTGTTTTTGCCACTCCAACAAGCACTCTATGTTGTTCCTCACCTTCTAATGAATTGAAATGCTTAAAGAAAATAATTTCTTGATCAAGTTCTCCTTGCTCCTTCTTGGTATGCTATGGCCGAATGGCCTATTGCTTCTCCTCTCCACTTTTGTTTCTAGAAATTTCTAGAGAATGAAGTAGAGAATAAGATGACTTATTAGTCATCTTATATACATATATTTATCATCCATGTGGCCCTTGGCCCACACCAAGGTGGCCGGCCACATGGTCTCTCTCTCTCTCTATATATATATATATATATATATATTTTGTTTCCATTTTCATGAGATAAAATATTCTCCAAAAATACCTTTTGACCCCAAATGTTTCCGTATTGTTTCCACGCCACTAAAATCATACACAACTTATACTTTTACACAAATAAAAGTCTCTACTCCATATCTCGGAATAGTCTTATCCTTAACTTGTCGTGGTTGACTCGGATTATCCCGACATACGAAATACGGGATATAACAGGAAATCATCATGTAGGAGTCATGCCTTGAAAGAAAGGGACTGGCCTTAACATACCTTTACGTCTCTTTAACTTTATCGGCTAAACGCTTTCCTTCTAAGCTCACAATTCTACATACAAGGGAATTCGTACTAAGGTTAGATCATTACAAACATGCTTAAGTCTAAACTAAAGCGACTAAGAGCTAACGAAAATTAGGCAGCATTTCCTTTATTTTGACAACTTTCTCCATATAATAAACAACTCCCAAACATCAATAGCAACACCATAATATCATAATAAATAAATTTCTTTGAGTTAAACATTGTTCAATCCTCAAAACTCCTTTTCAAGGTCATTCCGTTACACCTCGAAAAAATTTCCGTTGATGCACAGTGAATAGGCTAATGAAGAGCACAAAGTATATGATGTTTCAATAAGTAAAAAATAGCATTGGATGATTCTAAATAAGATTTTAAAGACATTCGATGTTAGACGAGAAAGTGCCAAGAGAAGGCAATGTATACGATAAGCATCGGAAAGGATTTATGAGTAGCAAGTTGATGACAACTTAATGATGTTTTGGAGAAGAGTTATAACGTACCTTAGATTGGTATTGACGTGTTATCCAAGTGCCAAGAAGGTTCCATAAGGATTGGATATCAAACGAGTCGACGAGAACAAGTTCGGAATCACTGGACATTATACGGCCAGACATACTGGCCGTATAAAATTCACGGACCGTATGTCCAGCCGTAGGTTCAGTCCAGAATGGCACACCTCACTAGACCAAACATACGGTCCAGACATATGGCCAATGAAAAATATACGGACCGTATGTTGGTCCGTATGTTCTGGTCGGGACAGATTCAGTGATTATTAATAAGGGACTAAGTCTTATTTCATTTCATTTCCACTTCACTCCACTTCTCTCTAGAATATCTCTCTACACTTCTTCCACAAGATTTCAAGAGAAATTAGTGTTTAACTTCATCAAACCAAGTGAATCAAGTATAAGAAACCCATTAAAGTTCATCCAAGACAAGAATCCAAGTGAAGGTAAAACTAGGGTTTTTCTCAAGTGAGGTGTTTCCACCTAAGGTTCATTCCCACTCCATCTAAGGTAAGTTTTATGACATTTTCATGTTGTTTAAGGTATTTGAAATTTGAAGCACTTGGATTGCATAAGGAAATACGAAATGGGTCATGAATGTGGAAGTAGTGTCACTTTTGAGTAAATATTGGAATGAGTTATGATTATTGATACATTATGAATATAATCATGTTATAAACGATGTTGAGAACATGGGATAGACCTTGTATATGAATGAACGGAATCATGTGATATGACCATGAATATGGATGAATTGGAGTGAATGGTGAAGTAAGAGTAATGTAATTGACTAAAGGCTATTGTGAATGTTATTATTGATGTTTGGGAGTTGATATATGATACGGAGGAAGTCGTATAAATAAAGGAGATGCTGTCCGATTTTCTCTAGAATTAGTCATGAATGCTAAGCTATCCATTATCTAATACGAGTATGCACTTCAATGAAGGTAGAACGTGAGCCTCGAAGAAGAATGTACAAGTGATAGAATAGTTGCACGGAAAGGTATGTAAGGCTAACCCTTCTTTCATAAGGCATGGTTCTTTGGCCAAATATTATCCTTCTACGAGTCTAGGATATTCTCCAATGATCCTATCTCTATAAGCTACTAAGCCTACGACGCTCAAATGATACGATTGTACTAAGTTTCTTATACGATGAGAAATCCTCTAAGGATAGAATATAATGAATGACGATAGTAAAAAGGCTAAAGATAATTATGACTTATATGTATATGCGCCCATGAGTGACTATTGTGAACCTCGAGCTTATATGGCCGGGTACAATATAGTGAATATATATATATATATATATATATGACGATGTGCGCGCACCACTGCAGTTGGGTACGAGCAACCCTGAGACTTGGTAGGGCCAGGTATGACACTGAGCCTTGGTAGGGCCAGCTATGTAAAACACCAAACCTTCGTGGTCGGGTATGCTATATAAAAGCTATGTATAGGACATCAATATGAGTACGAATATGTTAAGAATATGTAAATGCCAAGTAAAGGCTAGGTATATGCAATGTACATGATATGAACATGAGTATGAAAGGAAATATGAATATGAATACGAATATGGATACGAAAGGTACATGAGTACGAACATGGATGTATGTACATGAATACGCAATAGAAATGGAACGTCCCTATGGAAAGCAAGTAAGTGCTATGACGATGATGCTATTATCTCCCATCCTATGTTATTTCATATGTTGACTATTATGTTTTCATATTGATATTGATCATGCTTTACATACTCAGTACATTCTTCGTACTGACGTCCTTTTGTTTGTGGACGCTGCGTCATGCCCGCAGGTGGCCAGGGAGACAAACTCGATCCATAGCTATATTTCTCAGGGACTACATAGCGGAGCTTCACTTCATTCGGCGCTGCAGCTTTTGGTATAGATTCTTTTGTGTACATATTCATGGGCACGGCGGGGTCCTGTCCCGCCCATATATTATGATATGACGTATTCTTCTTAGAGGCTCATAGACATGTGTGTATGGTTAGATATGTTAGGCCTTGTCGGCCTATATTTTGGGATATTATTTTGATAGCCTTGTCGGCTTATGTACATTTATATGGGCATAGTGTTAATGATGATATAGATGTGTTGTTGCCCAATGAGATTAGAATGATGATGAATGAAAAGCATGATTTGACTATGTGGCTCACCTAGATGAGATGTATAAATATGTTAAGGGGTGCCCGGGTGGGCTAGCACCGGGTGCTCGTCGCGGCCCTCCGGTTGGGTCGTGACAAAAGTGGTATCAGAGCAGTTCAGTCCTAGGGTGTGTCTACGAGCCGTGTCTAGTAGAGTCTTGGTTATGGGTGTGTTGCACGCCACACTTATAAAGTAGAAGCTACGGGCATTTTAGGAATGAATGACCTTCTTTCTTCATAAGAATTGTGCGATAAAGCTATGATGTAAGAACTTCTTATTTCTTAACCATGTTTTGTGTATTTCAGAAATGCCTGTAAAGAGAAAGGTTACAGCAGCCCAAAAGGGCAAGACGGTGGCAGAAAAGCGAGCTGAAAGAGCACCGCCACCGGTAGTAGAGGAAAGTGAGTCCCAGAGTGCGGCTCAATCTCAGTCCTCCCATTCAGTACCTATATTAGAGGAGCGTGAGGGATCCTCAGCCCCAGCTGCAGAACCTCCGGCTCCTCCACCGGATGCTTCAGGCCAAGATGTGAAAGAGGCCATTAACTGGCCGACTCAATTGGTTGCTGCCCCGGACTCGGGAGGCAAAGCACGGAGGCAAGGTGATAGGGTTGTTAGTGCGAGCCCGTGACTTCATTAGTTTGAACCCTCAGAAATTATTTGGATCAAAGCCGGATGCGGACCCTCAGAATTTCATTTATGGTATGTTGAGGACGCTTCGGTTGATACATGCTTCAGACACCGAATCGGTGAAGTTAGCGTCCTATAGATTATGGGATGTTGCGGTATGTTGGTACATAGTTTTGATGGCTTCACGGGGAGCCAATGCACCTCCTCCGGTATGGCAAGAATTTGTAGATGCCTTCCTCCGACATTATTTTCCCCCAGAAGTTCGGCGAGGTAGAGCCGATAAGTTTCTAAATTTGAGACAAGGGAGCATGAGTGCTCTAGAGTATAGTCTCCGCTTCAATTCCTTATCTAGGTAAGCTTTGGCCATGGTAGCTGATATGGGCGATCGGGTGCACCGGTTTGTGAAAGGCCTAGGGCCACATTTGATGGATAGATGCTTGACTGCGTCCTTTCACGACAATATGGATATTGCACGCATCCAAGCCCATGCTCAAAATTTAAAAGAAAGCTTACAACAACAATGAAGTGAGCGTGAGCATGATAGGGGGCATAGCAAGAGGGCCAGATCTTTAGGTCCAATGAGTGAGCACAGAGGTGGGCACAGACAGCAGCCTTCTAGATATTCAGGCTACTCTATGACTAGTGCGCCTCCACGGTATTCAGGCCAGAGATTTGATAGATCTAATCATCCCGGGCCTAGTCAAAGCTTTTCGGGATCTCAGTTTAGAGGTGATTCGGGTCAGGAGAGGCCACCTGTACCACGATGTTCCCAGTGTGGGAAGTTATATTGGGGTCAGTGCAGATTAGGTTCAGAGGTTTGCTATTCATGTGGTCGACCAGGCCATATTATGCGAGATTGCCCCTCAATTAGTGGCAGAGGTAGGACCCAGCCTTCAGGGTCAGTAGCCGAATCTTCAGCATCTATACGCACTATGGGGCCAGGTTCACATGCGCCAGGCGGCCATGGTAGAGGCAGGGGGAGAGCCCCTAGTTCTAGCGGTCCTCAGCACCGTATTTATGCTTTGGCTGGACGCCAAGATCTTGATTCTTCTCCTGATGTTGTCACCGGTATATTATCGGTACTTTCTCATGTTGTATATGCTTTGATAGATCCTGGATCCACGTTGTCATATGTTGCTCCATATATTACGGGTCGGTTTAGAATCAAATCGGAGTCGATTAAACCTTTTGAGGTGTCCACACCCGTTGGTGAATCGGTAATAGCTAGCCGAATATATAAAAATTGTGTAATTATGATTTGTGATCGCCGTACTATGATTGACTTGTATGAGTTAAGAATGGTGGATTTTGATGTCATTATGGGCATGGATTGGTTGCTTCTTGCTACGCCAATGTTAATTGTAGAATGAAAATGGTTCGCTTCCAATTTTCGTGAGAACCAATTTTAGAATGGAAAGGAAATACGGCATCACCAAAGGGTAGGTTTATTTCCTATCTAAAGGCAAGGAAAATGATTACAAAAGGTTGCATTTATCATCTAGTGCGGGTTCAAGATGTAGAAGCCGAACCGCCGACTCTTCGATCGATTCCGTAGTGAATGAATTTACGGATGTATTCCGGAAGAGCTTCCAGGCCTTCCTCCCGAGCGGGAGATTGATTTTGCTATTGATGTGTTGCCAGACACTAAGCCTATATCTATTCCTCCTTATAAAACGGCTCCCACAGAATCGAAAGAGTTGAAGGAGCAATTGAAAGACTTGCTTGAGAAAGGCTTCATTAGGCCTAGCTCATCCCCGTGGGGAGCACCCGTATTGTTTGTCTGAAAGAAAGGCGGCTCCTTGATAATGTGCATTGACTATCGGCAATTGAATAAGGTGACGATTAAGAATAAATATCCTCTCCCAAGGATTGATGATTTATCTGATCAATTAAAAGGTGCCAAATGATTTTTCAAGATAGATTTGAGATCCGGGTATCATCAAGTGAGAGTTAGGAAGAAAGATATCCCTAAGACAGCCTTCAGAACGAGATATGGTCATTTTGAGTTCTGGGTAATGTCATTTGGGCTAACTAATGCACCGGCAGTGTTTATGGATTTAATGAATGATGAGTTCAGGCCCTTTCTAGATTTGTTTGTGATTGTATTCATCGATGACATCTTGGTGTATTCTAGATCCGAGGCAGAACATGCGGGTCATTTGCGTACTGTTCTTAGAGTTCTTCAAACCCGAGAGTTGTTTGCAAAATTTTCTAAATGTGAGTTTTGGTTGAACTCAGGGACATTTCTGGGGCACATTATTTCATGTTATACCCCGTACTTGGTACGTTGGAATATTCTAAGTCGGTTGCGATAAGTTAAGGACAAGGTTGTAAATTTTTTCGATTTTGTTAAAAGTGCATAAGTTGCATATTCATCTTTTCATTGGCATGGAGTGTTAAGGGTAAAATTGGAATAAGGAAAATTTGGGGTCAAAAGTGAATTATGGAAAGTTAGACATTTTATGAGAATTTGGGACCAAAAATGAAATTTTGGAAACTAGTATTTCATGAAAATGGCCATATGTGGCCATGTGTGAGATGTGGGCCATGGAGCCACATGTGAAAATTCTATATGGGCACAAAAGATGAAAGCTTAAGTCATTTTCATTATTTTCATCTCTTGGAAATCTCTAGAAAAATTTGGAAGAAAAATGGGGCATGTGCATGGTCATATGCACATATATATATATATATATATATATATATATATATATATATATATATATATATATATATATATATATATAGGTGTGGTGAGTAATAAGACATAAGTCATCCTTTTGGATTTCAAGAAACATCAAGAGAAAGAAAAAAAAAAGATGGAGAAAAACGGCCAAGCTGGCCGAAACTTGCCCTCAATTTTGATCATGGAAAATTATTTTCTTCATGTGTTTCAACTCATTGGAGGGTCCTTATCAACATGGAGTAGTTGTTGGAGCAAGTAAAGCCTTTATTCTTGCAAGAACAAACCCTAGCCAAGTTGTGAAGATGAGAGGAAAAGGTAAGGATTCATCTTGTTTTTCA
>NC_081346.1:35681636-35687400 GCF_029784015.1 Lycium ferocissimum
AAACCGGAAATAATCGAAATAAGGCCGTAAATTAAATGTTTTCTCCAAAATATCAAATGTTACTTTAAAAATACGAATCATGCATAGGGCACAGAAAATATGGTCGCCCGCCCGTCGATGGCGCCATAACACAGCATAACACCAGAAAGTTTCAAATCTCCGAATCCCCGTCACATATCACAACACAAAGATAACGCCAAACACAGCATAACGCCCAATATAAGCGGAACCCGGCCCTAGTTACGAGGAGCTCGGTGAACCATAAACACAACATAACACCGAGTATATCATAATGCGCACGACACGAACCGGCCCGGACTCCTACGAAAGATATAACAAAATGCACAAACGGAGTCGTGAGGAATCATATGCACAAAATCATTGTCATAAATTCAAAAGATAAGTAAAATAGTCATAGTTGAAATCGGAATAATAATTACAACATTCTCTTTCAAAAGTTGTCAAAATTACAAAAAGGAACGTCGCGGGACCCACAGACGGGCGTAGGCCCGAGCTGGGCCCGCCTATGGAAAACATACTCGTCTAACATCATACAACCTTCTACGAAAATCTCAAGGCAATCCGAGCTTTCCTGTGAAAGTTATGGGCGTTCGTAGTTTTAGAATCGTTAAAGAATAAACTCTAAAAAAAAACCCAACTTTCATGCAACCTTTACAAATCAGTATATTGTTCGTACTGGCGTCCTTTCTTTTATGGACTCTGCGTTCATGCCCGCAGTAGAGACAGGGAGACGGTGCTGACGCTTAGGAGCCTTATTCACCATACTTGCAGGAGAACTCCACTACTCCGGAGTTGCCGCCTATTGGTATATTCTTTTGTGTACATATTTGGGGCATGGCGGGGTCCTGTCAGGTCCTTATGATTTCAGTACTCTAGTTAGAGGCTCGTAGATACATATGTATGGGTAGTAAAGGTCTTACGACCTTCTTAGTGTATATTTTGTATATCATTTTGTAACCTCGTGGGCTTGTGCATATATGTATAATTTGAGGAGTAATTGGAAGTTGTTTCATTATAGGCGTTGCTTGAGAATTGTGTTGATCTAGGTTGAATATGATAATGAGCATGATGAGTGGTGCTCGGTAGGTTAGCTCCGGGTACCCGTCATAGCCCTCTAGTTGGGTCGTGACACTTACACTCCTATGGTCCCTTATGTGCTTCAAGGTCATATAGATTAACCTTCTAAGCTATTGTTTAGTTAGGAAAATTTCCTGGACTTTACAGCTGCTGTCACCTAGACATCTTATGAAGAGATCTCATGCTGAAGAGCTTCAAGAATAGCTAGCTAGATTACAATTAAATATTAAGAAGTGAACATTATTGGAAGATAAGATAACAGGGTTATAGATGTTGTATAAACACTTTCACATTTTTTTACACAACAATGAAAGATAAATCTGAGCCAAAATTTGGAGTTTAGGAGAAATATTTGGCCTAAATTTGCTCCACCCTGGCACATAAGAAGAAAAATGCCATACCTAGTGCAAACCTGAGCCGCCCTGGTGCAAAGAAAAAATATGGTTGCCAAAAAGCGCAAAATCTTTTCTCAGAGAATTCTTATGTACAATATTTTGCTTTAAATTTTTCCCAAAATCCTATATTTGTTAGTAGCTTCCCAAAGGGATATTTCAATTTATGTATGAGGATACGTCTCACATTATCAAGAGAGGAAAACTTTTTCTGTTTTTCTTTATTGAACTTTTGGTCTTTTTTCAGGTATTTAATTCCTTGTTAAGATCTTTCTTCCATTGTGATAAACATGATAGATTTCCAATGTTCTTCCTTTCTGTGCGGGGGATTATGTGATTGAACTACAATTTAAGTGGGCTTTCTCGAGTTAACTCGTTGATTGAATATTAACAACAAATTTTTATTTCAATACTAAATTATTGGGTTAGTTTCATCAACACATACCTTTACCTTCTTTTTTTTTGGGTTAAATTATACTCTGATAAGTTTTTTACTCCCTATCAGAGTGTTCTATTGATCATTACGAAAATAAAAAAATAGTAGTCTGTTACATAGTGCCTAAAATTTGAATTTGCTATAATAAAAAAAGATAACTTTACTTCTTTATTCATAATATTCTACTTTTTTTTTTACTTTTTTTTTATTTTGAAGATATTCCAAACCCTAGAATTCATTGTGCATAATTTATTCTAGTATCTTGAACTCTATTGGTTGGTAGCACAATTTGAGTTTTTAGGTAATATTTCAATATCCAAATTCTTCAAGGGATTTGGAAAACAAAATAGAAAAGAAAAACATTATAAGAATATAGTAGAATATCTTATTTCCCGTGCTGATTGCTATATCTTTCATTTTTCTTTTGATTGACTGCTTGTTGGTTCGAGTCTAATAGCTTTTATTGTCTTTTATTGATTTTCTTAATTTCCACTATGAATACTTCACAAGAGAATTGAAAAATATAAGTTGATAGATTAATAGTTCATTAAAGTACTTCAGTTGAAGGTTTTAATGAGAAAAAGTAAGTGAGGTGAATGAGAAAACCATTTGATTAAGTGAAACATGAGGGTTAAGTGATATTTGAAGGAAACGGGCAAAATTTTGGTGAGAAACCTTTATTAATAATTATTTGATTGAAATATCTTAAATAGGTGGTCAAAGCAACAGTGTGGAACATATGACGACGCCACCGATGTTGTTCACCGACCATAGGAAAATTATGGGATATTGACTTTACACATTGAACAAATGATGGATTGAATGGAAAGTTAGGATCTCTATATTTATACCTTGCTAGGAGGTAATCAATGGGGTTAGGCACCACTAGAAAAGTACATGAATCCATTTATTGGATGAACAATATTAAGTTTGGCCATCAATATCTTTAAGGAAAACATAGAGGTTTTGGACAGAGGATATCGTTTAGAGGATCCAGGAGAGAGCCTAAAGTTGATCGCAATTTGTAAAGTATTAAGTTAAAGATATGAACCTTTTAAGGTAAAATTTATCCGGACATCTACCTTGTATAGGAGAAGAAGGTTGACTCTATTTTTTTTTTATAGACATAATGTCACGATCAAAGTGGCCGTGAGTGGCACCCACACAAGTCCCCTAGTGGGCGAACTGTCTAATTAACCAACCATCCAATGATTACCAATTACTTAACCAATTTTAAAACATTCAAGAATATAACAAATACAAAAATCTCCAAAATGTCTAGTCATGCCATAAATAATTAAAATCTGCGGAAGTCTAACTATTACAACCCCAATATCCGAAAGTCATCGTACAAGGACTCTAAAACATAACTGTCGAAAGAATGAATGTCCGTCCAAAATAACATAAATGTTTGAAATGAAATAGACATCTAAAATAAGAAAGATCATCAGACGGCCTGGCATGGATAGGAGCTCACCCTCAAATATGGCGGAAACTACCCTCACGCTAAATATAAGGTCTTGTAGATGTCTCTGGATCACAATCTGCACTCAAAAGAATGTAGCAAGGTAGTATCAGTACAAACATTACGGACCGGTAGATTTCATAGGCCGACTAAGATTACTATCATGCATACAATCACAAAATCAATAAAATAGACAGATAGGCACAACAACACATAACCACACGAAACCATCAACAAGACTCATTCAACACCAAAATATCAGCCAATACAGGGATAAGATAAACCCACACAATTAGAATTCAATAAGAATAACTCAACCCATGAAATCACCAGACACAATCGTAAATCACAAATTATCTCAACTCTGTCACATATCCGTACACGCATGTAAAATGGTGATGTTTGACCTATTATTCATGACCTGCAGAGGACCCATGGTGTCCATGTATCACTCGCTCCGGAACAGACCTCGGATCACGAGCACATAATTAGGCCACATCCTCACCCCATTAAAATGTACCTTTTCATATTTATAATATCTTTCTCATCACAATGTATTTCCGTTCCACAATCAATAAGGAAAGTGAACAGATAATAAATCAATATCAGGGAACACAAGTCACCATGTCACAAGTCATATCAAGACTTAAGAATCAATTCATCAATAACATGAATAAGGGACTACTCCAAGTCAATAAGAAGAGTATTTATGAACTCCTTCTTTATCATTTCATAATAGTTCATCACATAATTAAGTCAACCAATATCAATTAAGGAATTTCCAACCACACTTTATGTCTGAAGCCCTAATCACGCTTCTTCTATCAATTTCATAACATATACAATCAACTAATCAAAGTCTAACTCAAGTAGACCGTAACCTACCTCAAAGCAGAACAGGGACAATGCAATCACTCCGCGATGGATTTCCCCTTTCACAAAGCTTCTAAACGTTCAAAATAGAGAAATATAGCGCTACATAAGTATTCGAATCATCTACTAAATCAAACAACAATTGGGGAAGAGAACCTAGCTACTTCTACCCTTTTCAAATGGGTGAACTATCACTAAGAGTGAATTCATCATAACATCAACCCCACATCATCATACTATTCCCATTCATGGGTTTTCTAATCAATTTAACCTTTTTATAAGCAGTTTTTATGCCAAAGTTATCATCTCTATGAAACCCTAAGTCTCAATCAACAAGTTCCACCATTAATAGCCACGTTCTCATCTAAGGAAGTGATAATCTATACTCCTAGATGATTAAACAACAATAAAATCAACACCCGTTCATTAAATCATGGTCTTAAGTTCTAGGGTTTTAGCCCTTTCATTCACCATTAACGGATCTTTAACTAATCATGGAACTAATCATATGATGGAATGAGCAAAGTCAAGGGTTGAGACTTACCTTTCAAGTGTACTTTAGCCTTGGCCTTAGAATTTCGCCACAACAGTTCTTGGAAACTGATTTGGAGTTGTGTAGGGAATGGGTTTGGAATAAAACATATAAAACACGAATTTTTCCTCGCGTCGACCGCTGCAGCGGTCACGCTATAACGGGAAAGTCCTGCTATGGAAGACCTCATTGATCGTTTCGGCTTCTGTAGCGGCGAACCTGGTCCCGCTACGATGGACCCACTGCAGCGGTACATTTTGGCCAGTAGCTCGGGTTTTTGCACCAGTTTCCACCCAAAAATCCGAACACCAATCTGAGACCCTACATGTTACACCTCGCATTTTGTACATTTGAATATCCCGAGTTAATGACGAGAAGTTAAGGACAAGACTATGTTCTAAAATTATTTTAATGCATTAGTAGGTTATGAGCATTATTTATGGACGTTGGTAGTATGGAAATAATAAGAAAGGTTAAGGGTAAAAAGGAAAATTCGGAAAAGGGTTCATGGAAAATATCAAGGGAGGACTAAGGGTAAAATGGGAATTTTGCAAAGTTCAAGGATATGTTCATGAAATGGCTATGTTGGCCGTGGTGACATGCATGGTGCATGTCCACATTTTTATTAATTTATAAAATAAGCAAATTACAAAAATACATGGGCCAAGGCTTAGTTTAGGAAGACAAGTGGTCATCTTTGACACTTTAGGAAAATTCAAGGAAAAAGAAAAGAAAATTCTAGAAAATAAAAGAAAGGGGGAAAGAAAAGAAAAAATCCAGTATAGGACATTTGCCCTACATGCATGCAATGTATATATATAAGAGAGGGGTAGTCATATTTTAACAAGAGAGAAAGAAACAAGAAAGAAAGAAAGAAAGAGAAAGAGAGAAGGGAGTGCTGCCAAGGGTTGGCCGAGAATGGTGCCTCCCAAGTTTGAATGAGAAAAAATTTTTCTCTCCTTTATCTC